>NW_005871147.1:821418-893062 GCF_000147115.1 Myotis lucifugus | reverse complement strand
GGGGGTCTGCCCTGGGGGCCCCCCCAGGCACCCCCCCCCGGGGACACTGCCGCCACCGCCGCCCTCCCGGGTAAGGCCCTTACCAAATTTGAGCCAAATTTTCGGGGGCCGGGCGAGGGGGAGCGCCGGGGAGCGGGCCTCTCTTCTCCACTTTTCCCTCCTTCTCTCACCCCCCACCCCCCAAGTGTGAGTGCGTGTGTGACCGGGTTTTTAAAAATCTCTGCTTTTCTGAAAGCGGGGAGGAGAGGGGGAGGGACGCGCCTGGAGGTGGGGGAGGACCTGAGTGGAACCAGATGTGGCGGGCGGAGGGGGAGGGGAGCCCGGGGTCTCGAGCAGCCTCCGTGGAAGAGGGCGGGCTCCGGAGGACCCCCGCGCCGGCCTTCCCGGACCACCCGGCATCGCGCTGCCCTCGGCCCGGGACCTTCGGGGCGCGCCTGCGGGAACTGGAGGCTCCATCCAGGGGGGTCTCCTTGCTTCTTTCCAGGACTGATGCCTTAGGATTGTTTTCGAGTAATTCCTAAGGGCTCGTGTGCCTTCCTGGAATCTCGGGGTGTTTATAATTTTCTGTTCCCACACTTGGTCTTCAAGGACAGCTGGCGGCGTGCAGCATCCTCTCTGCTTGAACAGAGCTCTGTGGGCCAGTGTTGTGCCACCAGGATGCAGCAACAGGCTGGACAGCGTGCGTGTGTGCGTGTGTGTGTGTGTGTGTGTGTGTTTTGTGTGGGCGGCTCCGACCAAACTGGCGCCCCTCCAGAGTAGACAGATCTTGGGCAGCCGAAGAGCTACTCATGATGCAAACACCCGACCAACAAAAAGCAAAAACCTTCAGCTGTACCTTCTCTTCCTGCTGCTCTCCCTAAAGGGTGACAATGAAGTGTGGGGACAGATGGGCCCCTCAGCAAGAATCAGAGCTGAAAGGAAAGAGCCTCTCACTTCGGGGAGCCCCGAGTCAGAGCTGTAATTGCCAGGGGCAGTCATTACAGCCCAGGCCTGGGCCCAGCAACGCCTGGCTTTATGGGGATCCGGTGAGTGAGAAGGGACAGACAGTGCAGTGTTTGCAATTTTGTGTGAAGTCCCCACAGTCCCATGGCCAGTGCTTGCTGGATTGGCCTGCCCACCAGGTGTGACTTTCGCCACCAAAATACACCTCTGCCCCCACTGCGCTGAGGGGAGAGGTGGAGGTCAGGGCGATCCTGTTCACACCAAGCTGAGTGAATTTCAGACCCTCCTGGAACTGAGTGTGGACCAACACAGACCAGGCAGTAACTCCCCACGCACTGCAGGTCAGGGCACACTGGCTGCCCTGCTCCCCAACTCCTGCTGTGTCTTGCTCCTCTGTGTAGGAACCCAGGAGGCAGGCGGGGTGGAGGGGTGGAGGGGGACGGCCATTCCAGAGTCCCCGAGCGCATTTTAAAGCCAGGCTCTGGGAGAGCCGTGGCCACAGTGCTGACTCGCCGCCCCCCCAAACCCCCATGGAGCTGGAAGTGTGTAGTGAGAGGGCCTGTCTAGGAGGCCACCGGTAGTGCCCCCCCTGCTCCCGGTCTCCTCGCGGCCCCTGCTCTCCCTCTGGCTGTGTCCCTGCACTTGGAGCCCCCACTTCCCAATGGCATTGCCTCGATAACAGCCCTCACCACCCGCTCCGAAGAAGCGTAGGTGTGGGGTGGGGTGGCCTGGTCTCCCTGCCTGCGGTGGAGGAAGAGGAGGGTACACCACTGCACGCCACTGTTCCCTCCCTCCCCCTGTGCCTGATGAATCAGGTGGTCACTGGGAAGAACTTACCAGCACCACGATCTGAATGGCCCCAGGAAATGCTTGTGGGAGCTAGGATTCGGCTTGGCTTGTCCGGCCACCGCCACTGCTGCTGGGGTGAGACTTACCCTGGGGGACGGGTGCCTGTGGGTGGCTTCCTGTGGGGTGAGAGGATGGAGCAGCGCAGAGCCCCTTGGCAGAACCCATCTTTCTCCACCTCCATGGGATGCCCCCCAATGCAGGTGGCTGGAAGACCTCTATTAATTTTTCTTTTTGGTTAATCCTCACCCGAGGATATTTTTCCATTGACTTTTAGAGAGTGGAAGGGAAGAGGAGAGACACACAGAGAGAAACATCGATGTGAGAGAGAGAGACACATCGATGGTTGCCTCCCGCGTGCACCCTGACCAGGGCCAGGTATCGAGTCTGCAGCTGAGGTGCATGCCCTTGAACGGAATCGAACCCGGGACCCTTCAGTCCGAGGACCGACACTCTATCCACTGAGCAAACTGGCTAGGGCTATTAATTTGTTACATGACTGCATTTTTGAACAGCATTCAATGTTCAGCGCTGAGCCAAATACTTGAGGAGGGAAAGTACAGAAGAGTGTAAGCTGCATCCTTGGAGAAAAGGAAATGGAGCTGGAGAGTGAAACAGACACAATTAACAGGGAGGAAAGGCAGGATTCCATTGGTGGGGTGCCTGCTCAAGGCCAGCAGCCATGTCAGTGCTTTATGTGCAGTTTCTCATTTAATTCTGACAATAACTCAAGGAAGTAGGTATTGCTGGGCCCATTTTGCAGTGAAAATGGAGGCGAAAGGGGGTTTGACCATTCACTTTGGGCTACGCAACTAGTAAGTGAAGACCTGGGACTGTGGATACTTAATGTCTGGAGGCTGGAGAAATGGAGGGGTGGGGGGACAAAAGGTCAGCAAGACTGTGGAGGGAGGCTGGGTGGGACCAGGCTTTGCAGAAGCAGGGAGGGGAGCAGAGAGGGTGAGACCAGGGGTCAGGGGTCATGTGGAAGCTTGCTGGGTGCCTGAGTGGGATGGGGTGGGGTGGAGGGGAAACTTGAGTGAAAGAGGCCAAAATTGGGGGTGGGAGGGACTTGTCATCTTTCGGTGGAGGACCCTGAGAACGCTTGCAGGTTTCTGAGCAGAGAAATGAGGTGCAGATTGGATAAAGAGTTGCTGGGAGCCCCAAGGATGCAGGTGAAGGAGTAAGGAGACCTGGGAAGTCTTCCCGTGGGGACAGACTGCTGTGTAGAGGACCAAGCTTTCCTTTTGAAAGACAGCAGGTACTTGCTGCTACTTCGAGTCGGCCAGACAAATCACCTGCACCCCCACCCCCAATAGTCATTCTTCCTGCTCCAACCCACTCACCTGTGAACTGTCGGGGCGGGGGTGGTGCCCACCTGAGCTATGGTTGGTTCTGCCCCCCCCCCCCAAGTTTACCTAGGCAAGGTGGGAGTGCAGGCAGGGGAGGAGGAAGCCCCCCCGGTTTTGGCCCCTATTTGTTCGCACGAGAGAAGCTTGGCTTTCTGAGGCCTACGTGGTACAGGGATTTGGGCCGATGCGATGATTTCAGAAGCACCTTGAGATGCTCAGAAGGGCATTCGTTTGGGTCCACCTCTAATGTAAGCGTTAAACAGGGGCCGCTGTACCTGCGGAGGGAAGCCGTGGGAACAGCCATGGCTGCTTCGTTGGGCGGGGTGCTGTGCCACGTGTTTCCGGGCACAGCTTTTCTGCATCTCACCACCTCGGGAGGGTGTTCTCGCCCGCTGGACACACTGGCAGCAGATTAGTTATTTGCCAAGACCCTCCCACCACCACTTGCAAGTGGTAAAAGCAGGATTCGAACCCAGGGGCGGCTGCTGAGCGTGAATACTTCAGTGCCAGACCGCACTGTGTCTGCAGGATTAAGCACTGCCGGGGTTATGTGCGAGGAAGGACTGGGCAATTCTGCGTTAAGGGTTCCCCTCCAGCCCCAAGGCCTCTCACACATCCTCTCGCGGTGTCCTCCTGAGAGGAACCCTCTATGACACTCGGGCTGTCCAGACGCTTGTCTCTCCCCCAGTCCAGTGGGCCCAGGAGGCTGGACTGAGTCTTGCTAAGTGTCCTCAAGGTATCTGAGGTGCCCACCCGGAGGAGGTGTGGCTAAGCGAGTGACTGAAGGGGCCTGATGGAGAGAAGCCAGCCCCAGCCCAGCACCCCAGCTTCCCTGAGCTCAGGGTGCATAGGTGCCTCCCTTCAGCCAGTGGTGCTCACTGCGCCTGCGCAGTGCGGAGAGCAGGGATGCCCAGGCCTGTTCTTCGCAGTCCACCTCCCCCTGCCCTTGGAGGGCCCCGGGCATTGCCGACGGGAAGTGCCTCTTCCTGTTTGGTCCTCATGAGAGGGGAGGGGCCGCTTTCCCAGGACCAGCCCTATAAATCTGGGTGGGGTGGGCCATCGGAGGGTGACGCAGCGCTTGGATCTCACCCTGGGCCTGCACATCCCCGTTCCTCCTCCGTTAGGGGCTGTGTCAGCAAACAGGCCGGCCGGGGAAGCCCTCAGCTACCCCCAGCCCCTCGGGACAGATTGGATTGGCCCCTAAACTAGAGCATGGGCTCCTGTGGAAACCCAGTGCACCGTTCCTTCCCTGCCCTTGCTCCTCCTCCGTGGACCGCTCAGCTCCCTCTCCCGACCCCTGGACTGTGCAGACCCCTCCCACCCGCTGTGCTGGGCCCATGCTCCCTGTCTGCCTCGGCCTTGCCTCTCACCCCCTCCGCTTCCCTCTGACTCTGCGTTCTGCCCCCACAGCTCTGATGTGTTGCTCTATGGGGGCTGTGAAACCTTAGCTTCTTCCTGGGTCACCCGGCCCCACACCTTCCCCCTGTTCTCCTTAGCACGCCCTGCGCCACCCTCCCTGAACCTTCACTGCCTCCCCACCTTCTGGCTCTGGCCTCTGCACACACCGGCCCCCCTGCCTGGGATGCCATCTTCCCCTCAGTCCGGGCTGCACCCGCCCCTCCTCCCAGACTCAGGAGAAGGAGGCGAGGAGTCCCCATCACTGCCTCTTGGACTCAGTGGGGCTGAGTGACAAGCACCCACATGTCACACGCAGATGAACTCAGAACGGAGGTGTGGGTTGTCTCGTTTTATCTCTTTCTCCAGGATCACCTCTGGGAGGACATGGTCAGAGGGTTGTGTGGTGGCCTTGGAGCTCCTGTAGGGAAAATGGGAAGCCAGTGTCCCCGCCTTTCCCGATCTCCTCGGGAGTGTGGGAAGGGAGGCAGGTGCCAGGCTCCCCGGTGTAGACTGAGGCAGGAGTGTGCATGGCGGGGAACGCTCCCGCCCGCCCAGTCCTCTGGAGATGTGCATCGGGACAGTGTCGGTGGGACCACTGTTAGTGCCACTCACCAGCTGCGTGACCTTGGGCGGAGGCCCCAGTTCCTTAATTTGTAAAATGGGAAAAATAAATTAATGCCGCCTCATAGGGCTATTGTAAGACATACACAAACATGCAGTAATGTATGGATGAGATACATGCCTGGTACCCTGCTGGACACACCAGTTTCTTAGGAAATAATATTAAATTATTGCTGTTTATGTTATTAGGAAGAGTAAATATGAATAGCAAGGGACTTAAGCCCTCGCTGGGTTTGCTCAGTGGATAGAGCATCGGCCTGCAGACTAAAGGGTCCCAGGTTCGATTCTGGACAAGGGCATATGCCTGGGTTTCGGGCTTGGTCCCCAGTTGGGGGCGTGCAGGAGGCAGCTGATCAATGATTCTCATCATTGATGTTTCTATCTCTCCCTCTGAAATCAATAAGATATATATATTAAAAAATGGATGTAAGTATGAAAAAGCACAGTCTTCAATATACAAATCCTAATTACAGACACATTTTTTCCTTAAAGCAGGTCTAAACTCTCTACTTATTGATTGATTGATTGATTGATTGATTGATTGATTTTAGAGAGAGAGGAAGGGAGAAACATTGATTTATTGTCCCACTTACGCATTCATTGGTTGCTGCTTGTATCTGCCCTGACTGGGAGTCGGGGGGTCAAACCCACAACCTTGGTGTATTGGGATGATGCTATAACCAACTGAGCCAGTTGGCCAGGGCCACATATGTGATCCTAATGGGCAGCTTTAATCGTCAACAGAACCAAGTCTGAAATTTCTGCATTGAGAGTTTGAAGCGTTCCATGATCAGGGTCTACCCTTTCTCTCCACCCCCTTGCACAAGTCGAACTGAGCTACCTGCCAGCACCCACAGAGGCCCTGAGTGCGCCCCGCGAAGCCCCTCCTCATGCTCCTCTGTCCGCCAGGAGCCTGTCCCACAGGTCTGTCTGAGTCCCAGCCCTTACCTGAGGCCTTCCAGTCGCCTCATCTGAAGAAGCCTTTCTTTCCAGAGCTCCTCTTGCATTCATCTCTGTCACCCACCTGCTGGGGCCACTTCCTCCTTTCTATCCCTGCACAGGTCCCAGCACAGGGCCTTGGACACAGTGGCATTTAGTAAAGCTTTATTGAAATAAAAAAAGGTGGGGGGGGGGGAGGGAGGAGGTCAGCCAAAGAACATATACATATATGCATAACCCATGGAGACAGATAATAGTGGGGTGAGGGGATGGGAGTGGGAAGGAGGGGGCCAAACCGGGGTGGGGGGGGCGGGGAAGGGACATCTGTAATACTTTCAACAATAAAGATAAACGTTTTTAAAAAGCCCTAGTCAGTTTGGCTCGGTGGATAGAGCATCAGCTGCAGACTGGAGGTCCCAGACTGGACTTGGTTGGTTGCAGGCTCGATCCCTGCCCCAGGTCTGGGTGTGTGTGGGAGGCAACCAATTGATGTTTCTTTCTCACTTGATGTTTCTCTCTGTCTCTCCCCCTCCCTTCCACTCTCTCCAAAAATCAATGGAAAAATATCCTTGGGTGAGGATTAACAAAAAAAGAAAGAAAGAAAGAGCAGTTAAGTGTTCCAAAGAGCCACCCCCTGGTTTTATTGAGATATAATTAACATATAACATTGTATTAGTTTAAGGTACATAACATAATGATTTGATGTGTACATATTACTAAATGATGGCCACAAGTTATCATTATTGTTAGCTCATGGGCCGATGAGCTAACAATACTTCATTAGTTCCAGGTATACAGCATAGTTATTCAACATTTACTAGTATATACCCGACAAAGTGATCATGCTACAAAATACTTTTTTCTTGAGATGAGAATTATTTTCTTTGTAGTAGCAAGGCCCTGAGGAGAGTTATTCTTCCAGAGTTTGAGATGATGTCACAATCATAAAAAACATAAGGCATTGCATAAACAGAGGGAAGTTCGATGGGCTGAAATACATTCTAGAAGACTTAAGCTGTTCTAAGAAGTTAATGTGAGACACTCCAGAAAAAACACACTAATGGGGAAAGGAATCTTGACTTTTATATGTTATTGGACAACTGGAAGATAATTTAAAATTTTGATTTCCATTTCTAGCTGATCACATTTAAGGAAGCTCAGATGGCAAGTTGTCACATAGAAAGTGCAAAGATCACTAGAAGTTAAAGAAATAACGTTCTTTAAATACATAATTAAACTAGTAAAAACAGGAAACCCAGCCTTGGCAGAGCTGGGAGTTAATATGTGTGACTGGGGCCCTGTAAATTGATTCAGCCCTTCAGGATTCAGTCTTTCAGACAATCTGTCAGAAACTAGGTATGTAAGACTTGGTAGCCTCTGACTTCATAATTCCACTTTTGGGAATTCATAAGGCATTAATCCCAAAGAGGAAAAGAAGTTCATAGGAGTGTTATTTGTGGTTGCAAAACAAATTGGAAACCATGCAAAAGCCCAACAGTAAGAGGATAGCAAACGAAGATACCTTAACATGACTGACAGTCTATGTGGCTGGGATAAGGAACAAATATACAGCTAATGTCGGTACACAGAAATATACTTGAGAAGGAAGTTCTTATGACCACAAGGCAATCTGACAAAACAACGTGCACACACCAGTAACAATGAAATGAAGATGCATGCCCGATCGCTGATAATCACTTATTCATTCATTCGGTTAACTGTTTCGTTTTCAGTTTTGTTTTCTTCTCCCGAGCACTGCCAATGTGCTAGGGATGCTATTTGGTGCTGAGGACACCTTGGTGAACAAATCAGGCATGGTTCCTGCCTTCCCAACGCTTGTATTTCCAAAGCAATCCCCCCAAATGGAGAGCAGTGTCAGTAGAGTCCAGCGTTCACTGATTCATTTGAGGTGCTAGTCTTACGTTCATTAAAAGAAAGATGGAGGCGAGGCTGCTCTGAAATCTCAGGGTCGGGAGCCTGTCTGACCGCAGAGGGAGCACTCTGAGTCAGAGCAGCCTGGTGGGCACAGCCTTGCGGTCCGTCTTGGGTCGCTGAGGAAAGGACTTCCTGGTATAACCCCATACATGCTTCTCCTCTCTGAAGGATCTGGGACTATAGAAGAGCATTGGTGGTTTGGGAAGAGTTGGAAGCACTGTTTAGAATAGCCAAAGCAAAACCAAAGATGCATACTGAACAAAGTAGGCATAAATTACAGATACAGACACGCCATGAAATACAACGCAGCAGTGAATGAGTGAACCTCGGTTACCTGCCTTAGCACGGCTGCATCTGAGAGACATGATGTGGAGCGGGGGGAAACCCCACAGGACTGCATTGGCATTATACTCTTCCTCAAACCATTGGAAAGGTTGAAAAAACTAATGCAGTGAGGACCTATATTAAGTCTTCACCTAGGAGCACAGCTGTTAACATGTTGTCATACTTGCTTTATCGTGTGTGTGTGTGTGTGTGTGTGAAGCTATAGGCAGTTGTAGATGTGACATTTCACACCTAAATACTTCATCATGTATCAACTAAAAGCAAAGACATCCTATATAACCACAATACCATAATCACACATACAAGAAATATAGATACAATTTTTCCTAATATACAGGCCAAGTTTGCATTTCTCCAGTTGCCCCAATAGTGCTTTTTACAGCTGTTCTTAACAGCTGTGCGTCCAGAATCCAATTTGGCGTCAAGTCGCTTGAGTTTCTTTAAACTACAATAGTGGCTTGGCCTTTTTGTCTTTATGGCATTGCATTTTTTGTTGCTGTTAATCCTCATCCGAGGCTATTTTTTCCGTTGATTTTTAGAGATAGTGGAAGGTGGGGAGGGAGGGGGAGAGAGACACACACACACACATCGATTGTTTGCCTCCCACATGTGCCCCGACCAGAGCTGGGGATCGAACCCACAACCCAGGTTGACTGGGAGTCGAACCCGTGATCCTTTGGTTCATGGGCCGATGAGCTAACAATATTTCATTAGTTACAGGTATACAGCATAGTTATTCAACATTTACTAGTATATACCGACAAAGTGATCATGCTCAAGCCTAGTAACCATCTGACACTGTACTGGGTAATCATGATGTTGACTATATTCTCTGTGCCTGTATATCATCCCTGTGCCATTTATTTTATAACTGGAAATGTGTACCTCTTAGTCCCCTTCATCTTTTTTTATCCTTTCCCCCTCCCTTCCCCTCTGGCAACCATCAGTTTGTTCTCTGTATCTCTGAGTCTATTTTTATTTTATTTTTTAGATTTCACATATAAGTGAAACCATACAGTATTTGCCCTTCTCTTGTAATATTGTACATTATATTTTAATAAAAAATAGCATCACCAGTTAGGGGACAAACGGACAGTGTGATACAATGGAAAGGACACAACATCCCCCACACAGTTTTCTTTCCAAAAAATGTTTAACATGAATTGAATGATTAAACATCAGACTAATTTAGACTGTGGACATTTTACAAAACTGGCCAGGAGTAATTAAAACCACAGTGCCATCCCTGGCCGGTGTCGCTCAGTGGTTAGTTACCCTTAATGGGAGAAGTTGTGATCAGAGTGGGGGTTCCCAATAAAATTTAAAAAGAACAACAAAAAAGGGAAGTGATATCTATAATGTATATGGTGAGAAGCTCATATAAGCCAATGAGAAAGAAACACAAGAATCTCTAGTAGTTTTAAGGCATCTAAGATCAGAAAAGATAAGACAATAAAGGCTGCGAACAGCATCCACAAAGGAGGGATACCTGTGTCCAATAAGACTACGGAAAATGTTTTAAATCGCTACTAATTAAAAAAAGCAAGATGCCGTTTTCACTTCTCATAATAGGGCCTACAAAGATTGATGCAACAATATGTTCAACATGACATTATTTATAATTAAGAAAACGTGTTTACAAATTGAAGACCAGTAATAGCTAGGGAAGGAGTAAATGAAATGTAGTATATTGCATCATGGAACAGCATATTAAAGACAGACAAATTCTTTTGCTGAAATATTAAGGACCACAAGATTCTGAAACGTTTGTATGGATGTGTATATGCATACACAATAGACATGAACATAAATTGTATTTTGGGCATATGGATAGAATTGGTAGAAAGCTCACACCAAAATTCAACAGGTTATGTATGTCATATGCTGCCATCCTATATAATAAAACCCTAATATGTAAATCAACCGAACGGCGGAACGACCAGTCGCTATGATGTACACTGCCCACCAGTTAGTGTGCTCCCACGGGGGAGCTCAGACAGAAGCCGGGCTCACGGCTGGCGAGCGCAGCGGTGGTTGTGGGAGCCTCTCCCGCCTCCGCTGCAGGTGGGCGGTAAGGAGCGAGGGGTCCCAGACAGCGAGAGCCCTGGACTGTGAGAGGGATGTCTGACTGCCGGCTTAGGCCCTGGGGATCAGGCCTAAGCTGGCAGGCGGACATCCCCCGAGGGGTCCCAGACTGCAAGAGGGTGCAGGCTGGGCTAAGGGAGCCCTCCCAAGTGCATGAATTTTGTTCACCGGGCCTCTAGTACTATTTATGTTATACTAGAGGCCTGGTGCACAAAATTCATGCACAGGTAGGGTCCCTAGGCCTGGCTGGTGATCAGGGCTGATCAGATTCCCTGCCTCCCGGCCTCCTCTTTCCCTCGCCATCCATACGCCGCCATTGTGTGGTTCCCCCCACCTCCCCGCCTCCCTCCCTCCCTCGCCACCTGTGTGCTGCCACTGTGCAGTTCCCCCCGCCTCCCTGCCTCCTCCTTCCTTGCTCCCTCAGCACCCCGCCACTGCCACTGGTCACCTGCCATGTTCTGTGCCACCCCCTGGTGGTCAGTACATGTCATAGGGAGCGATTGAACTCACGTTCTCCCAGTCGAACTCCCGAGGGGACACTTTGAATATTAGCCTTTTATATATATAGATAATATTTAACAGGGTAAAGATTTTTTTCTTTAAATATGTCTGTAATTGGGGTACAGGGGGCAGTCCTCCCCAACTTCCATCACACATTTTGGCCAGGCCTGCAGCATGTAAATCCACGGAGCCAATCAGAGCCTTCCTAGGTGGGTGGGCCTTTCCCAGGCTCAAGGGAGCCAGCCCTCCAACCTGGCTGCCAAAGGCTTGAGCAAACCTGGGTGCGGAATTGACAACCCCAGGGGCTGAGGCCCTGCCGCCTGAGGCCCGGGAACAGTTTTCCCAGCAGCTCCATGCCTGCCCCTCCCATTGTGTTTCTAAAGGACAAGTGCGAGATGAGCTTCCCCGCTTGCAGGCCTTCGTAGGAGGTTTTTCTGAAGAAGTTCTTCAGGGTGCTCACTGGTTTGGAGCTCTTTCCATTAACAGCCCCCCAGATGTGAGCATCTTCATTTGGCACGAATTAGCCACGTGTTTACAGAAGAGGCAAGGGGAGAGGACTCCAACGTTGTAATAAAGTTTGCATTTAGAGAACAGCAGGACACAAAATTCTATAAGCACTGAATGGCCGTACTTTTGTGGATGAGGCTAGAGGGCAAATCAGAAAAGCCTTTAGGAAGGCTTCCGCGTTTTATGAACTTATGGCGCGTCTGTGTAACATTATGCAACAAATGAGAACTGGAGACCACGTGACTATTTACTGAGCACATAAAATCAGCAGGGTCAGTATTAGGCAATCCCACATAGGCTGCCTCCATTTCACAGATAAAGAAATTGAGCCAAACAGGCTGAGATCCAGGATCACTTATCTAGTGAGTGGCCTGTTCCCGGCAGCATTTGCTTGCTTCATGTCACTGTGTTTCATTTTGATAGTTCTCACAATACTTCAGACTTTTTCATTATTGCTATATTTGTCAAGGTGATCTGTCATCAGTGATCTTTTTTTTTAATATATATTTTATTGATTTCAGAGAGGAAGGGACGGGGGGAGAGAGAGAGAGAGAAACATCAATGATGATAGAGAATCAGGAGAGAGAGAAGATAGAAATATCAGTGATGAGAGAGAATCATTGATTGGCTACCTCCTACAGGTCCGGGACTGGACCTGCAACCCAGGCATGTGCCCTTGACCGGAATCGAACCCGGGACCCTTCAGTCCTCAGGCCGACACTCTAGCCCAGGGGTGGGCAAACTTTTTGACTCGAGGGCCACAATGGGTTCTTAAACTGGACCGGAGGGCCGGAACAAAAGCATGGATGGAGTGTTTGTGTGAACTAATATGAATTCAAAGTAAACATCATTACATAAAAGGGTACGGTCTTTTTTTTTTTAGTTTTATTCATTTCAAAGGGGCCGGATCCGGCCCGCAGGCCGTAGTTTGCCCACAGCTGCAGTCTAGCCCCTAAGCCAAACCAGCCAGGGCTCACCAGTGATCTTTACTGTTACTATTGTAATTATCTTAGGGCACCTCAGACCACACTCATATGAGACGGAGAACTTAATCGGTAAAGGTTGTGTGTGTTCTGACTGCTCCACCAATCAGCTGTTTGCCCCGCCCCCATTTCAGGTCTCCTTTTCCCTAAGACACAACAGTATTGAAATTAGGCCAATTAATAACCCTTCAATTACCTCTTAAGGATTTAAGTGAAAGGAAGAGTCATAGGTCTCTCACTTTAAATCATAAGCTAGAAATGATTAAGCTTAGTGAAGAAGGTACATACCCAAAGCCAAAAATTGAGATAGGCCAAAAGTTAGGCCTCTTGCACCAAATAGTTAGCCAAATTGTGAATGCAAAGGAACAGTTCTTGAGGAAAAGTAAAAGTGCTACTCCAGTGAGAAAATAAGAAAGCAAGCCCGGCCAGCGTGGCTCAGTGGTTAAGCATTGACCTATGAACCAGGAGGTCACAGTGCGATTCCTGGTCAGGGCATATGCCCGGGTTGTGGGCTTGATCCCCAGTGTGGGGCATGCAGGAAGCAGCCAATCAATGATTCTTTCTCATCATTGATGTTTCTATCTCTCTCTCCCTCTCCCTTCTTCTCTGAAATAAAAAATATTTAAAAATTAAAAACTACAAGAATGGAAAGAAAGAACATTTTAAAAAAAGAAAGAAGAAAGAAAAATAGTCTTATTGCTGATACGGAGAAAGTTTTAGTGGTTTGGATAGAAGATCAAACTAGCCACAACATTCCCTTAAGCCAAAGCCTAATCCAGAGCAAGGCTCTAATTCTCTTCAATTTTCTGAAGGCTGAGAGACATTAGGAAGCTGCAGGAGAAAAGTTTGAATGTAGTAGAGGTTGGTTCATGAAGCTTAAGAAGCACCAAAGGGTCTTGGGTTTGATTCCTGGTCAAGGGTATGTGCCTGGGTTGCAGGTTCAATCCTAGGTCTCCGGTCAGGACTCATGTGGGAGGTAACCAATTGATGTGTCTCTCACATCAATATTATTTTTTCTCTCTCTCTCCCCACCTCCCTCCCTCCCTTCCACCCTCTCTAAAAATCAATGGAAGAAATACCCTTGGGTGAGGATTAACAACAAAAAGAAGCCATCCTATATAATAAAAGCCCAGCGACCAAAACGGCAGAACGACCAGAGATCAGAATGACCATGGCCCCTCTCCCTGGCTGGCCCTGCCCCGCAGCGAGCAGTTAGGGGTGATCAGGCAGGCAGGTGAGTGGTTAGGGGTGATTAGGCAGACAGGTGAGTGGTTAGGGGCGATCAGGCAGGCAGGCGAGCAGGTAGGAGCCAGTGGTCTTAGATTGTGAGAGGGTGCAGGTTGGGCTGAGGGATGCCCCCCACCCCCCTGTGTACGAATTTCGTGCACTGGGCCTCTAGTCTTAATAACATAAAAGTACAAGGTGAGGTAGCAAGTACTGATGTAAAATCTGCAGCAAGTTAGCCAGAAAATCTAGCTAAGATAAGTAAGGAAGATGGCTACACCAAACAACATTTTTTCAATGTAGTTAAAACAGCCTTACGTTGAAAGAAGATGCCATCTATGACTTTCATAGCTAGAGAGAAGTCATTGCTTGGCTTCAAAGCTTCCAAGGACAGGCTGCCTCTCTTGTTAGGGGCTAATGCAGCTGTGACTTTTTGTTGAAGCCAGTGCTCATTTACCATTTTGAAAATCCTAGGGCCCTTAACAATTATGCTAAACGTACTCTGCCTATGCTCTATAAATGGAACAAGAAAGCCTGGATGACAGCACATCTGTTTATGACATGGTTTACTGAATATTTAAGCCCACTGGAGACATACTACTCCGGAAAAAAAAAATGATTCTTTTCAAAATATTACTGACAATGCACCTGGTCACCCAAGAGCTCTGTTGGAGATGTACGAGATTAATGTTGTTTTCATGCCTGCTAACACAACATCCATTCTGCAGCCCATGGGTCAAGGAATCATTTTAACTTTCACGTCTTTTTTTTTTTTTTTCTCGATCTTTGACTTTCACATCTGTAAGAAATACCTATTGTAAGGCTGTAGCTGCCATAGATAGTGATCCCTCTGATGGATCTGGGCAAAGCAAATTGAAAACCTTCTGGAAAGAATTCACCATTCTAGATGCCATTAAGAACACTTCTGATTCGTTGGCAGAGGTCAAACCATCAGCATTAACAGAGGAGTTTGGAAGAAGTTGATTTCAACCCTCATGGATGACTTTGGGGGGGGGTTTAAGACTTCAGTGGGGGAAGTGACTGCAGACGTGATGGAAATAGCAAAGGAACGAGAATTAGAAGTGACACCTGAGGATGTGAGCGAATTGCTGCAATCTCATGATTAAAGGCTTCTTGTGGGTGGAGTCTACTCCTGGTGAAGATGGCGGGAAGATTGTTCAAATGACAACAAAGGATTTAGAATATTACATAAACTTAGCTGATAAAGCCGTGGCAGGGTTTGAGAGGATGGACTCCAATTTGAAAGAAGTTCTGTTGTGGGTAAAATGCTATCAAACAGCATCGAATGCTGCAGAGAAATTGTTCGTGAAAGGAAAAGTCCATCAATGTGGCAAACTTTATTGTTGTCTTTTTTTTGTTGTTTTGTTAACCCTCCTCACCCGAGGATATTTTTCCATTGATTTTTAGAGAGGGTGGAAAGAAGGGGGAGAGACAAAGAGAGAAACATCGATGTGTGAGAGATACATTGATCTGCTGCCTTCTGCACTTGCTCGACCAGGGCCGGGGATCAAGCCGGAAACTGAGGTACGGCCCTTGACTGGATTCGAACCCGTGACCCTTCAGTCTGAGGGCTGACGCCCCAACTACTGAACAAAACTGGCCAGGGCCATTGTTGTCTTATTTTAAGAAACCGCCACAGCCACCTTTACCTTCAGCGACCACCACCCTGATCACTGAGCACCATTAACATCGAGACAAGATGTTCCATCTGGAAAAAGATTGTAACTCGCTAAAGGCTCAGATGATGGTTAGCATTTTTCAGCAATAAAGCATTTTTTTAATTAAGGTATGTATAGCCCTGGCCAGAGTGGCTCAGTTGGTTGAGCGTCATCTTGTGCACCAAAAATTGACTGGTTCGATTGCCCGGTCAGGGCACCTGCCGAGGTTGTGGGTTCAGTCCCTGGCTGGGTGCGTATGAGAGGCAACTGATCAGTGTTTCTCTCTCTCCGTCTCCCTTCCTCTCGCTCAAAAAAAAAAATCAATAAAAACATATTTTTAAAAAGTAAGGCATGTATAGTACATTACTTTTTAGACATAATGTTATTGCACACTTAGTAGACTACAGAATAGTGTAAGCGTAACTTTTATATGCGCCGTGACTCGCTTTATTGCGGTGGTCTGGAGCTGAACCGCTGTGTCTCTGAGGAATGCCAGTACTGCCTTGTATGCTTCTCCTCTGTCTCCCTCTGTCTTTCCCACCCACCCCACCTCCGCCACCCAATTTCTCTTTTGTGTTTATCCATCCTTGCTTTAAAAAACTGTAATTCTTGGAGTATAATATAAATACAGGAAAGCGAACACATCATAAATGTTCAGCGCACTGAATTTTCACAAACTGAACACACCCAAGGAACCAACACTCAGATCCAGCAAATAAGAACATTACTTTAGCCCCAACCGGTTTGGCTCAGTGGATAGAGCGTCACCCTGCGGACTGAAAGGTCCCAAGTTCGATTCCGGTCAAGGGCATGTACCTTGGTTGCAGGCACATCCCCAGTAGGGGGTGTGCAGGAGGCAGCTGATTGATGTTTCTCTCTCACTGATGTTTCTAACTCTTTATCCCTTTCCCTTCCTCTCTGTAAAAAGTCAATAAAATATATATATGTATTTTTTTAAGAAAAAGAACATTACTTTAGTATTCCAAATGCTCTTCAACATTTTCCATAAGCTTATTGGACCTGGATAGTTCTTGGTGAGCCATCTGTTTATAGCCTTGATTATCTTTCTCTTCAGGTCTTATCACCTTAACATGATCAGGGTCTCTACATTTTTCTTATTGCCTTTTGTGAGTTTCTTGCCCTATTTGTTACAAATATCTTTCCCTTGTTTGCTGTTCAGTTAAAATCTTTATTTGGGAAGCATATTTTTACTTATTTATTGACTTTAGAGAGAGGGAAAGGGAGAAAGAGAGAGAGATTGATTTGTTGTGCCACTTATACTAGTATTTATGCACTCATTGGTTGATTCTTGTATGTGCCCTGACTGGGGATTGAACTGGCAACTTTTTAGTGCACAGATGATACTCAACCTACTGAGCCACATTGGTCAGGGCTATACATTCAGTTTTAAAAAATCAGATCGTGAAGCTCTGTCCACACCTAAATACTCTTTAAAAAAAAATATATATATATATATATATATATATATATATATTTTTCTTTATTGATTTCAGAGAGGAAGAGAAAAGGAGAGAGAGATAGAAACATCAATGATAAGAGAGAATCATTGATCAGCTGCCTCCTGCACACCCCCTACTGGGGATCGCGCCCGCAACCCAGGCATGTACCCTTGGCTAGAATCGAACCTGGGACACTTCAGTCCACAGACTGATGCTCTATCCACTGAGCCAAGCCAGCTAGGGCTACTCTTTTTTTAAATTAATTTCTATTGTCTGCATTATGTTCGTATTCTATTATGTGACATTATTTCAGTTTACTCAGTCAACACCAAATCATTGGACATTAATTTGCCCCCAACCATTGCTATAATAAATAAGATTGTGTAGCTAGTCTTTGCATAGATTTTTTGTGTTTTTTTTGTTTTGTATTTCAATCTACTATTTTATTTAGAATTTTTTAAAGAGCAATCTTAGTTTCATGGCAAAATTAAGAGAAAGGTATGGAGATTTCCCATATGTCCCCAATATCAAAATCCCTCACCAGAGTGGCACTTTTTTGTATAACTAATGAATCTATATTACACATTATTATCACCCAAAGTCCATTGCATAGATTATTTCCTTAAGTTAAATTCCTAAGAAGTGAATTCTGGGGTCAGAGGGTTTGTGTTTTTGAAAGCTTTTGAGATGCGTTGCCAAAATCTCCTCCAGAAGGGCTGCCCGCTGGAGCCACTTGGGCCACGAGCTCAGGCCGTGTGGGGCAGGATGCCCACGGGTGGCTCCTGGCACAGGTGAGGTGCTCAGTGATGCTGTGTGTGGTAAACGTGAGTACTCTCTCCACTCAACAGATGAGGACGCCGAGGCCTGAAGCGGTCAAATGACTAGTTCAAGAGCGGGAACCGAAGCCCAGCCTGTCTTTAGAGCCTGAGCTCTCTTAACCGTGCCATTGATTCTTAATTAATGTCAGGGAGGGGGGATCAGTGATGATTGTGGGAGCAGTCCTTTTTTATGGTCCTAAAAATGTATGGGAGAAACCAGGAAAAGAGTGGGGCACGAGAAGGAATGTGGGGAGACCCGGGCAGACATGCCTTTGTATGTCAGGTCTATTGTGATGTTGTATTGGCGGTGGTGGCAGTGGGGTGTTGTGGTATGAGGTTTTGTTCAGGACAAAGCAAGTTAAATTCACTGAGCCCTGAGTTGGATTCTTTGGGAAATGCAGAGAGCTTTTGTTGCTTCAGAGATCTTAAAATGCCCCCTGTGCCTCCCTTCCCTCCATTTTATTTACTCTAGGAACATTATAATAATATAATGGAAAGTTACATATAATCCAAACCTCCTGGCACAAGAAATAATTTCATGTTTCCCTCCTTTTCATTGTCCATGGTGTGGATCTGATTTTAGAGGAGGGTGTCATTTAGAGGATGTTAAACCCTGGCCCATAGGACACAGGGCAGCTTGCCTTTCCACCTCCCCTGGTCCAGCTCAGTTCAACATGCCAGTACTGAGCACCTGTTGTATGATCTGAACTGGGGAGAGGAGAGGATACGACACAGCTCCCGCACATTTAGTGGGCGAGGGATCATGTCAATATTCCTGTAGATCTCTCCCTGCCGATCTCACCAGGAGCCGGTGAGGGTATGTTATAATCAGTTTACAGGTAAGAAAATAGTTTGAGTTCCCTAAGGTCATTTAGGTTGTGATGGCAGAATCAGACCTGAACTCTTAGGCGAGATCTTGATTCTCAGCCCATGCTCCCCACCCCTTTTCTCCTTCCCATTCTTGGGGCCCCCTGCCCTGTGATTGCCTGAGTCCCAGTGAGGGTCCCATGCAGCCTCTGTCCTCCTCCTCCTCCTGTCCCAACATCTGCCATGCCAAGTGGTGCAGGCATTACCCCCCGCCTTTCGCTCTCTCCCTTCCAGCTGTGCATTTTGTGACCTCATTTTCCCTTCGTGACTGCCCTTGGAGTTTATTTCTGCAGACCCAGGATGTGGCGGGACACCCCAGGCTGCCCTGCCTTCCCTCAAGTGCCCCCACGCTTCCCTGCCACGCTGTCCGTGGCCTTCTCCTTGCAGCTCCCTTCCGGGCACACCTGAGGAAGGGTTCAAATGTGCAGAGGCCAGAAACAAACGATGCTTGCCAGGGACCAGGCACCCACGGGAATGGGAGGAGGACTCCACATCTGGACCATGGATTTATTTTTCTTTGAATTCTTCTGAAGAGCAGCTTAAACACTCGAGTCCTTGGCCTTATTTCCTCTGGTAATTTTCTCTTATCCAAACTGCAGTGTTTGCTACGCCTGGTTCCCAGGCTCTCTGCTGTGAAACATAGATTCTTGAGCTCAGGGCCCCAATCACAAAGGAGGGTCTTGCTTAAATAGAAAAACACACACAACAATAATGAAATGTTAGTGCTCACCGGGTACAGAGCATCTTCACGTGTTTTCTCGCTTAATCCTCCAGAAACCCATGAGATGGGTCTTAATTAGTGTCCTCCCTAAAGTGGGGCTGGAAGAAATGAGGCAGCCAGCACAGGGCCCATTAAGGGTTTGAACCTGGGTGGGTCCAGATTCCAGAGCGAACCTCTTCCACGGTGTCTCCAGAGAAGGTGTGGGCAGGTCCCGTTGGCCTGTCCTTGCAGAAGACAGCAGGTGTTTAATCGTTGGCATATCGTTTTTGGGAGCGCCTGAAGCTTCCCTAGCAAACAAGGTCCTAAGTTCAGTTAACTGTAAAGAGGGCCATGCTTTGCTTTTAGAACCAAACAAGTCACCCTTGAATGTCACCAAGTCAGGCTGGGGAACTGCCAGTGAGCAGAGCAAAAGCTGGTTGTGAAATGCGTTGTGCTTTCTCGGAATCATAGTGTGCTGTGTTTCAGACACATCTTGTAATAGGAAGGCGGCATGTCCCAGGGACACTGTGGTTGCAGGGCAGTGGAGCCTAATTTAGAGAAACTCACTCTCCCTCTTTTTTTTCAGCTTGGAATAGGCACATCCTTTTTTTTTTTTTTTTTTTACCTCACCCATGGGGAGGAGGGGGGGGGAGAGAGAGAGGAGAGGAGAGGAGAGGAGGGGAGAGGAAGGGAGGGGAGGGGAGGGGAGAGGAGGGGAGGGGAGGGGAGAAGTGCCGATGTAAGAGAGAAACATCCCGAAACCATGCACAGGATGATGCTCAACCAACTGAGCCACCCCAACCAGGGCAGCACAAGTATGATAACATATGGCCACTCTCATTCCACCTCAGTGCTGGGGTGTGGGGCACAGAAGGGATGGGTGGGGACTGTGGCAAGCTGGTGAGCCCCTCCCTGCAGGCACACTGGCTCAGTGTTGTCAGGCCTCTCAATATTTCCAAGAGAAGCTGGAAATACAGCTTTATATGTGAAATCTCTCCAGTTTCAAATGTTGGCTCACTTCTTTCACACACTGTGAAGGTCAAATACAACTTGCGTCTGGGTTATAGGTTCAGGTACCTGGAACAGTAGTTTGGAGCTCAGCTCTGGAACCAGCCTTCCTGGCCTCTCACCCCACCCTTATTACAGTGTTTTCAGGGCCTTTGATCTCAGTTTCCTCACCTGTCACATGGAATTTTGCCTGAGGGTCCCTATGAGGATTGGCAAGAGGATTAAAGACAAAGCCTTGGCACCCCATGCCTGGGACCTAGTCCCTAGTAAACACATAGTAAACTGTAACCTGTGTGGTGATAAACTTTAACTTGTCTCTTTCTGTAAGTGCGGGGTGACCATCTGGCCTTGTTTGCCTGGGCGAGTCCTGGTGCAAGCCTGTTCTGGTGTAATTATCACCAACTTCCTTTTCATTCTCAATAGAAGACAGTACATTATATGGTTAAGTTATGGAAGCAAACACTGGCATTATGCTGTTTGGGACTTTAGCAAGTTTTAGTCCTAATGAAAAGGTCTAAATTGGCTCCAGTTGTGTGAATATCCTTGGACAAGTACTGAGCCTTTCCGTGATGAAGTGTCCACTGTAGAAAGGGTGGACAAGCTAAAGCTAAGATCCCTCCTTTCATAGTCCTTCTGTCATCCCACAGACATATCCTGTGATTCCAGGTGATGAGGAGGCGCCAGGCGAAGGATGAACCTGAGCTCTCGGGGTGCTTGCCAGTGAGGGCCCCCTGTGTAGGGAGTTGGGAATCCCTACTCTTCTGTTATTTGAAAGACTTATCTAGAAATTGTTCATGAAATTTTTCTTGTGAATCAAAATGTTTATATTTGAAACTTCAATTTCTCACACATTTTTCCATTTCAGTAGAATTCTCTACACATTTCTTTTTTTGTGAGTGGGAAGCTACATTTTTTAAAAATATTGATTTCACTACGGAAAGTTAGAAAATACAGAAAGGCCTCAAAGGTTCTTTCTTCATTTCTGTTGACTTCAGTGAAGCCGGGTACTGTACTTACATTTTAGCTTTAAGGTATACTCCCCCTCCTATTCCCGCCTCCCCCCGCCCCCCCACCTCTGCAGGCCACGTTGTCAAAACTAAAACAAAACAAAAACCGTCTAAATTTGCCTGGGTATTGTCTCCAGTATTCTCTCACTCACTCATCAATTCATCCTCAGTCAACCAGGTATGGGCCACCTAACCTGGTGCTGCGGTTGGGATCCCAGAGGGCTCTCCTGTAAGCGATTTTATGAAATAACTTGCTCCCGACTCCCACGTATACATAAAGCTAGTGTGGCTGAGGAGGCCTGGCGGAGGGGGGCGGGGTGCTGCTTTAACGAGTAGGTGGGCCTCGTTGCGGGTGATGCGCTCATTGCAGCTGCAGGTGATTCCTGCGCGTGGGCGTGGCCCGGCCACCCACGTGCGCTCCTGCCAATGGCCATGCGGAGCCGGCCAGCTCCCGTGGGGAATGCGGAGCGCTGCCCGCGGCCGGGTCAGCGAGGCTGGATTGTGCTGGCTCAGAAAGCCACTTCCTGCCGCGACCGGAGCCGCCGTGCCGTGAAAGTTGCCCCCCGGGGAAGGAAGCGGCTTTGCGCTGTTTATTTTGGCTGCGGGCTCGCAGACGGCGCCGGGCCGTGCCGACCGGGCGTTTGCAGAGTTGGGTTGGGGAGTCGGCCGACCTCGGGGGAGGCTCCGCGCCGAAATGCTCCGGGACCCGTTGGAGAAGGGCGTGCGGGGAATGGGGGGAGGGCGGCAGGTCGTGGAGGGACGGCGCTTGGCTGAAGTGGGGGTGCAGTGGGGAACGGCAGGCGGAGGGGGCGGTGTGCAGCCCCGGGGGCGCGGTGGAGGGAGGGCGCTTAGCCGAGGAGGGGGCGCACCGCGGCGGCGGAGGCGCACTGCGCAGGGGGGCGCAGCTGCAGCCGCAAAGATCCAGCGGACAGAGTGGTCCCAGCGCTCACGTCCTGGGGGCGGGGTGAAGGAGGAGGGCGTCAAGGTGTGCTCGCCCCCTGGGGTGCTCCCGTGAGGTAGAGACGGGGAAAAGGGCAGGGGAGCAAGGCGCGCGGGACTGCCGGGAGCGGCAGAGGTTAGAGGCAGAACCATTCTATCGAGGATCAGCAGCTCCCTGACTTCATCCTGCAAGATGGGTCCTGGGAAAGGACAGCCTGCAAAGATTTTGATGTTTTAGTGGGAATATAAAAACTAGCAGGGGGCCCAAGCTGGTTTGGCTCAGTGGATAGAGCGTCGGCCTGTGGACTGAAGGGTCCCGGGTTGGATTTTGGTCAGGGGCTGATGCCCAGGTTGCGGGCTCGATCCCCAGTAGGGGGCGTGCAGGAGGCGGCTAATCGAGGATTCTCTGTCATCATTGATGTTTCTCTTTCTCCCTCTCTCTTTCTCTCTGAAATCAATAAAAATGTATTTTTAAAACACCAGTGGGGGAGGGGGGAGGGAGGGCGGGGTGAGATGAAACACCATTAAATCCAAGAGAAGGCTAGACAGGTGAGCATTTGTGTTCCAGAGAGCCCCAGGGGCCAGCCGCTCTGAGCTGGCACCGCCTGTGGAACGGGGCAACTGGACAGAGCCTGGGAGGGTGAAAGCTGCCTCTCCGCGTTCACATGAATTTCCACCCATCGCATCTCCTCTTGCACTTATTAGGTGGACGTGGCAAGCCGTTCCCTGCAGGGTTTGCTTTAACATCGTCCTAGAACAAAGCTTACCACAGTTGTAAAATATTCGCGGGGTGAAGAGCATCTCTAGAAATGAATGATAGCCTTGGCCTGGTAGCTCAGTTGGTTAGAGCGTCATCCCCATGCCCCACGGTTGTGGGTTACAACTCCTGTCAGAAATCAACCAATGGCCCGACTGGTGTGGCTCAGTGGTTGAGCGGCAACCTATGCCCAGGTGGCGGGCTCCAACCCCATTGGGGGGTGTGCAGGAGGCAGCCTAACCATGCTCTGCTCTCGCATCACTGTTTGTCTCTAAAAATCAATAAAAACATATTTAAAGAAAAAAAGAATCAACTAATGAATGCATCAATAAGTGGGACAACAAATCAATGTTTTTCTCTCTTCTCCTTGCTCTCCTCCCCTTCCTCCTTTCCTTTCTCTTAAAAAAATAAGATAATAATTCAGTAAATAGAAATGTGGCCTTTTGTTCTGTTTTAGTCACAGGCACTTTAAGCAATGGAGGCCCTGGCAGGAATGGAGGGGCTGTTGGGGAGCAGGGAGGGGAGTGTGAAAAGCCTGGAGAGTGGAGGGTAGAGGGACACCCACAGTACCCCAGAATTTTGGTGGAAATATTGAACAGTTGGGCAGGGTATTGGGTCTTCATGTCATGGGACCCCCTGCCCTCTCTAGGAGGGATGCCACTCCCCCCATGTGCGGGCCCCTGTGCGTGCATGGACGTGGACATGGATACAGCCTTCGGCAGAGGTGATGCAGGGTGTGGTGCCCATTTCCCGGGGTGGGCCCTCCGCAGGGCGGGGCTGGCCGCTTCTGCTGACTCAGGGACATTTCCAGGCCTGGCCTCAGGGCCAAGCTGCTCATTGAAAACAGCTGCTCCTCTTGGCTGGCAGCCCTGTGGGCGGCCCCGGACTCTCCCTGGGATGACCCCTTGCCTCTGCGTGGCCTGGGGAGGGGTGGCTGGCTTCAGGAGAGGCTCATGGGCTGGAGGCCACCCTCCCACACCCTCGTGGACAAATCGAGTCGAGTCCCAGCTGGCCCCTGATTCAGCTCTCTAGGAGCTGAGCCAAGCTGGTTGCAGGGTCCCCGGCCTTTGCTCCTGCTGTTCCCCCTGCTCCGAACACCCAGCTTGTCCTTGTCTCTGCTCGCGCCTTTCAGGGCTTTGTTTGACATGCCTCTCATTCAGCGGATTCTTGTTGAGAGTTGCTGCGTGCCAGGAACTGTGCTAGAATTAACTTCCTCCGCGCGGCTTTCAGCATGATGTCTTCAGCTTGTAATGGAGAACAGCCGTCTTCTCCGAGGTCAGACCTCTGGCTGCCTCTGCTGCGGGGCTGAGTCCGGGAAGCTGCAGGGACAGCTGAGAGCTTTGCTCCTGAGAGACAGCCAGACAGCCTTTGCGTTCAGCCTCAGGACTCCGCCAAAGCATAGTGTGTCTCTTACAGCAGACGGGAAAGAAAAGTGACCACAACAGGCAGGGAGGAGACGGGTCACTCCATGTGGAACAAGTAGCTTTCAAACCCAGTTGCCGCCCTGGCTGGTTTGGCTCAGTGGATAGAGCGTTGGTCTGTGGACTGAAGGGTCCCAGGTTCGTTTCTGGTCAAGGGCACATGCCCAGGTTGCGGGCTCGATCCCCAGTAGGGAGCATGCAGGAGACAGCCGATCCATGATTCTCTCTCATCATTGATGTTTCTATCTCTCTCCCTCTCCCTTCCTCTCTGAAATCAATCAATCAATCAATCAATCAATCAATAAAACCCAGTTGCCTGAGCACAGGGACAAATTTCCAGGATGGTGACCTGGATGTCTGAGAAGCAAGGAAGTGTGGGCTACACATCAGAAAGATCCCTGTCAATCACACTTCAGCTCTCTGGAGAACCCATTTCTAGCCAACACCTTCCCCCCCCAGCCATGTCCTGACTGTTTTGCACACTTGATGTGTTGCTTGTAACTTGCATGGATGGCTTGTGAGTTGTGCCTCTCCGGTTTCATTGTAAACCTCATGAGGGCATATTGTCTGATTTCCCTATAGTACCCAGTACAGTGCTATCTGCATGAGTGAGGAAGGGGGAGGGGCGGGGGGAGGGGGAGGGGGAGGGAGCAGCCAGAAGGTGATTAGGAGGAGGGGGTGGGGTCCAGCCTCCAAGCACCAGCTACCCCCACGGGGCCCAGAGGCTGCAGCAGGCCCGGGAAACTCATTACTGGTCTGACAGGGCCGCCAGGGTAGTAAGGAAACTTAGCCCGCGTTCCAGACAGGGCGAGAGGCTCTGGCTCCCGACATGGGGTTGTGTGTTTATCAGGATTCTTTCGGTTACAAGGACAGAACCCAGTGCAAACAAGCTCAGCAAAATAAAAAAGGGGAGTGTGGGGGGAATGTGGCCCTGGCCCAGGAGCTGATTAGAATGTTGGCCTGATACCCAAGGTTGCCGGTTCCAGCCCCATCAAGGCACATACAAAAATCAACCAGTGAATGCATAAATAAATGGAACAATACATCCATGTCTTTCTTTCTCTCCCCTTCCCCGACCCTCGTGCCCATCCTCTCTCTCAAATCAATTTTTAAAAAAAGAAAGAAAATAAAGAATGTGGCTGTAAATGATCAGAAAGAGCTGCAGGAATTTGGGGATCAGGACTGGCTGGTCAGCTCCACTAGGACTCACTTCCTCTCCTTCCATCTCAACTCTGCGTCTCCTTCTATGTTATCCCCATTCTTGCCTGTAGCAGGAAGGTCTCATGGCAGGAAGCATGGCCATTGACAGCCACAGCTTAGAGTCTCAACAGAGAAGATTTCATGTGTTTCAGGGGAGGACTCTGAACAGCCCTGTTTGAGTTTGTGCCCAATCACTGTGGACTGGGAATGGACAGACATACTGGCCAAGAGTGAGCTTTGTAAGCCCTCGCATAGCTAGAGGTACAGGAAAATTCTTTATAAATAATAATAAGGGGATGGGAAGTTTTCTGAGCAGGTAAAACAAAGGCCAGAGACTATGAGCAGTCAATGAGCTGGTCAGGGATTGTATATCTTTATATTTTCCATGCAGAGCCCAGCGCCTCCCAGACCATGTGGTGATAGGGGCTGGATTATGTCTGTACTGCTCACCACTATACCTGACACCTATGAAGTTCTCAAAGATTTTTTTGAATGAATGAATGAATGACATCAAGTTGGTGCTCACTGCATAGTTTCCTGCCTGGCTTCACTCATTTATTCACTCACTGACTGTGCTAGGCATGGTGTGGTTGCCAACAAAATGCAAGCGGTTGTCTTTCATTGGTGAGGACCATACCAAGATCCTAGTGAGGGGCATTGGCACCTGGTGCTCTCAGGCATGTGGAGTGGGGGGGTGGGAGGGGTGGGTTGGGGCAGGAGGGGCCTTCTCAGGGTGTGGGGCATCAGGCCTCCCTACTTTGAGCCCTCTCTGCTGCTCCATTTAGGTTTGCTGAGAGCGTGGACGCAAGAACAGTCAGTTCTCGAAACGCGTCTGTTCCCTTCCCTTTCCCCTTGTCGATCGAGCTCAGCAAAAGCTCTCTTTCTCCATTGGGCCCTGGAGAAACAGCCTCCTCTCAACTTGCGATGGAAAATGCTCTCCCAGAGCCCCGGCCTCCAGCTTGGCAGATTCCCTGGGACCTCTGCTCCCAAATTCCTCATCCTTTTCTCATTGGCTGCCAAGGCAGTTCTGTGACCTGCAGTCTTCACCTTCTGCCTCCTCCAGATCCTTAGTGTCTTCAGGGCGTCTCCCTGCCCTCCGAAGGCACAGCCCCCTCCTCTGCCCCCAAACACCCGACTTTAAAGGGCTTCTTTGCCCTCATGTCCTGCTGTATCCAAACCCACTACTAGGTGTACCGGTTAATAATGCGGATTTTTTCAATGCGTACCTAGCGATGAACATTACTTTGAATAAAGCACTTTTGATGTTTCTTTTGAAATTATCGTGTTTTCTTTGATTACAAAATCAATGTGGATTATTAGCCAGTTAATAGTGTGGATTAACTGTTAACCAGTTAATAATGTAGATTAATCATTCACCGGTTAATAGTGCAGATTAACTATTAACTGGCTAATAATGCAGATTTTGTAATCCAAAGAAAATACCATAATATCAAGAGAAACATCAAAAGTGCTTTATGTCCATCGCTAGCTACACATTTCCCCCATCTTTCAGGTAATCTGTGGATACCGTCCCAATAGAACTTTTCTTGTTTTGAGGCAGACCATTCAGAGACCCCATTTTCCACTTCTTTGTACGTTTTGAAGTGCTGCTCAGAAAGTGCGTGTGTGCCATCGCTCGGAACAAGTGTTAACCTGAAGGAGTAATACAACAAAATAGCATACGTATCAAATCACATATATGTCAACATATGTGTAACCCCATCTATTGAAAAAAATCCGCATTATTAACCGGTACACCTAGTATTCTCTAACCAGGACAGTGCTGCGTGCTTGCTCGTGGCCCCAGTATTGCCTGGGACGTGTCACACACATAACAGGCACTCCAGAAAGATATGTGGATTTGAACCCAGAACCCAGAACGTCAGAGGAGGGAGGGGACTTGCAGCCGTGGTTCATGTGACACAAGAGGAGAATGAGGTACCCCAATTGGGCATCCTAATCGCTTTCCCTCTCTGGGCCTCCGTTTCCTCATCTGTCAAGTGAGGGGAAGGTGGCCTGATGCTGGGATTGCCTCTCCCGACTGGCACGGGTCCCTTTCATTTGCCGTTTGTTACAATTGCACAGCCCGGCTGGAATGGCTGTGGCCCACATGTGAGTTTTCTGCTCGAGGAGGAGGGGACGAAACTGTCCCCCGGGGTTGCTGTGGGCTCCTGTGATGGTTTGGGTTGTACTGTCCAGTGTGTCCAGTTCCATCTCTGAGAAGCAACTATGAAAGCAAGCACTATTTCCTCCCATTTCCGGTCCCAGGCCCTTTCCCTACCCCCTGCTGAGGGCCACTTTCTATTACAACTGACTGTCTTCTTCGCTGAAGTGGAGCTTCTGAGAACCAAATCCCCATACCCTAGAGCAAGCTCGGCAAGCCTGGGTCAAGCCCTGGGGCCCGTTTAGCGTTCTAGGTGGCTTGCTGGAAGGGGAAGAACAAGTTGAGGGGAGGGGCCCCCGAGGAGGATGAGTAGCTGTGGCTGTCACCTTAAAGGCCCTTCAGAGGTCACCTGTGACTTGCCCAGAGAGGACCCCCAGCCCGGTGCTCTTGAAGAGTGGAGTGACCAGGGTCCCTGCCCTGCCTTCCTGCCCAATGTTTTGAGCACTCAGTGAACAGGAGCTGCGGGTGCTCCGTTTAGAAAGATTAATCTGGCAGCTGGGACAGAGAGCAGAAAGCTAGACTGGTGAGTTGTGGTATCAAGGCCTGAGATTCATTCATTTGTTCATTCAGCGAGTATTAAGCACTCCTGTATGTCAGCCAGTTATGGGTACCGGGGACCCAGTGGTGAAGACAGAGAAAGTCCTCAGGAGTTTATGAACAAGAAGGGAGACAGAAAATAAAAACATGTCAGATAATGAGTTCTGGAAATGGCGGTATAGCTTGTATCAGTTGTGGATGAAAAAGGGGCCACATACTAAACTGAGGCTCAGGGGAGGCCAGCATGGTGAGCTTTACAAACTTGGAGACCAAATTTAACCGCATCGGATGGTCTGAACTCAGTTGGTTAGAGCGTCAACCCCGTATGCCAAGGTTGAGGATTCAATCCCAGTCGGAGCACATGCAAAAATCAACCAATGAATGCATAAGTGAGTGGGACAACAAATCGATGTCTCCCCTCCTTTCTCCCTCTAGGATAACACCTTTGAAATGTCAGAGTAATCTTTTCCAGGCCAGGACCACCATGCAAGACCACCATTATTTTTATCTTTTTGCCCCCGTACCATCTCTCTGTGCTATAGATGTTCATTGTTAACTATTCAGTGCCCACCAATGCAAAAGAAGTTCATGTCTCTCTGTTTTACTCGTTTTTAAAATATGTATATTTATGTTCATTTCAGAGAGGAAGGGAGAGGGAGAGAGAGATGAAAACATCAGTGATGGAAGAGAATCATTGATCAGCTGCCTCCTGCATGCCGCATACCGGGGATTGAGCCAAAACCAGGGCATGTGCCCTGACTGGGAATCGAACCATGACCTCCTGGTTCATAGGCCGATGCTCACCCACTGAGCCATGCTGGCCGGGCTCCCTGTTTTACCTTTATCCCATCTCAGAGATTGCCCCCTCCTTTGCTTTCTCCTGCCCCCTTACTCTACTACCAATAGGTTTCATGTAACCCTCCTTACAGCTCCTTCTTTGATTCTAATGTACAAAATAGCCGCAAGACTGCCATTCTCTGGAGCACTTTCTAAGTCTTCAAGATTTTCTTCCCAGCATTTGTTATCAGTTTGGCTCAAATAAAGTCATAAAAATTCTCTACTGGTTTGGAGTTTCTTACATTGACAGAGTCTAATCCTCTGGCAAGAGTGCTTACAGGCTAAGGATAAAGTATAAAACGCAGCCGTTTGAGAGCAGTCAAAAACAGGTAGATGCTGGGGAGGAAAAGAGATCTTTGAAAGAAAAGAAGCAGATGATGTGAGTGGCCCACGGAAGTCGCCCCCCCCCCCCCAAGTACTGCTCCTTACAAGGCGTCAATGTAAGACCACCCAAATCTATAGAGAACTTTTATAAAAATTTATTTGCACTAAACAGAGGATATACCTGGAAGCCAGATCTCAAGACTGGGAAAAATGCTCCCAAGAAATGACAGTTTGCTGCTGCTTTTACGCACTTGGAATTAAGGAGGTAATGTGAGGAAGATGACATGAGGCTGGGAGAATGCAAGGTGGGGATTGGATTAGGGGATAGTTAATAAGATTATGTGTTCTCGTGAGGGTGGTCTGAAAAGAGACATTTCAAAGGTGTGTTAACCACCCCCATCCCCCCAAAAAGAAAAAGCATGTTAACCTAGATGCACAGAAACAATGGACAAGGCTTGCCTAAGGCAAGGATAAGCCTTTCACTAAAGCAGTTATTTGCCTGGGGTGTGATTACCACCATGACTTGCTCAGTTAGGAATTTATGATCAGATCCCCCTTTGAGGAAGCCCCTTTCCTCCACAAGAAGCTTAAACAGAAAGTGGCAGTGTTACTGGGTCAGAGTTTGAAGCCACCAGAGAAGCTAAAAATCAAGAGGGAACATTCTGAGAGGAAGGAGCTATAGAGAGGTCCCCTTCAGACGCTCCTCCAGTTCATGGCAACCGCTAACTGTGTATGGGCAGTTTACACTGTGAGGCCTTAAGGCAGTGGTTCTCAACCTTCCCAATGCCGCGACCCTTTAATACAGTTCCTCATGTGGTGACCCCCAACCATAACATGATTTTTGTTGCTACTTCATAACTGTAATTTTGCTACCGTTATGAATCGTCATGTAAATATCTGATATGCAAGATGTATTTTCATTGTTACAAATTGAACATAATTAAAGCATAGTGATTAATCACAAAAACAATATGTAATTATATATGTGTTTTCTGATGGTCTTAGGCGACCCCTGTGAAAGGGTCGTTCGACCCCCAGGTTGAGAACCGCTGTCTTAAGGGATCCAGGAAGAAATGGCAGCTGGGAGGCAAAGAGGTTTTTTTCCCCCCTGCTGCCTGGTTCGAGGAAAATGTTGAGAATTCAAGTTCCACCAAGTTAGAGGGGCTTAGTTATTGCCTAAAGTTTTCCTTTGAAACTCCAGAAGGGCCTCACCTATGATTAAACCGAAGGCTAAGAGACACACCCTAAGACTAAAGGCAAAACCCAAACAACCCCACCCTCGCAAAGCCTAAAACCAAGCCTCTGCACTGCAGGATCCAGGTGATTCACCCGTAATTGAACTGCATGCCCGAACAAAGCAACATTCTTTTTAGGAAGATAAATCCAGGCTCCCTGGAATATGTCATCCACAAGGTTCCATATGGAATTTAACAGTCCAGACTCCTTACAACATTATTTACAATGTCCAGTTTATAATAAAAATTACCAGACATGCAGGCAGCAGGGAAAAGTGACCCATGATCAAGAGAAAAAATAGGCGCAAATAATCCAGAGGCTGAACAAAAGATCAGATAATGATAAATGTCGTCAAGAGAATTACAGTCCAGGGACGTGCTAGAGTAACTGTGTGGACACTTCCAAGTAGGAGGTCATAGAGGGCTTCTCGAAAGATGTGGCTTTTTTTTGAAATGTGAAATGCCAAGCAGAGGACAACAGTGCAAAGGCTCTGAGGCAGGACAGTGAGGCCTGTTCCAGGAAGGGCGAGGAGGTCAGTGTGACTTGCGCCGGGGGAGCAGTTTCATCTGATATCGGTCTGGTAGGCAGGACCAGACCATGTAGGATCTTGAGGCTCAGAGTAAAGAGTTTGACTTGTATTTGAAGAATGCTGAGTTGCCTTTCAAAGGACTTTAAGCAGGGGCTTGAGAGGTTGGGTATGGGGGGCAGCGAGTGGTTTGGGGACTTTTTAGATGGGAGGAAAGGATGGAGCCAATGGGGCAGAGCAAGACAATGACTCCGGGCTGGAACACTTGGGCGGAAAACCACGCTTCTGTCAAGGCTGGGGTAAAGGTGTCGATGTGCTGTGTGCTGTGAGTGCCTCCACCTCTCCCGTAAAATCTTCACTTGCCGGTGGAGGTGGGTTTGCTTTTGGGGGTGTGGCGGAGGGCTGAGATCCAGCTCCAGGCTCCTGGTTAATGTCTGTAGGTAGCTCTGGCCAGCAGGGGCCAGCCAGGAGAGCCCTGTGATGGCTTCACGTCCTGCCTTTCTTTCTAGAGCCCAACGTCTTCCTCATCTTCAGCTACGGCCTGGAGGGCTGCCTGGAGGCCCAGGGCGGGCAAGTCAGGGTCTCCCCGCACTGCAGTAGCAGTCTCCCTGCCCAGCGCTGGAAGTGGGTCTCCCGGAACCGGCTCTTCAACCTGGGTACCATGCAGTGCCTGGGCACAGGCTGGCCGGGCACCAACACCACAGCTTCCCTGGGCATGTACGAATGTGACCGGGAGGCAATGAATCTTCGCTGGCACTGCCGCACGCTGGGTGACCAGCTGAACCTGCTCCTGGGCGGCCGAGCTGGCAACACGTCGAAGGCTGGCACCCCGGAGCGTGGCGACCAGACCCGCAGTGGCCAGTGGTCCATCTATGGCAGCGAAGAGGATCTCTGTGCTCGGCCCTACTACGGTGAGAGGCTGCTAGCAGCCGAGCGTCGGGGGGACTGGGGCCCCGAGGGACACACTCCCGGGTGACGAGGCCTTTTCCTCTGTAGACCTTCGGCAGTCACATCTTTAATTGTAAACATTTCCCATTTATTGGGAGACATTTTCGAGTAAGAAAATGAACTTCAAAGCAACTAATTTACTTTTTTAAAAAATTACAAAATTAATTTACACACATGTAAAGACCTCAATCAGTACAAAAGTGTATCATGTAAAATTTCCTACCCTAGGCCTACTCTCTAGTCCAGTGATGGCGAACCTATGACACGCGTGTCAGAGGTGACACGCGAACTCATTTTTTTGGTTGATTTTTCTTTGTTAAATGGCATTTAAATATATAAAATAAATGTCAAAAATACAAGTCTTTGTTTTACTATGGTTGCAAACATCAAAAAATTTCTATATGTGACACGGCACCAGAGTTAAGTTAGGGTTTTTCAAAATGCTGACACGCCGAGCTCAAAAGGTTCGCCATCACTGCTCTAGGGAGACCCCAGGGTAACCCCCAGAGGGCAGCTCCATCCTGGGGGGTCCTTTTCCTGGAAGCCACCCTGAGTGGAACCTGGGGAGGAGGGGTGCACAGTGGAGCCCCCAGGCCAGGGACCTGAGTAGGGCTTCCTTCAGGCCCAGACCTCTGTGGGTGACTTGCAGACCCCCTCAGCCAGCTGGAGAGTGGACGGCCCTATCAGGGGCATTGGCGGACCCCTCCCCAGCCCTGTGGGATGGGCAGCAGGACCTCTCCCAGGCTCCTGGGACCATCTGGTGGAAGAGGGAGCCTTAAAGCCATTGTCTGCTGTCACTGCCCTTCCCCGCTCTGCTGACCCCTGCCCACTCCTGGCTCCCTGGGTGATAGGGGGTGGGAGCCTCAGGGGTCCCGATGCCAAGGCCCGGCTCCCCTCCTTGCAGAGGTCTACACCATCCAGGGGAACTCCCACGGGAAACCCTGCACCATCCCCTTCAAGTATGACAACCAGTGGTTCCACGGCTGCACCAGCACGGGCCGCGAGGACGGGCACCTGTGGTGCGCCACCACCCAGGACTACGGCAAGGACGAGCGCTGGGGCTTCTGCCCCATCAAGAGTGAGAGCAGGGCGGCAGGGCGGGAGGCTGGCTGAGGGTGCGGGCGGCAGGACTTTCGGGACTGGGGTGAGAAGCAGCCCCTCCTCGCAGCGTGGAGCAGCCTGTGCGGGGTCTGCACTCCGTGAGGGACCCCCGTGTAGGCCCTGACGCCCAGGGCTGGGGAGGAACCCATGTCCGGCTGTCACGGTGGCAGGTAATGACTGTGAGACCTTCTGGGACAAGGACCAGCTGACCGACAGCTGCTACCAGTTTAACTTCCAGTCCACGCTGTCATGGAGGGAGGCCTGGGCCAGCTGTGAGCAGCAAGGGGCGGATCTGCTGAGCATCACCGAGATCCACGAGCAGACCTACATCAATGGTGAGGCGGTGGGCAGCCTGGGGCGGGCTGGCTGACTGGGGTCTGACCCACCTGGGACAGGGCAGGATGCCAGGACCCTGAGACCTGCTCCTACCTCTGGAGAACCCTGAGCCCTTCCTTCCTTCCTTCCTTCCTCCTCCTCCTCCTCCTCCTCTTCCTCCTCCTCCTTCTTCTTCCTTCCTTCCTTCCTTCCTTCCTTCCTTCCTTCCTTCCTTCCTTCCTTCCTTCCTTCCTTCCTTCCTTCTTTCTTTCTTTCTTTCTTTTTTTCTTTCTTTCTTTCTTTCTTTCTTCTTCTTCTTCTTCTTCTTCTTCTTCTTCTTCTTCTTCTTCTTCTTCTTCTTCTTCTTTCTTCTTCTTCTTCTTCTTCTTCTTCTTCTTCTTCTTCTTCTTCTTCTTCTTCTTCTTTCTCTCTCTCTCTCTCTCTCTCTCTCTCTCTCTCTCTCTCTCTCTTTTCTTCTTGTTAATGCTCACCCGAGGATATTTTTCCACTGATTTTTAGGGAGAGTGGAAGAGAGAGGGAAAGACAGAGAGAAACACTGATGTGAGAGAAAACACATCAATTGGTTGCCTCCTGCATGAGCCCGGACCAGAGCTTGGTCCAGAGAGGAGCCTGAAACTGAGGTACATGCCCTTGTTGACTGGAATTGAACCCGGGACCCTTTGGTCCGCAGGCCGATGCTCTATCTACTGAGCCAAACCGGCTAGGGCATCCCTTTCTGCCTGCGGGGGTAAGGGTGGTGGTGGGGGCAGGGGGGAAGAGTAGGAGGGCCGAGGATGGGCGACCTGCTTCTCATTGTCACCGTCTTGCTGTCAGGGCTCCTCACTGGCTATAGTTCCACACTGTGGATTGGCCTTAATGATCTGGACACCAGTGGAGGCTGGCAGTGGTCGGACAACTCACCCCTCAAGTACCTCAACTGGGAGAGTGGTGAGGCATGGGGTTTGGGGTACAGGGTGGCCTGGGGACCCCACAGGCACTGTCTCCTATTTATTCCTCAGAGTGGGGCTGGGAGGGGGCAGATTTCCCCTACCCCCTGGAAGGGCCCCACTACCCATGCAATGGGTTTGTGTGAATTAGGAACGAATGCTCAGGGCATAGGGCCTGGGCAGTGGACTGGATTTCAGCCCCCTCTACCCAGTGCACAGCAGCCTGGCCAGGGATGCCGGGTGGGGCTGGTACCAGTTGCTGAGTAGAACTCAGGACATGTGGGCCCAGGTGAGAAAGCAGTGAGGCCCTGCGGTGCCCGGTTAGGGAGGGCTGAGCGCAGTGCTGGGCATCTGCAGCTGGCTCATGCTTCCGAGGGAGCAGGAGGTTCGGAGGAGGGCTCCAGGGGCAGGGGTGTGAGTCTCTCTCCTGGGGTGCTGGCACCCTGCCCTCCCCACAGATCAGCCGGACAACCCAAGCGAGGAGAACTGTGGAGTCATCCGCACGGAGTCCTCCGGAGGCTGGCAGAACCGCGACTGCAGCATCGCGCTGCCCTACGTGTGCAAGAAGAAGCTCAACGCCCCAGCCCAGCCCGAGCCTCCCGGTGAGACTTGGTCCCGGTGCAGGTGGGGGTGGGAAGTGGGGGTGGGGCTCATCATGGCCACAGCCACAGCCGGCCCAGTCTCAAAGCACAAGGTGACTCCCTGTTCTTTTTCAAATATATTTTCATTGATTTCAGAGAGGAAGGGAGAGGGAGAGAGAGAGAGAAACGTCAGTGACGAGAGAGAATCATTGATTGGCTGCCTCCTGCACGCCCCACACTGGGGATCGAGTCCGCAATCCGGGCATGTGCCCTTGACTGGAATCGAACCTGGGACCCTTCAGTCCGCAGGCCGACGTGCTACACTGAGCAAAACCAGCTAGGGCCTCCTGTTCTTATTTAACAGTTCAGCTAAAGTCGGAACAAATTGGAAAGTGCCATTCATTCACTCATCCGGGGATTTGTTAAGAATTGTGTTCCATGCTGGTATTACTCATCTGGTCCTTGTGGAGGTCACAGTCTGTTGGAGGTGACAGACATCTCATCGCACAACTGGAATATCCTGAGCTACGTGCTGTTATAAAAACACGTGCGATGATGTCGGAGGAGAAGAAATGCCTAGACAAGGAAGGAAACTTCTGAAAGTTGGGGAGGGTTTCAAGGACGTCACATTTGATTGGGGCCTTGCAAGTTGAGTGTCAGCTTAAAGAGCCATAAAGAGGCGTGAGGGAAGGGCATTCTTGGGAGAGGGAACCGCATGAGCAGCGGTGTGGAGGCATGGAAGTACACGGAAGTTTTAAGGTTGGGGAGTGGTCTGGTTGGAGTATAACTACTGACAGCAGGGTCCTGAGCCCAGCAGCATAGCTCGTCACCTGGGAGCTCGTCGTAAAGGCGGGGTCTCGGGCCCTGCCCCAGATTAATTCGACCAGGACCTGCATTTCACAAGACCCGTACCTGCGAGTCATGCGCATGTACAGTTTGAGCAGCACTGGCTCAGAGAGCGTGGCGGAGAGAGCGGTTCAGAAAGGCAGGTTGCAGCCAGTCAGTCCCTGAAGGGTCTTGGCTGTTGGGCGAAGTTTGGGTGGGGCCAGGTAGGCAGTGGGAGCCTTTGCAGGCTTCTAAGCCAGGGAGTGTCTTGCTGACATATGTGATTCATAGAGCTCGCTCCAGGGGCCTCAAGGAGGAGCTCCCAAGGGAGCGCGCATGTCCATAGGTGGCGGGAGGCATTTGTCAGCGGAGGTTGGAGGGGCTCCTGCAGGAATCCAGTGACCCTGGGAATGGTGAAGAGGGAATTTACAGCAAAACCAGAAAGAAAAAAACCCCCCACAAACTCACTAAAAGTAAAGAACTTACAGAGTGAAAGTTCTGCTTCTGACCATTAAAATGTTGCCCAAGACTGACTGATTCGGGGCTGTCAGCTCCGGCTTTCTCGCTTCAAAGGCTTACAACCTGGCACCCCACCTCTAGCTGGAGGGAGCCTGGAGCAGGCACCAATTCCAGGTCCTCCAGAAGCTCCTCTTTGAAGGAAGGAGGACCCCTATGGGCAGGCCTAGCCCCTCGGTGGTCCCCCTAGATCTGGCCTCTCACCAAATTCTCTGTCCCCTGGGTGTCCCTGGCATGGCCCCTGTGGCGAGTCATCTCACAAACCTGCAGATATGTCTATGGCTTTGGCCTTCCTCTTTCACCCCAGCCCACTTCTCTCTGCCTGAGGCATTTTTCTAGGCAGTTTTTCTTCTGCCTTCCCAGTCTCATCACTCAAAGCATGCCGGGCAACGTCATGCCCCTGAAGCATCCACATTTCCTGAGCTCCCTTCCTCCTACACCCCAAAGCAGGCGCCTGGGGTCTGAACACCCACTAACCGCTGGTTCTGTCTGGGGCAGCAGACTTGGGTCTTTGCTCCGTGGCCAACAGAGATGATTGACAGGTCCCTAGCCCGGGAGCGATCGCTCTGGCTCTCAGCCCTGCCACTTTGCTGGGTCTCCAGGAAATGGGATGGCTGGACCCTGGAGCGGCTCCCAGAATGGAGTGCATCCCAGAGTCCCAGCTTTGGGCGGTGCTTCGAGTGGGCACATGCTTTCCTGCCCAGCCAGGCAGAATCCTGCCCAAGCCTGACATTGCGGGTGGTTTGGTAAAATCTTATTTTCTTTTGCCCAAGTCCAAGCCACGGCTTGTTTGTCTCAGCTGCCCTTGGACCCCATTCCCCAGAGGGTGAACCTGAAATGCAAGGAGGTGGGGGCGAGGAAGGGACCAGCTAGTCTGTCAGCCCTGGGGAGCAGGGAGAAGAGTGGGGGGATTAGCAGGTGGAGAAGTTCCAGCCAGGGACGTCAGCCAGTCAGCGGGTGACTTCACCTGCCGCCTACCTGGTGGGGCCCTATTTCCTTAGTCCCTTCATCCTGGACCACCAGGGACAGCACGGAGCCCACGCTCAGTAGACGTTATCTGGGATAGTGACATTGGTTTCGTTTACTGAGCAAGGTGGACAGGAGCTACGTTTGAACCTTGTAGCAGGAAACTCTACTACAGAAGAGGAAACAGGCTCCCGGGGCTGGTCTGTCCTGAATCCCTGCCCATCTCTCTCTCAGAGCCCCAGTTTGAGGGGCCGGTTTGAGGGGCCGTCCTGTCTTGAGTGGAATCCGCCACCACCTCCCGGGGCTCTGCCTCTGGGCCTCCAGCGGCCCTGGAGGATTTTATCTCTTCATCAGCATTCAGACCTGTCCTGGCGGGAAGGGCTGATGTGAGATAGGTTTGGGGAGGCAATGAGGTTGGGGCCAGGCCCAGTGGGTCAGTGCCTAGGCTGGGCGGCTGGATGGCTGAGCAGCGGCCTTGTGGGTCTCTGCAGATGTGTGGGCCAACGTGAAGGTGGAGTGTGAGCCCAGCTGGCAGCCCTTCCAGGGCCACTGCTACCGCCTGCAAGCTGAGAAGCGCAGCTGGCAGGAGTCCAAGAAGGCGTGTCTGCGGGGCGGAGGCGACCTGCTCAGCATCCACAGCATGGCCGAGCTGGAGTTCATCACCAAGCAGATCAAGCAAGGTGAGGGGCTGCTCGCCCACCGCCCGTCTGGGGTGGAGGACAGGGCCTCCCGATGCCCATCCGGTCCTGCCCGGGAGGCTCAGGGACGGCCCCTTCCTCCCCTGCTGGTGGCTGAGGCTGACCTCTCATGTCCTCTCTCTCCTCCCGCCGGCTGCACCCCCAGAGGTGGAGGAGCTGTGGATTGGCCTCAACGATTTGAAACTGCAGATGAATTTTGAGTGGTCCGACGGGAGCATTGTGAGCTTCACCCACTGGCACCCCTTTGAGCCTAACAACTTCCGGGACAGCCTGGAGGACTGTGTCACCATTTGGGGGCCGGTGAGAACCCCTTCTCCCTATCACAGGGCCCCAAATACTCACCAGCCTTCTGATGCTACCCCAGTCCTATTGGTACTGCTTGGTACCCTACCCCATGGCCTCTCAGAAGCCCCGTCTTCCCCACCAACCCTTCCACATGGGAGATCGCCAGTGTTTGACCCCCTCTCCTTCCCCCAACTAGCTGGGTCACTTTGGGCAAGTTACTTAACCTCTGTGTACCTCTGTTTCCTCATCCGTCAATGGAACACTGATGGTGCCAACCTCAGGGGGTCATTGGGAGGGTGAAAGGAGTTAATTCTCATGAAACCTTAGGCTGCCGCTGTTGTCGCCGGCAGGTGGCATCAGAGGCCACGTTATGGGACATGCTCCACAGGCCAGGGTGCTCTGTGCAGGGTCCTATCCCATCATGAACGTAGGGGGCGATGACTGTTTGCCATGGCTCTGCCTCAGAGGCGGATGGGCAGATGGAGGAATTGATGCAAGGCTTCAAGCAGAGATAAGAGACCCTTTAAAAAGGGACAATGCCATAGAGATGGACTACCCACTCCAGGGACAGATAGGACACACTCTGGTGAGATACCACAAACCACTGCTTTTCAGAGAGAGTTGGAAGGGAGGACGGGAGGGGAGGGAGGGAGAGAGAGAGAAAAAACAACATCGATGTGAGAGAGACACATCAACTGGTTGCCTCCTGAACACATACCAACCAAGGGTGGGAGCAAACCCAAAACCCAAATATGTGTCCTTGACCGGGAATTGAACCCGAGGTCCTTCAGTATGTGGGCTGTCGCTCTAACCATTTAGCAACACTGGCCAGGACTAGAGGGTGCTATTTTAAAATTTATAAACATGCCCAGCTGGTGTTGCTCAGTGGTTGAGCATTGACCTATGAACCAGGAGGTCACGGTTCGATTCCTGGTCAGGGCACATGCCCAGGTTGCGGGTTTGATTCCCAATGGGGGTCTTGCAGGAGGCAGCCGATCAGTGAGTCTCATCTTTGATGTTTATATCTCTCCCTCTCCCTTCCACTCTGAAATCAATAAAAAAATATATTTTTAAAAAATTTATAAACAATTATCTGTTGAGAGTCTACTACGTGCCAGGCATTCCCCTGGGGGCTGGGGTACACAGCACCTCTGCCCTCAGGATGGAGCTAAAGGCAGACGCACAGCCCGTGGGGAGGCTGAGGACTGAATTCCTGGTCAGTGCCATCATCTGAGGTCCGGGTCTGGGCGCACAGTCTGCTCAGCCTGGCTCTGCAGGTACTGGCTGGACACCTTGCAGAACTGGGAATCTCATCTGTCTGTCCTGCCATCCATTCCACCAACAGGCTCAGCCGTGTTTATGAAATGGGCTATAAATAATCTCAAGGGGCGCCTCTTCACACTAGACAGTGCTTGTCAGTGTTGTAAGGCAGTTGCACATCAACTCTGTCTGCTCTCATCTGCCCCGTGAGGCTTATCCAACTAATCCTACTTTCCCTGTTTTATAGCCTGGAACACAGAGAGGTCAAGCCTCTTGCTCAGAATCACACAGCAAGCAGAGGCAGGGTCGGGTCTAGAAACCTGGTTTGTGAAGGGCTCGGGAGATTTGGGGGAGGAGGGCTGAGACTCCCTCTCATCCTGTGTCCCCAGGAAGGTCGCTGGAATGACAGTCCCTGTAACCAATCCTTGCCGTCCATCTGCAAGAAAGCGGGCCAGCTGAGCCAAGAGACCACCGAGGAGGACCACGGCTGCCGGAAGGTGAGGGTGCTTCTGGATCTGGGTCCTGGTGGCCAGCAGAGGGGCTCTCGGGAGAGGGCTCCCGGGAGAAGGGGGGGCGGGAATCTTGCAGCCTCCCGCTGTGTCCGCCCTTCCTGGGCACACCCTGCTTCCCGCTCTCCAAATTGCCCCTCACCAGGAGGAGTGGTGTTGGGTGGGGCGGGGCTGTGGGGGGAAGCAGAGCTCCCCACCCACATTCCTGAACCTCTTCTCCAGGAGGAAGCCACCTCCCAGAGAACAGGAGGTGGCAGTAGGCACCCCTAGTCTGACCAGTCTTTTTTTTTTTTTTTTACGTTCAGTTTTGGTCCATGTTTCTCCTTCTTCTTCTTCCTTCTTCCTTCTTCCTTCTTCCTTCTTCCTTCTTCCTTCCTCCTTCCTCCTTCCTCCTTCCTCCTTCTCCTTCTTCTTCTTCTTTTAATGTTTATTGATTCTAGAGAGAGAGGAAAGGAGAGGGATAGAGAGATAAAAACATGGGCGAGAGAGAAACATCCATCGGCTGCCTCCTGCATACTCCCTTATTGGGGATCGAGCCAACAACCTGGGCATGTGCCCTGACTGGGAATTAAAACAGTGGCCTCCTGGTTCATAGGTCGAACTTCAACCACTGAGCCACACCGGCTGGGCATGGCCAGTCTTCACCTGAGTGGAGGCTGCCGGGGTGAGCCCGTGTCCTCTGAGCTCACGCCATCTGACATAAGTGGGTGCCTGTCTGTCTGTCTTCTCTGGAGGAATGAGGCCACTGTGGGGTCTCCCTCCTTGTGCTCCAAGCCCCAGGGGCTACCAGATGTTCAGGGAGGGAGGGGAATAAGTGAGTGGGGGAGTGAGTGTAAGGATGAGGGTGAGAGTGAGTGATCCACTCATCTCCCTCCTCCAGCCCCCCAAGTTCCCCTCCGGCCCCAGCCGAGCAGGGGTGTGAGTGGTGTAGGTATTTGTGGGGAGGTTGCTCAGAAAGGACACTTTGTGGTGTTTTGGCCCCGACATCCCCATCTGCTAAGGCCACGGTCCTACCAGCCCTTTGCCGGTGTGGTTCTTTGTTTTCCTTTGGATTAAGCCCCATTACCGCACCCCACCTGCACCCACACTCTTCCCCAGGGTGGAACAGGAAACACCAACAGGCACGACCTCCAGTGGGGATGGGGGAGGGAACGGACAGGCCCGGCTGAAGAGTCTGGGGGACCAGCATGGTCGGGGAATGGTCTAGGGCCGTGGTCGGCAAACTGGCCCCTTGAGTGTGGCTCTTCCACAAAATACCACGTGCGGGCGCGCACGTACAGTGCGATTGAAACTTCGTGGCCCATGCGCAGAAGTCAGTATTTTGTTGAAGAGCCGGTATTTTGTGGAAGAGCCACACTCAAGGGGCCAAAGAGCCGCATGTGGCTCGTGAGCCGCGGTTTGCTGACCACTGGTCTGGGGACTCTGGCCTGGCCTGGGTGAGGTGGCAGTGGGGGGAAGAGGAATTACTACTAACTGCCCTGCACCAGGGCTGGCCTAGAATGTATGTGTTGCGCTAATTAGCCTGGTTAACACTCTGAGAGAGCCAGGGGTCTTAGCCCAGCCCTTCTGGGCATATGGGATTCTCCCCCCGCCCCCCCCCCATACATACACATGCGCACAGTGAGCACACGCTCACCCCCACACACCAGGTTCTCTTCTGCCCTGCCTCCTGCCCAGAGGGCCGCATCTCTCTCCCAACCTCGAGCCCACCCCCCGGCCAGGTTTCCCACTTCAGGGCCTGCTGGCGGCAAGGGCCCTGGCAGGCATTTGGAGTCATCGTAGCAGGAGCAGGGCTATGGTGAGGACAGGCCAGCCTCTGTGGAGTGGGTTCAAGTCCGGGCTTTACCTTGTAGTGTCTGTATAAAATCAAGTCACTTAATTTCTCTGAGCCTCAGTTCCTCATCTGAAAGGCAGGAGCAGGGAGCCCCTCAGGGTGGCTCAAGGGGGGAGGGGTCTGTGGGATGTGGGGACCAGGTGGGCATCTACTCAGGAGCCGTGGCCTTTCTCCCATCGCTCTGCGACCCCTCGCTGAGGGTCTGTCTCCCCTCCCACCCCCAGGCCAGTCACAGCCTCCACGTCCTCCAGCTTTTCCAGGCCCCGGAGGATCACCCCGCCCCCTCCATGTCCTGGCTGCTCTCCCAGCCTTTTGGCTCTGGTTTCTCAGCCAACTGGCCGTTTTCCCACTGCTTCTCCTGGTTTACATGTTCGAGAGGAGTCTGATGGGCCACTTATCTTTCTGGGCCCGGCCACAGGCGGGTCATGGGCTGCCTCCGACCAGCCATCCTTGGGCCCTGCCTCCTCCCCTGGCCTGGCAGCTGTGAGTAATGGTGGAAGGAGGAGTGTGGAGTGACAGGCACAGAATACAGCGCAGGAAGGGCCGTCTCTGCTGTCAGACAGGTCCCTCTGTCCTGTGCCCCGGCCTACAGCACATCCCATGATGCCGCTGGCACCCCCTGCCCCAGGATTTATGGGGGAGAGAGGAGTGTCCTCCCCACAGACACCCCTCTTTTGCCCACTCTCTCGAGCCAGGGTTGGAAGTGGCACAGCCCATCCTGCTACTGGCTGGGAGAGGACCAAGTGACCTACAGTGAGGCCCGGCGCCTGTGCACTGACCAGGGCGCTCAGCTGGTCACCATCACCAACAGGTACAGCAGGGGGTGGGTGCCCAGACCAGCCTGCACCTATGTCTTGGCCTCATCTGGCTCCTCCATCAAACAGGGTGGTAGCACAGAAGGATCTGAGTCCTTCGGGCCCCAACTGGCTCCAGGGCCTTTTTCTAATATTGTCACAAGGAGGACTCCTGATTATTCAGCAACTCCGGTGTGGGGTGGGTCTGGGCAGGGGCACAAACAGGTATAGGTGTGGGCTGGATGCCCAAGAGAGGCCTTGGCTGTGTCTAATTTTCTCTACACGCTTCTCAGCCAGGCACAGAGGGCAGCTGGGCTGCTGTGTGTTAGCTGCAGGGTCCCCTGGGGTCCCCACTTCCCTAACCGAGTTACTAATCGGACACAGCACCTTAGCTCCAGGAGCGGGGCCTCTGGCTTGGGGCCCGGGAGTGGAGGGGGAGCCCAGGCCTGACCCCTTGACCAGCCACTTTACCGCAGATTCGAGCAGGCCTTCGTCAGCAGCCTCATCTACAATTGGGACGGCGAGTACTTCTGGACCGCCCTGCAGGACCTTAACAGCACCGGCTCCTTCCGCTGGCTCAGTGGGGATGAGGTCATGTACACCCACTGGAACCGGGACCAGCCTGGTGAGCCCCGCCTCCACGGCACTCAGTCAGCCTCTTTCTCTGACTTCCGAGGGGCGCCTGTCCTGCCGGGACCCAGACCAGGGCTTCCCAGTGCACTGATCATTCACGCAGTGAGGGGAAGCCGCTAGGAGAACAGGGTCTGTCGCCAAACCACCCGTCTCAGACCCTGACTCTGCTGTTTATTGGCTGCACATCTTTGAGCCTCAGTTTTCTCACCTGGGAAATGGAGATACTGGTGCTTTCCTCATGGGATTGATGTGAGGCTTAAATGATTCGTATATGTAAAGCACTTAGACTAGTGGGCACAATATAAGTGCTTGCTATTATTATTACCACTTCACATGCATTATCTTTTTTAACCCTTGTAATAACCTGCTGAGGTAGATGGTGAAACAAGTTCAGAGAGGTTAAGCAACTTGCCTAAGAGCTCACAGGAGTAAACACAGAGTTAGGACTCTACCCCCATTCCCTTCCACCTGGGCCCAACCTCACAGACTGTATCCCTGCAGAGATGGCCACGCTGCTGGTGGTGTCCCTCAGGGATGAGGGAGAGCCGAGGCATGGCTCCTCCTCAGCATACAGGTGTCCCTTCTCTCTCCTGCAGGGTACAGCCGCGGGGGCTGCGTGGCCCTGGCCACGGGCAGCGCCATGGGGCTGTGGGAGGTGAAGAACTGCACCACGTTCTGGGCTCGTTACATCTGCCGGCAGAGCCTGGGCACACCAGTGACGCCCGAGCTGCCTGGGCCAGACCCCACACCCAGCCTTACTGGTTCCTGTCCCCAGGGCTGGGCCTCAGACCCCAAACTTCGGCACTGCTATAAGGTAGGTAGCCCTTAGGCATGAGGGGAGGGAGAGAAGGAAGAGCAAAGAGGCAGCTCACCTTGGGGGTAGGTGGGTTCCCAGTGGGACCCAGCCACGATCCATACGATAGCTCCGAAAACACTTTTCCCCACATCGGACCACAGACAGAGAGCATTTCTGGTAGAACTCTTGTCAGTGGGATCTGAGACCTGGCACATAGTAGGTGCTCAGTAAACGTTTGAGGAATTGATGAGACCATACAGATCATTGGTTTCAGAGGTTTCCAGAGTGGCCAGGCTAGAGAGCTTGACAAATAGAAAATCTTCAGCCCTGGCTGGTGTTGCTCAGTGGCTAGTGTTGGCCCGAACACTGAAGGGTCGTGAGTTTGATTCCAGGTCAAGGGCACTTACCTGGGTTGCAGGTTTGATCCCTGGCCCCCACTTGAGCCCATATAGGAGGCAACCAATCGATGTGTCTCTCTCATATCTCTCTCTCTCTCTCTCTCTCTCTCTCCCCCCTCCCCCCCTCCCTTCCACTCTCTCTAAAAAACAGTGGGAAAAATATCCTCGGGAGAGGATTAACAAAAAAGAAATCCTATAAATTAAAAGCCTAATATGCTAAGTGTCCGGTCGTCTGGTCGGCCATTCAACCAATCAAAGCATAATATGCTACTGATATGCTAAGGCTCCCTACGACGTGCACTGACCACCAGGGGGCAGATGCTCTGACGAGTAGGTTAGTTTGCTGCTGGGGTCCGGCCGATTGGGACTGAGCAAGACGGGACAGACACACCCTGGAGCCCTCCCACGGTCCCTCCCCAGCTGGCCAACCTCCCGCATCCCTCCCCAGCCCCAATTGTGCACCGGTGGGGTCCCTTGGCCTGGCCTGTGCCCTCTCACAATCCAGGCTGAGGGACCCTCCCCCCCGCCGCCCCCACTGTGTGCACAGATTTCATGCACCAGGCCTCTAGTTTTTTTTTAATAAAATAAAATCTTCAGGTTGTCTTTATAGAAATTGGGATTCACTAGGTAGGGATGGGGCCTGATAGTTTGTATTTTTAAACCCCATGGTTTTGGGAGCCACTGATGTAGTCCACGATCTTTTATCTGAAGTCCAGGGAGGTGAAGGGACTTGCCCATAGCAAGTGCTCTGCTGGGGTGAGAGCCCAGATCTCCCTCTGGTTAGGGGGACTGGGCAGTGACGTGTTCCAGGAGCTGCTTGTCAGCTCCCTCCTCTGGGGCTCATGCCCTGATGAGCAGGTTTGTCTAAACTGGCCTGAAACCCTGTCCAGTGAGGCCCCAGCCCCCTCCCCACTGCTGCCATGGGAGGGCAGGTGTCCCCTGGGGAGGTGGGCCAGTGGGGACAGCTTGGACAGCTTGGACAGCTGAACTCTGCTCCTGCAGGTGTTCAGCTCAGAGCGGCTGCAGGACAAGAAGAGATGGGCCCAGGCCCAGGGCGCCTGCCAGGAGTTGGGGGCCCAGCTGCTGAGCCTGGCCAGCTATGAGGAGGAGCACTTTGTGGCCAACATGCTCAACAAGATCTTCGGGTACTGAGCCTGGGGTGGTGGCCGGCGTGCCTGTGTGTGTGACTCTGGTTTTGCAGGGCAGGGTGAAGGCTGCTCCAGGGAGGCCTGTGTGAGGGCTCGGAGTGACCTGTGTATCTGTTCCTGGTGCCAGGACCATCTGTCCCCCTCGACGGGCCCTGGTGTCCCTGGAATCGGAGGCCTGGTGTTGCCCACCAGTGTCTCAGTGCCAGCAACACCCGCCTCCCCAGACTCACAAACTTTTACTCAAGTAACTGCCCTCCCTCACCCTCCTCCATTGCAAAACCTTGTTCAAGCTGATCCAAGTTGAGTGTCCCCCCACCCTACACCGTCCCATAGTGACACACACTCCTCAACAAAAAGCGTTTCCTGAAAGTCAGGAGGAGAACGGCTACAAAAGTGAGCATTTGCCCAGGGAGGTCCCCCAGGCCCTCATCTCTGTCCTGTGGGCTCTGGCATCCTATGACACACACAGCACCTGTAAGCCCCTCAGCACCGGGAACAATCCCTGAGGTCCAGGGCTGTCCTCGCAGCAGACGTCACGATGACATTATTTCACTAGTAATTATAATAGCTCATATTTATCGCTTCTCACCCGACACCAGGTACTGTGCTAAACATTCACTCCTCCCAGCAATCCTGGGAAGTAGATACTATCATTGGCCCTGTGGGTTGGTCACCGAGCTGGTCCATGGGTGAACCAGGCCTAGAATCCAGATTTACCTGCTTCTAGAGCCCCAGGTCTGTCCATCCACCCACTTCCTAAACTCCCTCCAGTGGAAACCTTCAGTCTTGTTGGCAGAGCAAACCCCACCCAAAGGGCAGCCAGGGAAGGGAGCCAGACCACCCACCGCCCCATGAGCTGGGCGCGGGGTCCAGTGTCGGCCCCCCTTTCCCCAGGAGGGTGAAGCCTAGATGGAGAGGCCCCAGGCCCTCGGGACTAACCAGCCCAGAGCTGCCAGGGGCAGGGGGTTGATTGGCACTTACTTCTCTCCCACCAATCTCTTCTGTCCCAACCCCTGGGCTGTGCTGAAGTGAATCTGAGCCCGAGATCCACGAGCAGCACTGGTTCTGGATCGGCCTGAACCGTCGGGACCCCAGTGGGGGCCAGAGCTGGCGCTGGAGCGATGGCCTTGGGGTAAGGGGGGGGGGGGTCGGTCCTGATGGGGTGGGCGGGGCCTGGTGGTGGGCGTGGTCTGTTGGCGGGGCGGGGCCTGGAGAGGGGTGAGATTTGTCAGAGGTTAGGTCTCTACCTTGGGCTGGAGGGAAGGTAAAGGAAAGGGCCGGTGGGGGCGTGCAGCCCAGGTTGGGGGTTCCCAGCTCAGTCCAGGTCTCTTGTTCGTCTGTTCTGGGGACGGGGGCAGCTTGCGCCTCGTGCCTCAGGACCCTCTCCCACTCTGACCCCCGTCTGCAGTTCTCTTATCACAATTTTGACCGGAGCCGGCACGACGATGACGACATCCGGGGCTGTGCGGTGCTCGACCTGGCCTCCCTGCAGTGGGTGGCCTTGCAGTGCGAGACGCAGCTGGACTGGATCTGCAAGATCCCTCGAGGTGGAGTGGGTGGCTCTGGGGGCCTGGGCATGGGGCGCAGGGCGGCAGCCCGGGGATCAGGGGAGGGTCTCCTTTTCCTGCAGCGTCTCTGTCCACGTTGTTCCCTGCAGGCTCGGAAGTGCGGGAGCCGGACGGCAGCCCTCAAGGTGAGGCCCCCCTGTGCACCCCCACCTCGCCCCCCCAGAGCAGTCCAGAAAGGGGAAGGGGCATCACCTCCAGGGTAGGGCCTGGCTGGGACAGAATGAAGAGAGTTACGGGTTCCGGCCAAGAGATAGGGCACCCTCAGCTCCATTGGTCTGGGTCTGCTGGACTCCCAGGCCCGCCTGCCCTGGCTTTGCCCTGGCTCTGCCCTGGACCCACCTTGTCCTCCAAGGCCTGGCAGGCAGCTCCAGCCGGGCCACCACTCCCACGCTGGCATTGCCCCTGCAGGCCGGCGGGAATGGCTGCGTTTCCAGGAGGCCGAGTACAAGTTCTTCGAGCACCACTCCACGTGGACTCAGGCCCAGCGCATCTGTACATGGTTCCGTGCTGAGCTGGCCTCCGTGCACAGCCAGGATGAGCTGGACTTCCTGGGACACAGCCTGCAGAAGGTGGGCATGCGAGAGAGCAGGGGGAGAAGCGGGCACACAAGCGGGCAGAGCTAGCAGCCGAAGAGGCCCTGCAACTCTAACTTGCCCACCCGGCTTCCTTAGTTCTCCCGGGGCCAGGAGCAACACTGGTGGATCGGCCTGCACAGCTCAGAGAGCGATGGGCGCTTCAGGTAGGGGGCAGGTGGATGGAGGGCGGGGCAGGGCAGCAGGTGTGGGAGAGGGCACTTGCATGGATGGCTAGCCTCGGCCCCAGGCTGGAGGTAGGGACGCTGCACCACACAGACACGGATAGGCCGGGGTCTGAATTTAGATCTGCCCCTCGATGGCTGTGTGACCTCGAGCAAGTGGCTTAACCTTTCTGGGCCTCACTGTTCTCATCTGAATATGAAAAGAATGAGGTATTAGAAATAAGGTATGTGAAGTCCTGAGCACAGCATCCAGCACATTGTTGGGCACGAAATCATGGCAGCTGGAGTCACTCGTGAATAAAGCCCCCTCAGGACTTGGGCAAGAACATAATGATGGGCCAGAAGGGGCCTCATCCTAGGCAGGGCCCACCTACATACGAAGGGCCCGGAGCACACAGGTATCAGCCTTGGAGCCCTGCCCTGGGATTCTTAGATGACTTATCTAGTGAGAGAAATCAGTGCCCCAGGAGGCACCGGGTCCTTTGGTCCCCAGCTGCACTGAGCACTGTAGTCCCACTTCTCAGCCTATAGATGAGCTCCTAAAACGTGGGTCCTGCCCCAGCCCCTCTTCCATGGCCTTCATTGTTGCATACGGGGGAGGGGAGGCCTGGGCCAGTGCTGGAGTCACCCCTGCGTGGTGCCATTGCAGGTGGACAGATGGTTCCATTATAAACTTCATCTCCTGGGCACCTGGCAAACCTCGGCCCATCGGCAAGGATAAGAAGTGTGTGTACATGACTGCCAGCCGAGGTGAGGGCGAGGTGGGGCAGAGAGGGTGCGGAAGCTGAGGAGAGGGTCGATGTTGGGGGCAGTAAGGTGAGCCTGTGCAGGGGTCATCAGTCTCTTATCTTCTTTGCTCCCACAACTCAAGAAGGGCTAACCAGAGAGGGGAGGGCCTGTCCTCATGGTTCCGCCGCCAGGGAACTTGAGTGCAGAGTTGGGCACAGGGACCTGAGCCCCAGCTCGGCCTCCTCAGGGCATGAGAGGAGGGTGCTGCCAGCCCTGAGTTGGGGGAGGGGTGACTGTTCTCTCCTCCCCTTTTTGCAGAGGACTGGGGGGACCAGAGGTGCCTGACAGCCTTGCCCTATGTCTGCAAACGCAGCAACAAAACCAGAGAGACACAGCCCCTCGACCTGCCACCCACCGTCCGGGGGGGCTGCCCCTCTGGCTGGAGCCAGTTCCTCAACAAGGTAGGAGGTTGCGGGGGTGGACAACACAGGGAGTCGGGAGAGGACATGGACATGAGAAGCCCTAGCCTCAGGAGTCCTGGCCCTTGGCAACATCAACATCATGGCCTCTTGCCAGCGCCCACCAACCTCTCCTGGGCCCCCCGGCCAGGGCTAGACTCCTTGGAAAATGACTCATGTAGTAGCACCTCCTGGTCGTCCAAATCGTTTGGTGAGTTTTGTAGATCAGCAGTCGTTAAACTTTTTTTTTTTTTATTAAAGACTTTTTATTGATTTTTACTGAGAGAGTGAGAGAGAGAGAAACATCGATGTGGGAGCAAAACACTGATCGACTACCTCCTACACACTTTCAGTGGTGACCAAGCCCACAACCCAGGCATGTGCCCTCACTGGGAATTGAACCATTCACCCCTCAGTGCACAGGTTGATGCCCAACCAACTGAGCCACACGGGCCAGGGCTCGTTAAACGTTTTGATCTATTAGGAAAACAAAATACTGAACATAAAGTGTGTGTGTACATTATATATATGTGTGTGTGTGTCTACAAAAGATATATATTTACCTCCATGCGAATATGACTAATATATATATGAAAATATGCATGAGAACAAAACCATACGAAGCATAAGCTAAAGATTTAAATACAGTATTTTTAAGTTTTTAACTTTTCCTGTCTTAGTTCTTAGTAGTATGAAAAAATTGTGCTCACTCAAAAATCATCAATCATAATCACTATTATGTGGCTGAATGTTCCTCATTTAAAAACATCTTGGTCCGACACTTTGTGATTCATGACTCACAGGTCTTGTTTGAAGTTCAGATTATTTCCAAACATGATTTTAATGGTTGTTGCTGATTAAAAAGTTGCTTCACAAAAGACAAGTAGATGGAAGTGAAAGATGTTCATCCATCACTGGCTGAGCTTTCTGAGCAATTTTCTCCATTTTTCAGTCCTTCTACCCCTATTAAACAATCTGCCTCATAAACTAACCAGAAAACCTGATCAAGTAGTTTTTGTTTGTTTTTAATTTTTTAAAATATATTTTTATTGATTTCAGAGAGGAACGGAGAGAGAGAGAGAGAGAGATAGAAACATCAATGATGAGAGAGAATCATTGACTGGCTGCCTACTGCAGGCCCCCTACTGGGGATCGAACCTACATCCCCGGGCATGTGCCTGATCAGGAATCGAACCTGTGACCTCCTGGTTCATGGGTTGATGCTCACACTGGCTGGGCTTTTTTTTTTTTTTTTTTAATTGTTGACAATTAGATGTCCCCCACCCCCGCTTTTGCTCCCCTCCACCCAGCCCGCTACCCACCCCAGGCCTTCAGTGCACTATTGTCTGTGTCCATGGGCAATGCATATAAGCATAGAAGTTCTTTGGTTAATCTCTCCCTGCTCCCCCATCCCCCTTCCCTCTGAGATCTGTCAGTCTGTTTCATGCTTCCATGCCTCTGGACCTATTTTGTTCATCACTTTATTTTTGTTTATTCGATTCCACATAGAAGTGAGATCATGTGATAGTTGTCATTCTCTAACTGGCTTATTTCGCTTAGTATAATAATCTCAAAATACTCCCTTTAGAGTGAATTTCTTTCTAAAAGTGGTTCTGTTTGCACACTGGGCTGATCGGTCAGACCTGATTAGACCGTCATTGTTTTTACTAGTGGCTAAAGGGAGCTGATCACAGGAAGAGAAGGTCACCATTTCCTTCTTGTTTGCGCTGGCACCATTAGCACAAGCTTCAGCCCACGCTTCTTTGCATGATATCGTAAGACCACTTGGCCTGACTGTGAGGATTAGATCAGGTCACCTTAGATAATATAACCCGTAATTCTTTGTCGTACGTTGGAGTACAGCCAGACTTTTAGTATCATGGAGCTCTTCCTCTCAGAATACTCAAGCAAATATTATTCCTCTTCTATTAAAAAAAAAAAAAGTAAGGCATGTGAATTATTAAGACTTTGGAAAATACAGAAAGAAAATAAAACTCACCCACACTCTCCAGAGATAACCACCATCAGTATTTGTTACTCCCCTTCCTGCCTTCCCACGTTCATATTAAGTAACGCAGTTTCGTGGCCAGCTTCCCCCCCCCCCCCCCCCGGGGTGGATTTGAGCATTTTCCCATGTCATTAAATTTTTCCAAAAATTATTCTCATAGCTTCTTCCACCTCATATGAAACAATATATCTTACATACATTCTTTCTCGATCGCACCGCCTCTGAGCAGAAAATGACTGTAAATCATTAATTTTCGAAGACATAGTCTTCACTTGATGAAGATTTCCCACACGGGGGGTTCCTTTAACCTTATGGAAGCAAGGCGGGTGGGAACAGAGAAGCATGACATGGCAAGAGCTAGAAGCTGCCACCTCACAAAGGTCATTCAAAAACACAGATAAAAGTATCCCGTGGATAATGTATGTTCGAAGGGCAAGGTAACAGATTTCAGACGACGCTTCCGAAGGCGTTGAGCAAAAAGCGAGACGGCGCTGCCCATCCTCCCGGTGCTTGGCCGGGTGCTGTTCTCACGGGCAGTGGAGCGTCGGTGGCCTGAAGAAGTCCTCCCACTCAAACCTCCTCAGGGTGTGGGCAAGTGCAAGTGATCTGCTGTGCCAGGTTCAGAGGGGGCTCAGGCCTTGTTCCAGGAGACCCCAGGGTCCTGGTTCTGAGCGCCCCCGAAGCCTCCCCAGGGCCCACGGCTGAGGGGTACATGGTGGAGTTTCTGGGCTGGTGGGACGGGGAGGTGGGGCTGGACGTCACGCCTCCCCTTCCTCCCCCAGTGTTTCCGAATCCAGGGCCAGGACCCCCAGGACCGGGTGAAGTGGTCAGAGGCACAGTTCTCCTGCGAGCAGCAAGAGGCCCAGCTGCTCACCATTGCGAACCCCTTAGAGCAAGGTAGGGCCAGCCCCGGGGGAGCCCCCAGTGTCCTCTGACACAGTCCCCAGAAATGGCGAGTGCAGAGCGAGCAGGGGGCTGCCCTGTCGCTCACAACGCTCTCTTCTGGGGGGCTGTAGCCTTCGTCACAGCCAGCCTGTTCAATGTGACCTTTGACCTTTGGATTGGCCTCCATGCCTCGCAGAAGGACTTCCAGTGGGTGGAGCCAGGGCCTCTACTGTACGCCAACTGGGCGCCAGGGGAGCCCTCTGGCCCGAACCCTGCTCCCAGCGGCAACATACCGGTGAGGGAGCCGTCCCCACTCTCCTTGGCCACCACCCCCTGCCCCGCCGCCCTAGCTTGCCTTCACTCCCCGGGTCCCCCCTCTTCCAGCTCTTTGCTGATAGTGCCTTTTGGGGGCAGTGGCACAAGGTGGAGGCAGCTGCTGGGGCTCCCCTGAGCAGCTCCTTCCCCCCAGACCAGCTGTGCGGTGGTGCTGCACAGCCCCTCCTCCCACTTCACTGGCCGCTGGGATGATCGGAGCTGCACGGAGGAGACACACGGCTTCATCTGCCAGAAGGACACGGGTACGTGGGACCAGTGACCTTGGAAACCCCGGCACTGGGCCGGCCGCTCTGGGCCATGCCGGGAGGAATGAAGCAGGGCTCCTGCCCTCACCCCCAGAGTCTCGTATCTGCTGGGGAAGCAGATGGGCAGGAAGGCCCAGTGCCAATCAGAGGGAAAGGCAGGTCTCGGGAGGAAGGTTGGGGGAATGAAAGGCTGACCGGGAAAAACCAGACCCCAGGCATCCGTGGTGTCGAGCACCCTGAGGTCTGTCTGAGGCGCCTGCAGCTCCATGCGTGGGTTCCTCTGCCCTGGGTTCTGGGGTAGGGACAGGTGAAGGCTCTAACTTGCTCCCCGGCTTATTAGCAAGAATATGTCATGAATCATAACCGTGACCAACACTCACTGTGCCCAGTGGAGACCTGGTCTCTGCCTGAGACCGGGGGCTTCCCCAGCCTCATGCCTGGGAATGGGGTGAGGGAGGCAGAGCCCGGCCTGAGCCCCGTCTCCTCTCCCTGTAGACCCCTTGCTGAGCCCGTCCCCAGCAGCATCACCCCCTGCCCCGGGCACTGAGCTCTCCTACCTCAACGGCACCTTCCGGCTGCTGCAGAAGCCACTGCGCTGGCATGACGCCCTCCTGCTGTGTGAGAGCTACAACACCAGCCTGGCACACGTGCTGGAGCCCTACACCCAGGCCTTCCTCACACAGGCCGCCCGAGGGCTGCGCGCACCGCTCTGGATCGGGCTGGCCAGTGAAGAGGTCAGCTACCCCAACCCCCCCGATTTCCCTCCTCTCCCTTCCGAACCCCCTGCCTTCCCTGCCCCCACCTCCTTGGCTGGTCCCCTTCCTCCCACCCTGATGGCCGCCTCCTGCCCAGGGCTCCCGGCGGTACTCCTGGGTCTCGGAGGAGCCACTGAGCTACGTGGGCTGGCAGGACAGGGAGCCCCAACATATAGGGGGCTGCGCCTACGTGGATGTGGATGGGGCCTGGCGCACGGCCAGCTGTGAAGCCAAGTTGCAGGGGGCTGTGTGTGGAGTTCACCGTGGTGAGTGCCCACCCGCGAGGGTGGAGGCGTGGGTAGGGCGTGGGCCGTCTGGGGAGGACTCGGGGCCACTTCCTCAATCCTGCACCCCCACAGGGCCCCCTCCCCGAAGAATAAACTACCACGGCAGCTGCCCCCAGGACCTGGCCGAGTCTTCGTGGATTCCCTTCCGGGACCACTGTTACTCCTTCCACTTGGAGCTGAAGCTGGGCCACAAGGAGGCGCTGCAGCACTGCCAGCGAGGTGGGCAGGGCAGGCGAGAGCCCCTGGGTCTTCCCAGTGGTGACCCCTCTCGTGGACACTCAGACCCCATGAACGCAGTCTCCAGGCTACACTCTTCCCCTAGGCACTCACACAGAAGTGCCCGTCGCGTTCCCATAGACCAGTGGTTCTCAACCTTCTGGCCCTTTATTTTTTTAAATTTTTTTTCAATCTTTAATTTCTTTATTAAGGTATTATATATGTGACCTCATTCCCCCCATAAACACCGCCCCCCACTCATGCCCTCGCCCCCCTGTTGTCTGTGTCCATTGGTTGGGCTTATATGCATGCATACAAGTCCTTTGGTTGCCTTCTGGCCCTTTAAATACAGTTCCTCATGTTGTGACCCAACCATAAAATTATTTTCGTTGCTACTTCATAACTGTAATGTTGCTACTGTTATGAATCGTCATGTAAATATCTGATATGCAGGATGGTCTTAGGCGACCCCTGTGAAAGGGTTGTTCGACTGCCAAAGGGGTCGCTACCCACAGGTTGAGAACCGCTGCCATAGACAGACGGTAGGGGCCATTACATGTAGGCACCCCTCCCGGCTGCGCACACATGAATGCAGGGACCCCACACCATCCTCTCCTCAGCCTGCCAGAGAGGGGGCTGGGGGCTCGGGGGGCTCTGCTGCCCGGGGAGATGGGCCTGCCCTGACGTGGACCTCGCTTGTGTCCAGTGGGTGGGACGGTCCTGTCCATTCGGGATGAGATGGAGAACGTGTTTGTCTGGGAGCACCTGCAGAGTTCTGAGGACCAGAGTCGGGGCGCCTGGCTAGGCATGAACTTCAACCCCAAAGGTGGGTACCCTGTGTGGGGGGTGGGGAGGGGAGAGCTCTGGCCGTAGGGGAGGTGCCCTTCACTAGGGCATGGGGGGGTGAGGACTTGTGGGAGGGAGAATGGGTACTCGAACAGGCTTGCTCTCTCCCACCTGCTCCTGCTCTGCCTTGTCTGTCCTCCCCGCACCCCCTCAGTGCCTTCTCCCCCACAGGAGGCACCCTGGTCTGGCAGGACAACACCGTTGTGAACTACTCCAACTGGGGGCCCCCTGGCCTGGGCCCCAGCATGCTGAGCCACAACAGCTGCTACTGGATCCAGAGCAGCAGCGGGCAGTGGCGGCCCGGTGCCTGCACCAACATCACCATGGGCGTTGTCTGCAAGCTCCCTCGAGGTGAGCGCCCTGCCAGGCACGCAGCGCAGCCTCCTCCCACCCCCTCGAAGCTGGCAGGGGTGGGGCCAGGGGCCACTTCTCCTGCAGGAGACACAGCAGGGGAAGGCATGAACAGACAGGCCTGGGGCTGCGGGAGCCCTCCCCCGGGGTAAATTGGTCTGTAGGAAGGACTGGCTCTTCCCCAAGTTGCTAAGCTAGACAGCAAACCTGTCATTTTGTAGTGGTTAAGGGCATGGACAGGGCTCAAGCCCCGGGCAGACCACTTACCGACTCTGAGACCTTGGGCCAGTTACTTAAACTCTGTGGCCTCAGTTTCCTCTTATGTAAAACTAGAGGCCCGGTGCACGAAATCTGTGCGGGGGGGGGGGGTCCCCTCAGCTTTGCCTGCGCCCTGTTGCAGTCCGGCAGTCCAGGAGCCCTCAGGGGATGTCCCACTGACTGTCTGCCCCCTGGTGATCAGAGGGCACACTGGTCAACTGGTCGACTGTCTGCCCTCGGTGGTCCGTGCATGTCATAGTGAGTGGTTGAGTGGCCTTAGCATATCATTAGCATATTATGCTTTGATTGGTTGAACAGCCAACCGGATGACCCGACACTTAGCATATTAGGCTTTTATTATATAGGATGGGGATAGTAACAGAACCTACAAGATTAAATGAGCTAATGAAGTGTCAGCACTCAGCGGGCTCTATCTGGGTTTGTTTCTTCTTCTTCTGACTACTACTACTACTTCTACTAACTGCCCCCCCACCCTTCCCTGCAGCCCAGGAGAGCAGCTTCGCCCCATCAGGTGAGTGGAAGGCAGAGCTGAAACTCCCCCCCCCCCCCCAATCTGGGCGGCTGGCGGTGGAGCAGGGCTGCCCACCAGTGGCGGTGCTTCTTGACCGAGGGGGTGTCCGTCTTGCCACAGCAGCGCTCCCAGAGAACCCGGCGACCCTGGTGGTGGTGCTGATGGCAGTGTTGCTGCTCCTGGCCCTGGTGACCGCGGCCCTGATCCTCTACCGGAGGCGACAGAGTGTGGAGCGTGGGGCCTTCGAGGGTGCACGCTACAGCCGCAGCAGCGCCTCCGGCCCCGGCGAGGCCACGGAGAAGAACATTCTGGTGTCTGACATGGAAATGAACGAGCAGCAGGAGTAGAGCCAAGGGAGTGGGCAGGCCCCGGGCAGGAGGAGCTGGGTCCGCTGGGCCCCCCACCAGCTACCAGTGCAGATGGCCTATGGAGGGATGTCCTTGGGAGCTGCTGTTGGGGGCTGGGGCTGGGGCTGGGCAGAGCCTGGGCTGGTGGGGTCCCTCCCTCCCATGAGGGCTGGGCTGAGCCCTGGCTGAGTGCACGTGGTGTCTCCCTTTTTGGGGTCCTGAGGTCTAAGGTCTTGTCACCTGGGCTTGTGCCTCCATGGTAACCAGAGGCAGAATGGAAGCCTCTTTATCCCCAGCCCTCGCCCTCTCCCTCCCCCACCGCTGGGCCTGCTGACCCTCGCATTGCAGAGCCTGAGGAGCCTCCGCTGAGCCCTCAGCCAGCCTCTGTCGCTTCTCTCCTTCCCACCTGGCAGCCTCAGCTCTGAGCCCCTTGCCCCGGTCCCTCTCCCTGCTTCTCACCTGTCCCTTCCTTCTGAGCCAGGGTCCTGGGGTTTGGGGAGTCTTCTTGCTCTGAGTGGGGGTCAGTTTGAGGGGTCCGAGCATCCATCACTCCTGTGCCTGCTGGGGTGGCCTTGGGGTGTGGCAGGGGTGGCCTGGGTCTGGCTTGAGGACCAGAGCTCCGCTGTGGTGTCAGCTGGACTGGAGACAGGACCAGGGAGAGACGCTCCAACTCCTGGGGCGACTGGGCGAGGCTGGGGTGTCATCTCCTGCCGGTTGGGAGAGGGCTCTAAAAAGTCCCTGAAGAGTCCCCTGTGGGGACCAAAATAAGTTCCTCTAATGTTTCCAGCTCCTGGCTCTGGTTTGGAGAGAGAGGAGGGGTTGGCGGAGCCTGGGACGGCTCCAGGGGCGCCCTCTTGTGGGGCCCAGAGGAACAGCACCCTTGCTCCTGGAGTGGCCCATGCCGGGAGCCCACTCGGTGCCTTTCCAAGAGGCCGAACCCCAGCCCACAGCGGAGTGTGCGGCCAGTCCTGGTGCCACAGTGCGGGACAATGTGAACATGGACTCAAAAACATGGTCCTTTTTTTGTAGTTTTTTAATGTGCCTTTATTGTCAAAAAAGAAAAAGGAAAAAAGAAAAGCACACAAATAAAACACCTGTAAGAGGCTTGCGAGAGGGGCTCCTGCCTTGTCCTGTCGTGGGCCTTGTTCCTCATATCGCTTACGAGATAAATGGCATTCCTGAGCTGGCATCGCTCGTTATTTCTGCATCTACCTCGGCCCCACCGGACACCCTCACTCTGGTCTCTTCTTCCCGGACCTTGCCTTTCGGGGCCTGCTCCCCCTTCTCTCTCTGTTCCTGGGGAGGTGTGAGGTGTGCATGTGTGTGTGTATGTGTGTGTGTGAGAGAGAGAGAGAGAGAGAGAGAGCGAGCGCTCGGGCAACTTAACTTTCAACAGGTGTAAATGGGAGAACAGGACTCATCTCCTAGGGTTGTGTTAAGTCAGTGGTTCTCAACCTTGGCTGCACATTAGAATCACCTGGGAATCTTTTTAAAATCTTGATTTCTGGGCCTCATCCTCCGGAAATTCTGTTTCTTTGTTACGGGGTGAGGCAACAACATTAGTAACAAAAAACCAGAATTTCCAGAGGATGAAGCCCAGAAATCAGGATTTTTAAAAGATTCCCAGGTGATTCTAATGTGCAGCCAAGGTTGAGAACCACTGGGTTAAGGGTATTGGAAGATGAAGTGAGGCCATCTGCGCCTGGAGCCCCAGCTCGTGCAGTAAGTGCCCCACACATGTCAGCTGTTCCTGATATTTCTGGGCTGTGGCTCCCAGGGGAGCATTTGAGGTGCCCGGGCCAGCCCTGGGCGGGGGCTCCACACCATCCACCTCCCAGGGCGGCCTCTGAGCTTCGGGGAAGCGCACACCTGTCCTTGGGAGCCTGGGCTCTGAAGCCACCCAGAGGCGGGACCGCCCCCCACCCCCCACCTTCACTCGGAGGATACCTGAGCCGGAGATGCAGCACGGGACAAAGGGACAGCCCTGCCCACAAAGGACGGTCACTGTGCCAGGTCAGCCAGGTGCTGTGAGGAGGGCTCACGCGGCCACGTGGGCCACGAGGCGGGGGGGTGCTAGTTTGGGCACCGGTTGGGGCGGGTTTTGCCAGAGGGAGGTGAGGGAGTGAGCGGTGCAGTCACGTAGGCCCGGTCCAGGCACTGGGATCTGCAAGTGCCCATGGCCCTGTTGAGGGAGTCCTTGGTGCTTCAGGGGACCAGCAGGGAGGCCAGGCTGGCTGGAGCTGGAGGAAGGGGAGGGGGGCGGGGGCGGGCCAGGAGGTCGGTGAGACCCAGTTGCCCAGCGGTAGAGCGTGTGGGTGTTGGTTTAAGTAGAGTGGACAGTCAGTGGGAATGGCTAATCTGATTGACCTTTGAAGAAGGTGGTTTGGCTCGTGACTACAGTGGTGGCCGTGTGTGTGTGTGTGTGTGTGTGTGTGTGTGTGTGTGTGATCTTGTGATTTTTTAAAACAAGTTTCTCCTGCTCTGAATAGGTAATAGGGTCACATGGTCCAAAGCCTAAATGACATAAAGAGGATACATGTTGCGAAGTCTCATCCTGTCCTCTTCCGGGCTGGGCTCCACTTCCTGAGCCGGAGCCCAGCGGGGCCTGGGAGCTGCTTTCCTGAGCCGGAGGCTGAGGTCAAGCCCGAGGCCCTCCTCCAGGCTCCTGCACAGCCCCAGCAGTGGCAACAGGACTTGGGAACAGGAGGGAGCCCCAATCCCAGGGGGTGGGGGATAATGATGGATCCCCTTCACCCTGAAGTGACTCTCTCTCCAAACTCAGGAACAGCTTCCTTTGTGGGTTCAGTGCCCTGTGGGTCGTGGGCCACAGCCCAGCTGCGGGGAGTCACCCCGAGGCGGCAGCCCTTGCCCTGGGAGAGAAAGGCTGAGGAGTGATGGCAGGCTCGCGGCTCCTGGGGTGGCAGGGGCAGCTGAGGAAGTGAGGGCCCAGATGCCCCGTGCTGCCTGCAGGCAGTGGTTGGTTGAGTGACCAGAGGTTTATTTTTATTTTTATATGTTATTGATCTTAGAGGGAGAGAGGGAGGGAGGAACACCTTTTGGTGTACAAGACGGCACTCCAGCCACCTGAGCCACACCGGCCAGGGCGAGTGTCTGGAGGTTTAAATCCCCCCAGAAATACCTGTCCTCACTCCTCTCTCCTTTGCTGGGGGCTGAAGTCCTTGCCAGAGCCCTGCCCCGACCCACAAGCATTTCAGACGTTTCATGGGCCTCAGGCCCCCGCAGACCTTGTTCTAAGCCTCCTGGCTGGCGTCTCCCCGCTGCCAGAGGACAGTGGGGGCCGGGGGAAGGCTCTGGGCCCGGCCACTCGCCCGGTCCTAGCAGAGCACGTGGCAGAGCGTCCTTTCTGTCTGCTCATTCCAATTCACTGAGCTCTAAACAACCCATCCACATGCCCTCTCTGCTGGGAGGGGGATGCCCTGAGACCCATCCCCGCGGGCCCCGGCAAAGGGCACTGTATGCCGGGCACTGAGCCCAACCTTGCCTGGCAGGACTGAACCGGCCCAGCTCTGGCCACCTGGACGCTCGGTGACGGCTCACGGAATCCATGAATGAATGGGAGCGCGGTGTCAGGCCTTTAACAGCCTCTTCTTGTCAGGGCAGAGTTGCCTCCTCCCAGGTGTCCTGGCAGAGCTGGCCTGGCCCAGTGGGCAGCGCTGTGAGGCCGCAGGGGTGAGGAGCCGGCCAGCCACACCACATGGCTCTCCTGGAACGGAGCTGCCCGAGCCCTGCCAAGCTGCCTTGAGCACTAGGGCTGAGTCTGTTGCAGGGAAAGGTAAAGATTTTATCTTCAGGGAGGACCCCAGGAAAGAAGGCAGGGAGAGGGAGGAAAAGAGAAGGGAGTTGGGATAAACAAGGAGAGGCGGCCAGGGGACCGGCATAATGTCCAAGTGCCCGGATGTTCAGGCCTGGCCTGATGTTCTTTGTCTTGGGGGCCTGGGCTGCCAGGGGCCCCAGGAAAAGGCCGACTTCAGTCTTGAGCTGCAGATTTCGGTCCGGAAAAGCAGGCGGGGTGCCGGCCCTGGAGAAAGGAAAGGACTTGAGGCGGACTTGGTGCTGGTGCAAATACATGGGCTGTTTTCCGATATCGGGCCGTGGCAGGACTTCAGTTTTAGCCCTTAAAGGGAATTCTGGGTGGTGAAGGTTATTGCGTCCTCTTGGCATGCCTCCTCTGAGTTCTGAGTTGTTACGGAGCGGCAGGGATCGTCGCTGTATGTCCTCTGTCTCTCTCTGGGGCTTGGGAAACTTTGGATGGTGTCTTTCCTCGCCCTGGGACCGCCTCAGACATGCCATTCCTCCACGATGATGATGATCATCCAAATGCGTATTGGGTAGTTACCACTGCTGCCCTGTTCTGCCTGCTTACCATGAATGAACCCACTTCATCTTCTCAACACCCCCCGAGGTAGGTGATGTGACCCTTTTTACAGATGAGGAAACTGAGGCACAGAGAGACGAACTTGCCCTGCCACCGCCCCTCCACCCTCCCTGCACTATGGAGAGTGTTGGGGGTGGGCAGCGGGTCCTGGGGAGCCCCCCTTGCGATCTTGCAGCCAGTCTCAACCTGTCATCTCTGCTGACGGTTTCAGAAGCCTCTCTGGAGTTGAAGGGCCAAGAATGATCTCTTTCCTTTTGTCCTGTGGCTTCCCTTCCAAGGCCGTCTCGGGCTTCCCCAGCCAACCGGAAGCAGCGCGTTCCTACCAACCCCCTTGTCAGTTGAAATGGCAGAAAGCGAAGATGAGCCTTCCCAGACCTAAAATTTAGCATGCACACTGTCTTTATTTTGCTCACCACCATGATCCAAATGCTCAATTATGTCCAATTTTATACTAATCTCGCATCGATGTTTCTGGCTCTCTATCCCTCTCTCTTCCTCTCTGTGGAAATTCAAAAAAAAAAAGATGAAGCACAGCCTCTCAGACACGGTCCCTGCTCTGGCAGCTTGCTGCTGAGATGCTGGGTGCAGTTCCCAGCAAAGGCGCTAGGTGGGGTCATGCTCACTGCTTCTGGAAGGGCTCATTGCAGAACAAACATGGAACACTATTTCCGTTTTTTTCCTAAAAGTGAAAAAACTCTTCAGATTTTCTTCGGTTATCGAACACCGGTACTAATGTAGCTTTATCATGAGAGTGGGGTGGCGGAAAATGAACTTTCAAAAAGCGGGGGGCGGGGGTACTTATATCAGGGTAGCCCGGGCTGGGGTGGGATCATGGGGGATAGCGTTCAGAAGGCAGAGAGATGAGGTGGGGGCTCGATTGATGCATAGACATTTACACTCTTGGATGTTTTAAAGTTCCCATTTATTTCCTTAACGGGAGTGTGCTCTCTCCTCCTGCTGCCATCAGCTCTTCTGGGTCCCACTTGCCTCATCTCACCAAGTGTGGGTTGGTGGCTTTTGGTAGCTCCCTCCTGTCTGTGTGGAACCTTAGCTCCCTGACCTGAGCATGGGGCCCCCCGACTCCCCTGCCCAATGACCCCACTCTAGCCAGATGCTCCTGTGTGCACTCCCGGCTTCTTCTTCCTGCCCCCACCTCTGGGCTTGCCTGGGCTCCATCCTTCAAGGCCCTTTCTGCTATGCACCCGACTGCTGGAGCTGGTTAAGGATGCTACCCTCTCAGGTGGTCCAGAAGCATGGCCTTGGCCAACAGACTGACTTACACCCTGAAAATCTGGGCGTGTCACGCCCTGGGGCTTAGATGTTGTGGTGATTTATTTTATGTGTCAAGTCGACTGGGCTAAGGGACGCCCAGATAGTGGGTAAAACCTTGTTTCTGAGTATGTGTGTGAGGGTGTTCCGGGAAGAGATTAGCATTTGAATCAGTAGACTGTGTAAAGAATATTGCCTTCCTGGCGTGGGCGGACATCATTCAATCCATTGAGGGCCTGAATGAATGAAAAGATGAAGGGCAAATTCTCTCTGTGCTTGAGCTGGCCATCCATCTTCTCCGGCCCTCGGATATCCACGCCCCTGGTTCTTAGACCTTCAGACGTAGACGTGGACACAGGCTATCGGTCCTCCTGGTCCTCAGGCCTTTGGGTTTGAACTGAAACGACATCACCAGCTTTCCTGGGTCTCAGCTTCCAGATGGCAGGTCGTGGGACTTCTCAGCCTCCATAATTGCATGAGCCAATCCTCCTAATACATCTATCTCTTCCTATATATCTGTTTAAATCCTATTGGTTCTGCTTCTCTGGAGAATCCTAATACAGTGGGGCCTTGACTTGTGAGTGTCCCAACTAACGAGTTTTTCGAGATACGAGCCGTCTCTCGGCCGATTTTTTGCTTTGAGTTGCGAGCTAAAATTCGGGTTACCAGCCAGCTTCAGATACCCCACCGCTAGTTGGCGCAGCGAACGCCACAACATCAGCCCAGCATCACGTGTCATTGTAATGGTGAAAATTGATTTGACATACGAGTAATTTGAGTTAGGAGCTCCGTCGAGGAACGAATTAAACTCGTAAGTCAAGGCCCCACTGTATAGGGTTTCCTCCCATGTAACATGAGGTTAATGATACCTGCCTCACAGGGTTATTGTGACGATGAGAGATCAATGCAAAATGTTTATCACCTGCCAAAGTCCTCTCCAGCTGTCTTCAGTCAGTCTCCATCCCTGGTCCCAACCCCCATGACCACTGGTCTGTCTCTACAGTGTGGCCTTTTCTAGAAATTGCATGTAAATAGAATCATATGCTGTGCAGTCTTTTGTGTCTGGCTTATTTCACCTAGCATATTCACCTAGCATGATGTTTTTGCATTTATCAGTAGTATGTGCCCACCATCTTTTATTTTTTGACCCCCTCTCCCCCCACAGACAAACAGAAACACATAATGTTCTCTCTTCTCATGAGCTTTCTCTGACCTTTTTTCACCCCGTCTGATCTGGTCTTTGGGCCCTAAGAGGAGAGAAGAGTGGAGTCCACACACCAATCAGGTCCTGACCAGCCCCCAGGGGTCCGGGATGTGTCACCCCCCCCCCCCCATGGTGGTGGTGGGGAGCAAGGAGAAGTGGAGGTGGGGGGGGGGGGCTGTGGGCTGTGCTTCCCTCTCCTCACAGTCAGAGGCCCTGAGCCTTTGTCCAATGAGACTGAAATAAGCTTAAAACAGAGTTGGGTAAATTAAGTCGGTTTACTGAATACGCACCTCGATTCCACTCAGGGTGGCGGCCTGAACAGGTGCCCTCAGCAGAGGAACCCCAGGCCGCTGGGCCTGTCAGGGCTGTGGGGTCCTTTGGGGCTTCTGGGCTGAGGGGCAGCAGCAGGGCAGCCTGTGGGTGCTCAACAAGCCAGGCTGCTTGGCCTGTGCTGTCCGTAGACGCTCAAGCCAGACCCCAAGAAGGGAGTGGCATAAAGTAAACACAGTAACTGCAAACACGTGGTCTCGGTTTCAGTAAAGAGGGAGGGAGGGAGGGAGGGAGGGAGGCACCTGGGGACATAGAAAGGGCGGCTGGGGGAGAGGTCTCCGCCAAGCTCCATGGCCAGCTCCTTGCTAGATGACCCGCCTGTTGCCTTCATAAATGCTGTTTTCATTTCCATCTCCCAACTCGGAATCTGGAAAGCAAGAAGATCTCTCAGGCTGTAGAGCCACAGCAGACTGTGGGATCTGCCATGGAGGGGCGTGCCATTGCTGCCCCTCCCGCCCCCACCCCAGCCCCAGCGGCCAGCCACACACGTGCTGCAGTGCCTGGAACAGTGTGGGGAACAGAGATGGCAGTCTGGGGCTGGGAAATTCCTAGACTTCCCACCGGCCAGGGCAGCTGGACTGTAAGCCCCTCAACAAAAGAATCTTACTCATCTTCAGATCCCCACGGGGCCTGGTGCTGCAAATGTTTGCAGGATGAATAGCTGGAGGAGGCTCTCGGGGTAGTGCCCCCACACGAACTCTCACTTCCTTAACTTGTCAGGAAGGGGGGCTGGGGGGATTGGCCTAGGTTGTAAAGAAGTCTTCCAGGGATCAAGTGGCTGGAAGCAGAGGGCCATGTGATGGGAGGGAAGACAGAGAGGCAGTGGGGTCTGAGTGAGGAGATGGAATGGGGGTGGGGGCTCTTTATTCTTGGGGGAAACTCTTGTTCTCAATACATTTCTTTTCCCATTGGCTTGAGTGAGTGCCCCCTGACTGTTTGGAAACAGTTTTTGACTGTGGAAGAAGGGCAGGGAGTAGGAGCAATGGACATATTGACATCCCCCCATCTTTACCTGGACCCTCTCAGCTTCTCCCTCCGCCACAGGAAGCCCCAGCCCCACAAGCTTCCCCGTTTCCTCACTCACCCTGTTCTTTCCCTCAAAGGCAGTTGCCTTGACTTGTGCAAATGGGGAGGTGCTCTGGCCCAGCCTTTGGCCTGAAGGCCTCCTGCCTGCTCCTGTTCACACCTGGATTGATAGCTGCAGGAGGCATTGTTCCCCTCCCTGGCCTTGGGCTTGGCTGTGGTGACAGTCATGCCTGCCAGCTGGGCAGCACTGGCAGGGGGGCTGGGTCACAGACAGGTGTGACAGGTTGTCAGATCTGGGCACACCCACCCAGGGACTCTCCCCAGCTGCCCTCACCTCTGTGCCACCTGTGCCATTTATGTGTGGCTTCGGTTACCAGGTGCAGGGGCGGGGTGCCTGGTGAGAAGGTTGGCATGGGCACCACAGAGCCACAAAGAGGCTGCCATCTCTGTGCCACCTAGTGGGCCCTGAGGTTTTGCCTTTTCTCCTCCTCGTTTTCCTGAACTGAGCTAGGGCGGCAGGTCACAGCTGTGACTCAGCTCTGGCAGCCGCTCTTAATAAAGTGCTGCCAACCAGGTGAGGCGTGCCAGGCTGCTGGGGACCAAGGAAGAGTGCGGCCCGGGGGAGGGTGGAAGGCATGCGGCTCTGTGGCTCTTCTCTGGATCATGGCTCTGGCGGGAAGCCAGGCGAGGGCAGCATGTGACCAGGTGCCAAGACCGGCCCTGCACAGGGCTCTACTCCACCTCAGCGGTGCCTGCCGGCCTCTGGTGTGTGTGCAGGGCTGGGGGCAGGTGGAGCGGACCTAGATCCACGTTTCCAGGGAGAACTGGCTGCCCCCACACTGGGGCCGGTGCAGGGGAGGATGTGGTCCTAGAGCTAGTCCCAGATTCCTGAAGTAGGATGGCAAATGGCATCTCTCTAGGGCAGTGGTTCTCAACCTTCCTAATGCCGCGACCCTTTAATACAGTTCCTCATGTTGTGGTGACCCCCAACCATAAAATTATTTTCGTTGCTACTTCATCACTGTAATTTTGCTACTGTTATGAATCGTCATGTAAATATCTGATATGCAGGATGTATTTTCATTGTGACAAATTGAACATAATTAAAGCATAGTGATTAATCACAAAAGCAATATGCAATTATATATGTGTTTTCCGATGGTCTTAGGCGACCCCTGTGAAAGGGTCGTTTCACCCCCAAAGGGGTCGCGACCCACAGGTTGAGAACCACTGCTCTAGAGCAACGGGGGACGGCAGCATCGCAGCCAGGGCACTTGCAGGGGGGGCTCCCAGGATCCCCTCCGTGGAGACCCTTTTTTAAGCATCACCCCAGGGATGCTCTCCTCCTGCCCTTCAGAGACGCCAGTCTTCCCTGGGCCCCGTATGTCCCTGCCCCAGCTCCGTGGGGAAAAGGCTTCGTCGTCAGGGCCTCCCGGAGTAGGAGGGCGGCAGCGGCCCGTGCTGGGCACTAGGGGGCGCCCCTGCCCAGCCGAACCCACCCGGGCGCGCCCGGCTGCAGCAGGTTTCCCCGAACCCGGGAAGAGGCGCGGGCGCCGCTGGGGAAGGGCGCAGCCGGGCGCGGCGCCGAGACCCTGCCCGAGCCCCGGCCCCGGGTCCTCTCGGCGCCCACAGCCGGCTGCTGGCTGTCGCGCCCTTTCCGGAGCTGGGGCTCTCGCCAAAAGCCGCGATTAGGACCAGCGAGACGAGGCGCAGAGGCGTTTTCCGCGAGAGGGGGTGTGTGCGCCCGCGACACAAAGGTCTTTTCTCGACCCCACCGCTCCCTTCCCGCTCGCTCCCAGCCGGGTTCCCGGAGGGGGAGCCACCGGGAGGGATCGACAGTGCTGGATGGTGGGGTGGCCGCCCAGAGTGGCCCCCGAGGACACGGCGGTCGCGCCCAGGACTAGGACTCTATGGGCTCCTTTTGTGAACGGAGGGAAGGCCCCCTCCCTCCCTCCCCGCGTCTCTGAAAATGGCCCCCCTTATACCCCGGTTCCCGGAGGAGCGTGCCCTGAACAGTAAACTGGGTTCAAGAGGCATCGTCTGGGCCTCGCCCTGTGCAGTTGTGAGCTGGTTCAGCTTCTCCTCCAGGCGGGTCTGTGGGGGTTTCCCCAAAAGCATCCCCCTGACCAGCTGCGCCCTGACCACCAGGGGCTCGCCCCTGGGCCTGGGCCTGACCCGAGTCCCTGGGAGGGGCCCAGGAATCTGCCTTTGGTAAGCCCCCAGGTGATGCTGCCGGCAAAGCCAGTGTGGGGTTTACTGTCCTAACCCTTTTAGGGCAGTAACATTGCTCCCTGGAAAAGCCTCTGGCGACCGAATTGTCACATTCTCGCCCCCCCCCCCTCCCAGGTCCCTGTAATGTTTATTCTCCCTGCAAGCCCTTCTGCTTTCATTAACCACATCTTCCCCAGTGGGGGGTCCTGAGATCATGACCCGGTTCGAATGCGCCTAGGAGGGACCTTTCTCAGGAGGCCTGGCTCAGCCCCAGTCCAGAAGACCCACTTGATGGGCCCGAATGGTGAGGAAATCCAATAAAAAGCCACCAGCTTGTGATGGAATGTGGTCCCTTCCGGTGATGGCTAAAGAGCCCCTTCCAGGGTTTGGAAGATAACCTGAGAGGCTGGAGAATTCCAGCAAAGGAAAAGGAAAGGGAAAAGGGAAAATCCTGCGGCAGCCATCCTACCCGACACCACTGCCTCCCCTTTTCCTTGCTTTCTGGGTGAGCTGGAACCCTTATCCACTCCGGGTCAGTGCTTGGCCTCGCCTGTGTGACCTGCTGCTGCTAGTTCCCCAAGCTCGGTGGGGTTATTTTTGCCCCTGGGTGGTGGTCATTACTTCCACAGTATTAGGTTCAACACAGCGACAGAAAAAGTAAATTAGCAAACACCCTCAAAATGGCAGGACTGACCCCAAAACCTACTTTCATTTTCTTCCGGTCTGGGTCGTGGGAAATTTCTTGACAACTATGAGAAAGAAGACAGTGAAAAATGAATTGTCTTTCCAAGGCCACCGTGAACAGCTGTGTAATTCCCTAGACTCGGGGAGGTTCTCGGAATGCCTTACCATCACCTTAAAGGGGCAGGGAAAATGCGTGGAGGTGCCCGGAGCTCGCTGACATTCAGCACGCGGGGCTCAGCCGGGCCCTAAGGACGGCTGCAGCATCACCCGGGTCACCTTTGCCAGTCAGCCCAGGGCTTCTAATTTTGGCAGCGTGAGCAGACTTGCTTCCTCTCTGCCATTGATCTGAAGAGCAAGATCCCATCCTGATGGTCCCAAGCCCATTTTCAGGCCGTGTGGGGGTGAAGGCCTTGCTAATTGGCCACTTGCCTCACCACTGGCTTTTAAACAATCGCTTGTATTCTCTGCCCGGCAGGAAGCAGCAGGCCCATCAAGGCCTTGGGCTCCCTCTTTGTTCTGACTTTATGGCATTTTATGCCACAATAAGAAACACTGTGTACTCCGTGGGAGCCCATTGTGCCAGGCCGTGAGGATGTGGGATCGGGAGGAAGGCTGGTGCTCTTCCCCCAGGAGAAGAGGGGTTTTGTGACAGGCTCGAGGACAAAACAAGGGGTGCCAGACACTGTTGCTGGGGCAACAGGCTGCCCAGTGTGGAGGCAGCCTTGGCCTCTGGGGCGCCTCTCACCCACAGGCCAGGAAGAGGGCAGGAGAAGGATGGAATTTCTCATAGAGTGTGCAGTCCCAGTCACCCGGTAAATTATACATCAGGGCCGTGTTAACCGGCCTCATCCTGTCCCGAGACGCTGTGCCAGGTGATCACATCTATCGAAACCAGCGCTCACACTCCACCAGGAAAAGCCATCTTGGTGAGTGTGGGCCAAGGGTCGGCCTCCCGTATTTTGGGTCGATCTGGTCCTTGGAGGCCAGACTTTTGGTTTTGTAGAAATGGTATGAATGGGGAGGGCTTGGGAAAAGTCCACCCAGCCTCCCACATAAATGGGTCAGTGCGAGTTGAAAGCTGCTTCAAATCTCTACCTGCCTCCCAGGCCAGCTGCTGCCCTCCCCTCCCCTCCCCTCCGGTTTCTTCAGGTGAAAGTTTTCCTGCAGGTGCAGTGGTGATACAGCACACCTGGGGCAGGAGACAAAGGCGGGCCTCACTCCAGCAGAGCACTCTCTGCCCTTTGCCTTTTGCCTTCCAGCACACTGACTGGGATTCTCTGTTGTTCTATGTAGTTTAGTGAACTAGGCCCCTAAGGGATACAGAGGAGCTGCCATGGGCAGGCAGGGAGAGAAATGCAGGGCATAGGTACATTTCATGGGGGGAGGGAGGGAAGCCTGGTAGAGATAAGACGTATGGCTATGAGGACTCCCAGGACAGGGGGCTTTGGGGGTGGGGGTGAGGGGTGGGGGGGGGCAGGTCCTGAATAATGGAGTGCCCTGTGTGAGTGCTGAAAGGAAGAGAGGACTAGGAAGGCAAGTCTGTATAGCTTCACCTCGCAGGCCAGCTTTGTGTCCCCCTCAGATTAAATAAAGGGTGAGCCAAGTGGGGTCAAGTGAGGCCGGTGGGTCTTGTGTCCTCGTGCTGGGCACTTGCACAGAACACCATTCAATGCTTCCTTCAGCCCATATGTGCCTCCCTCTGTGCCCACCAAGTCCGCACTTCCCATTTCCAATGCTCCCCACGTGGGCCCCTTGCCCTATAACAGTGCAACAGCCACCCAGCTGGTCCCATCCCGCTCCAGCCCGCCCTCCTCATGGCTGCTCCACTTACCTCTCAAAAACGCAGACCTCTTGGCCTGCCAAACCCAGCTAGAAATCCTTGAGCGGCCTTCTAGAGCCCAATACCAACCCATCACATCCTGCTCCCTGCCAAACCTCCAGGCTCACTTCCTGCCAGCCTTGGCCACTCTCAACTCCTTTCCCAAACATGCAAGACTTTTCAGGTCTCTGAGCCTTTGCATTGCTTTCTGCATAGAATGCCCTTTTCCTCCCCACCCACCTGCTAAACTCTCCAAGATTCAGTGCAATCATCACCTCCTCAGCTCATCAGTGGATGAGAGCAATAATGGGAGGAGCTTGGCTACCAGGCTCTCAAAGCAGTGGGAAGACTGATGGCAAAGAGCACAACCTACTCAGATTAAAGGCAAGGTCTTGGAGGTGTTGGCTAGTGTCCCCGAGGACCCTGCCGGGAGAGCCTGTCCTGGAGAAGGAGTGGAAGCAGGGGGTGAGAAAGGTGGCTCCTCACGTCACCTAACTTTGCTCTGTTTCCCCCACCAATCTTCTGTTGTAATACAAGGCACGTTGTTGATACTCTTGTTACATGTCTATTTTCTCTTTAGACTCTGAGTCCTTTATAATCATCATTTTATTCCCAGAATCTAGTTTAGAACCTGGTACATAGGAGGCACACAGAAACATCTTTAAACAAACGACTGTACCTTGAACTTGGATGTGTCGTTACCAGAATACCTTTCTCTCCACAAATTTGTACTATCTCCAATTTGTACTCGCTTCCTGGAAGAAGTGAGGTTCTGGTTCATTAATTTGCTGTTTGAGCATCAAAGGTTATTGAGCACCTACACTGTGCCGGGCATTTTCTAGGCACTGGAGGACTGTAGGGGTCAAAAGAGATAAGGGTTCCGTGCCCTGGTTGCCAGTGCAACGTCCCACCTCCACCCTACAAGACCACGTCTTTCTTTGACGGTCAGTTAGCACTGGTGGAATCAATCAATGCTTCTGGCATCCATAGTGTTTGGGACGTGGTCAGCGGTCACATAGGATTCGCTGTGTGCCAGCATCACGAGAGGAGTAGAAGGCTGGGCTTTGCCTTCAAATAGCTCACAACTTACCTCACTGGAGAGACAAATTGGTTGTTATGGGATCATTGGAAACCCAGTCAGGGGACACCTGGTGTTGTCAATATCACAGCCTCTGGGAATTCACTGGGTCTGCCAGTTCTCTTGACCAAGTGTGACTTTCCAATTATTTTCCAGATTTATAAATATGGTATTTTCTGTTTTTATAACTTCCAACTTGACCATAAGCTCCTCAAAAAAAGGGACATCATGGCATCACGTCTAGTAGGCGGCCAGGTCCCCACTGATACAGGCTGAGGCATGAATGAATGAGTGAATGAATGGTCATCACCACTGATAGGCATGCATCACTGGACACCTTTGTGAAAAACAGCCAAGAAACCCCGTGTGAATGGGTTCTCCAGCTTGGTAGGGACTGGACAGGGAAGGAGGGCTCTCCTTACATAGTGCCTCTCTTCTGCTAAATGTTGCCCACAGATTCTGAGTATTTTCTACAAGAAAACACGGAGACTCAAGTCCAGCAGTATGAATTTGCCCAAAGCCCTTGCCTTCCTTCTTCCATTTGTGGAACTCTTAACTGGTTATTTGTGCCGGTGCTTGCTCGGTGGTTTAGTGGGTGAGATCTATTTCAGGGTTTCTCATTAAGTGTAAGCTGTGGTGAGAGAAGAATGTTGCCCCGTTCTTTCTGCTTCCTTCCTGTCCTGGTTCCCAGCTGGCTTCTGGTATCCCTTCCTCTTCCTCTAGGATAGTTTTACCAGAAGGTTCCTCAGAGCCAGTGCTCTGGAGCCTGGGTTTCCACCCACTGGGTTGCACTGTTTGTCGTGTGCTTTGCTGTCTTGAGGGCTAACCCTGCTTGCATTAGCTTGCCGAAGTGGCAGCCATCTGTAACCTATATCAACACTGGGGTGCTTTGAAGTTCAATGTGCAATAAAGGGTTCATTAAAAAGATGTGGAATCATGAAAATGAGGTTACAGAAATGTTAACAAAGGATCATTTCCTGCTTCCTGTACTATTATTTTTTCTTTTTTTAGTGTATTTCTCTGAGGAATTTATGTCACCATTAAAACTACGGAAGAGTTAAAGGAAGGACAGGCCAGGTCAAAAGGAGGGTGAGATTCCTGAGGAGATAGCTTGGCAAAGACCCAGCCTGTTTTCTTAATTGAGAGCTTAGGGTGGGAGAACTTAAGCAGAAGAAGAAGAAAAAAAAAAGGTAGGGACAAATCTAGAACTGTTATGACTAATGGTTTGAACGCAGCCTTTTAGTTTGGGTTGACTCCAAATGGATCGCAACAGCCTCTAATCATGTAAGGCCTGCGGTAATGTAAGCGCCATTTGGAATCACTGAATTCCAGCCTCCAGG
>NW_005871147.1:758831-821213 GCF_000147115.1 Myotis lucifugus | reverse complement strand
TCTTATAATGCGAGCGTTCGCATTAATTGTATGGTGTTTTATGGGCTGTTTTGGGTGGAATATCTATATCAACTAACTTATGATATGGTTAAAAAGCCAAAAAGTTTTTTTTTGCATGACATTCCATTTAACATGTACTAATATCAATTTCCATCTTAAAGGGTTTTTGGAAACTCAAATCATTAAAAGTCTATCAGCGCATGACAAACCTTAAAGTAAAAGCAGGGTCTTGTCCCGGCAGTTATTTATCCATGCCCCACCACAGAAAAACGGTTGACCAAAAGGGAAGTCCCTTGGGGCGCAGAGTTCTGGCTTGCAACGATCTTCAGAGGTCGACCTGTCCGCCTCCCGCATGCATTTTGGTTGACTGGGCTCAGGTCAGGCTCCAATTAGTAGCAGACCCAGGCTTCTGCCTCCAATCTCGAACCTCCTGGAGGGCCCTGCTTCTCTTGTTAAGGGAAGGGCAGCCCCAGATGGCCATTCCCGGCCACTTCTCTAATGACAAAGGGTTGGCATCCACGCAGACGCTGGAATAACGTACCCTGGGATCCAAAGCCCAAAACATAGCTCTCCTGTGGGGGGGGGGTCCCTGTTTCTCACGGGCCCTCGTGCTTGGGCAGTGGGCGTGCCCACACATGATGCGCACCCAGCCCCAGCAGCCTTGCTGGCCTCTATTTTCGGGGCAAAAATCCCTAGTGACTCACTCGCCTAGGTGACCATTTAATGACCATTTAGTTACTACTCATGTTTAATAGTAAGCAATCATGTGATTATCAATTACTTTTCAGCCAGAGGACTGGGCATACACTTAGCAGCCATTACGTCTCAGTCCTCACCATGACAGTGCTGTGTCCTCCCTGGTGACGGTGAGGACGTCAACAGGTCGCACATCTAATAAATAACACTGCAAGGGTTGGGGGCCTGCTGCTGGAGGGGCCGGGATGGAGCCAGACTTACCCGCTCTCTCCCAACCCGGCTGTAGTTGAGTCTCATGAGTTCCGCAAACCTCTGCTCATAGAGGTGGAGCAGCAGCACCAGGTACAAGCCGGAGTTCATCAGCTCATTCTGCAGCTACATTGGAAAAGAAAGTTCTTAAGTTCATCTAGAAAATATTCATGGAGGGTAACAAGGCCAAGAGGTGACAAGAAATGGGACAAGAGCCCAGCTGGTGGCTTGGTAGTTGAGCATTGACCTATGAACCCGGAGGCCATGGTTCATTCTCAGTCAGGGCACGTGCCCGGGTTGCAGGCTGAAATCAATAAAAAAAGAAAATGTATATTTTAAAAAGGGGCGAGAGCCTAAGCCCCAAGGCCAGGCCTGCCCTCGGGGACCAGAGAACAGAGCAGGAGGGGGTCCTGGCTAGAGGGCAGGCAGCCATGGGGGAATTCTGAACCATTTAGTGAGGCTGTCCTGGAGAAGCTCCAGCCTCCAGGCTATGACATGGGGCAAGGCTTCTGTGATGGTCCCTCAAGGACGGGAGGGAGTTTGGAAGGTGGTTATGAGGGGTATTAAGGGCCGTTTGGAGGCGCTGAATGCCAGCAGAGACATCGGGATGAAGAGAACAGTGTGTGTGTTGGCCCAAGTTCCCCACTCACTGGTGTGGCTGGAGTATTTGTGGCAGGTGTTTGTTTTAGATTAAAAAAAAAAAATTGGCATGGGCTGGGGAGATGGTGAGGTGGGACCATATTAGGCAGAAGTGAGGAGTATGGATGTAGCTGTGGCCTCTGAGAAGAGGTGATGTTTGTCTTAGGAAGGCAGACTTCTGTGGGAGAATTTGGGGCACAGGTGCCATGGGAGGGATACTTTATTTTCCTAGATCCCTCATTTGCCCAGAGAAAGGGCACAGGGCTTGTTTTTGTTTATCCCCCCCCCCCAAATTTATTTTTTATTTATTTTAAAAATATATTTTTATTGATTTCAGAGAGGAAGGGAGAGGGAGAGAAAGATAGAAACGTCAATGATGAGAGAGAATCATTGCTCGGCTACCTCCTGCATGCCCCCCACTGGGGATCGAGCCAGCAACCTGGGCATGTGCCCTTGACCAGAATCAAACCCCGGACCCTTCAGTCCACAGGCCAACGGCTCTATCCACTGAGCCAAACCAGCTAGGGCAGGCCTTGGTTCTTTATGTTACTATCTTTACTTAATGATCTCACCTAAGCCCCCCCTTACCCCCCATCCAGGCTCATCTATTACCATTTAATCCCCAGAGAGCATGTGCCTGGCAGGGTCTCAGATGGCACTGGGAACCCCAGGGCCTTTGCACGTGCCCTCTCCTGGTTTGGGCTGTTGGCTTGTTTTTGTGCCTCTGTTCTGAATGTCCCGTCTCCACCTTTCTGCCGGGCCATGCCCAAAACTTCTTATTGCTGTCCCAATGTCACTTATGTCACTTCCTTACAGGAGCCTTCCCAACAATTGTTTCAGCCATCCCTTTACTCCCCGACTCCTAAGCATTTGTCTTTATTTTGTACGCTGCATCTAACACTTGCTCATGTTTTCGCCTTTTCTCGGTGGGTGGGTTGTGTTTTACTTTTCTCACTGGTGCTTAGAACATAGGGAGGTACATGGGGCGGGCCTGGCCCCCTGGCTGACCACGGCTCTTCTGTCCTCAGCTCCTTTGGTGGTCTGTGTGGCAAGGCCTCGCCCTGTGGACGCTTCACTGACCTTCAATAAATTAGTGGCATTAGCAGCGACTCCTCCCCTCCGCCCCTTTAATCCCCCATCTGTCCTCATGCCAAATCCCCAGGGGCGGGGCCTGGGGACGAGCCAGCCGGTGCTCAGGAAGCCCCAGGGCGACTCGGCTCCCAGCAGAGGGCGTGGCCCTTTGCATCGCCCTTGGGAAAGGTCCGAACTCTGACCGTGTTCCCAGGATAACGGCAGCGGGTCTGCCACAGGGGCCACCCCGGTGCCTCTTCCTCGCTCCCGCAGCAGCAGCAGCAGCCACACAGTCCCATCCCATCAAGGGCCGCTCGGGAAGCTGGCACAGAACACACCTCTTCCAGGACTAAACAGCTGCCAGGAAAGATGCCCAAGCTGGGCCAGGACCGGTGCATTCTTCCTCCTGGATGGGGGCCAACTCCGGATCTCGGGGATCACTGGCCCCAAGGTCACCGCTCAAGGCCCCTCCGCCGCCCTACAGACTCGTCTTCAAAGGCTCTGCCACTGTCCTTGGCAGTCGGCCTCCTATTTTTAGCCTTTCCTCGCGTTCTCCTGCGCTCTTCTGACCTTGGCCGGGAGTAGGCAGAGGGGAAGTTGCTTGTTTCACCCTTTTCTGCTTTCATTGCCTCCTCCCACTTCCCCGGGAGTGGGTGCCTCCTTTGTGTCTGTCTGCCAGCCACCTTCTCTGGGAAGCCTTCCTAGCCTGCCCCTCCTCCTCTTCAGTGCAGACCGCGCCTTGTCCTGTTTGCTTTTCCACGGGTGGTGGCCTCCTGCGAGCTGCCGCTCTGCCTCCTGCACTGTCATCGCCAGTAAGCCTCTTACGCTCAGAGACACTCCGATGCATAATGGCAAATCAATCAGCTCGAAAATGGCTTGGAACGATCAGGTTTGTCAAAGCATTCAGGGAAATCATTTACTCTTTATGACTCAATAAGGCCCGGAGGCATGCAGATGGGAAAATATCCACTAATGTTTTCTGCAGATAATTTGAAAAGTCACTTCTAGCAGATTGTGTCTCCTCGCTGGTCTGTGGGAGGGAACCTGTCACGCGGCGTCATGAATCTCACTGGCCAGGCTGCTTTATGTGGCCCTTTGCGGAGCTTGTGATGCTCCACCAAGGGGCTGGGCCGGCCAACCCCCCAACAGGGAGTCCTCCTTCATCCCCCAGCCACACGTGGGAGGGGTTGGTCATCACGGAGAGTTCTGCGGTGTTTGTTCCCAAGGGCGTAAGGAGATAGGTTTCGGAGTGTTATTTATTGGGCTACTCCTGACCCACCCCTCCCCGGACCCAAAGGCATTGCACTTTGATGCCCTCGTGCCCTCGTGCAGCGTGGGGACGGGTGGGAGGCGGGGGTGGGGAGCCCGGAAAGGCAGAAGCCTGTGAGGCAGGCGACAGGAGCTCTGGAGCTCTCAGCCTCCTCCTGCCAGATGTTTTTCTTTCTTCTCTCCTGCCCCCTCCCCCTCTTCATTTTGTTAATATTCATTTCGACCAAGAGATTTGCCACCGATGGAAAGTCTCCATTTAATCCACTTCAGGAAGCGGACCGCCTGGCTGCACGCTCTCTCCAGTCTTCAAATATGTTCAAGAGATGCTCCCAAGTGTGAGGGTGATTAGGTGCCTGCGTGTGTCCAAGGACATCTGCCCGCGGCTGCGATGGCGCGAGCCCAGGCCTGCGCTCCAGAGCAACGCCAGCCAGAGCCCCGCCGAGACCGCCCTGCGCTGCAGGGCCCAGATGGCAGGGGCGTCTCCATCGCACAGTGGGCACAGCCCGGAGCGGGCAGCCCGGGGCCACCAAGGGCTACGACGTTGAGCGAAGAGTTTAAGCTGTTGCACGACCGAAGTGACTCCCCATTTATCAAAGGGGAGCAGTCACCACTGCTCTGCCTGCTTCCCCAGGGCATGATGGCAGAATGAGCTAATCCTGGTGGGCACAGTATTTCGCAAAGCAAAAGTGTCCTGCGAGAGGGGAGAGTGAAGACAGGATTCAGGGCAAGGACCCCATGTGCCTTGTTGGCTCCTGTGCTTCGAGTGCCTGGCCCAGTGCCTGCTCAATACATACATGTACATGTGAAAGAGTGAGAAAAGACGTATCATTCTGGACCAGACAGCGGCCCATTCAACCATGACTTTTGACCCTGGTAGCTCTGACATTAACATGAATCAGAATTACTGAGAGAATCTTCCAAAACAAGGTGGCTGTGTACTAACTCCCCCCCCTACCCCCCAGTTTATGATTCAGGGGTCTGGGGTGGGACCCAAGACGTGCATTTCTAATAAGTTCCCAGGTGATGTTGCTGGTCTGGGGACCACCCATTCTTGAGAACCACTGCTGTAGACTGAGGAGCAACAGTTGGAAGCTAAGCAAGCTCCATTTGGCCGGCAGATGAGCCCTGGCAGGACAGAAGGAAGGAGACGCACATCTTTAGTTGGAGAGAAGTACTCTGCCTTTTGCCACAATTGCCACCACTCCCTATTGTGGCGCTTGGAAGATTCTGATCACTTGTGATCTGCCTGCATCTAAATTTGTCTTAAACCTGTTTTCTGCCCTGGCCTGTTTGGCCCTCAGACTGAAGGGTGGTAGGTTCAATCCCTGGCTGGGGCACAGGTGGGAGGGCAACCAATTGATGTGTGTCTCTCACATTGATGTCTCTCTCTCTCCCCCCTCCCTTCCACTCTCTCTAAAAATCAGTGGAAAAACTCTCCTCGGGTTAGGATTAACAACAACAAAACATACCTGTTTTCTCCTGGCCCCTTTTGGAGCTCTACTTGTTACTATCCAGGAGTTCTTCCTTCACTGAAAAACCGAATGTCCCAGCCAGAATCAACTACTTCCGGTTAAAGAGCACACCCACGGCAGCACTTCCAAAAGATGTGCCGTGGGTGAGGAATAAGCGGAGATGGAGAGCTGACGGCCATGAACCCTGACAGGCCTGCGATGGTGCCGCTGGGCTGGGCCCCACAGCTGCTTCAGCCTCCTGGGGCCGCTCCAGGCAGCCTGGCAGAGTTCCTAATCCCGCCACGCGATGCTCAGTAACAAGGGCCCGGTGGGAACCACCCAATGTCTGAGAACCGAGGGGGTAACAGATCTCAATGCCCTGTTAGGGCTCTTGGGCAGCATTCACTCTGCCCCTACTCAGGTGCATTGAACCAAACCAGGAAAACATACTTTGACCTAAGCCCCTTCCCACCCGCCCAGACCACTGTCAGTGCAGACTGGGCCCCTAACGGGCAATGGCCCCAGTCTGTCTGTGGTCAGGCCTCGAGGGAGGCATCTACTTCCTCTCTTTCCTTCTTGGTCTTAACAGTCTCATCCTCGGGGAGGCCTTCTCTGGTCCTGAGAGCAGGTCAGGCCCCTCCGTGGCTGTTCCCACAGCGGCCTGCACGTCCCTTGTTCTGGGCCCCCCACACGTTAAGATCACTTACAGTCTTCCCCGTTAGAAGGCAGCGGCCGTGTCGGCCTCGGCACACGGGACCTCCAGCATACGGTACACACTCCTTGTGCTTTAAAAGTTGAACTTTAAAAGTGTGTATTTTGCCACACTTCGGACAAAAAATTAGTGCCTGATCCCATCCCAGACCAATTAAATCAGGATCACTGAGGCTGGGCCCGGGCATCAGCATTAATGTAATAATAATCATAAAAAAAGGTATGCAGCTAAATGTTCGTTTTAATTAGGGGAGATTTTTGTGTTTGTGTGTCTTTGATTTTTATAACTAAAGAAAAGTATGAGGAAGTAAGTTAGTGAGTTAGCTAGTTGGTTAGCTGAGGTCAGGCGAGAGCCAGACTGAGCTGAAGCCTGGCCTCGGCGTCTCCTGGCTTTGTCCCTGTCTGTACGTGTCTGTATTTGGCACCGGCTACCCCATCTCAATAAGAGGACCTGTTTTCCAGGAGTGAGAGCAGCACGGAGGGTGGGCTGGGAGGGCCCAGAGGAGTCCAGGTGTGAGAGTCAGGGAAGGGCCTGGATCGCAGGCGCACAGCTGTGCCCATGAGGCCCGTGGCCAGGCCCGGGCCTCCCCAGCTGGGGACGCGTCCAGGTTGTATTACATCTTCTACATCTTTGTGTTAAACAACAGTTACTTCAGTCTTGATCCATGGAGAGTTCCTGAACGTGTCTAGGTCATGCTTCTGTAGTGTCTCAAGTTTAACTCGGGCCTTAAGCACAGACACTATTAAATTCACAACGGGCCACGGAAACAGCGGGAACTGCTGTAAAAGTGGCCCCTCCAGTGCTGCCGATCCCGTCCCTCCCTGTGACTGGGATGCAGGGCATTTTCAAAAGGCTTTGAAGGCCGGTCGAGTTCTCACTGAAACCAATTTCAACTCTTTTCTGCATCCAAGTGACGTAATTGCGGTGCCGGGTAATTTCCGTTTTCCCCCCAGATCCACTTCCCACCCTGCCCTGTGGCCTTGAGGCCGAGCTCCATGGATTGCGCTAACTAGACCCCCTTGTGCTCTGGCTTCCCTTTGGGTTTGGCCAAAGGGAGGCTGTGGCAGACCAGTGGGTGAGGGTGGGGGTGTGGGAGTGTCTGGGAGGGAAGGCTAGGGCAATTATTCCCCTTATTGGCTCCCGGGGTGTGTGTGTGTGTGTGTGTGTGTGTGTGTCCTGGGCCTGTAACTGCCCCTCCCCTGTCACTGCAGGCCTAGCGGAGGTCACAATGGCCATCTCAGTTGCTTCATCGTCGTTTCTTGTTGGTTTCTTCCCGTCATTCAGCTCTCAGCACTCACCCCTTGTGAATCTACCATCGTCTCTTTCCTGCCCGGACTCCGGCTGGCAGTGACTTTCACAGTTCTGTTAACAGTGTGCTCCTAGCTGGTGTCTCAGCTGGTAGGATGCAGTGTGGCCCCTGTGTAGTAGGCCTGTTGGCTTGGTTCAGGGTGCACGTAGCTTTCTCTCTGGAGTGCCGAAGAGTTTGGGCATCCCTGTGGCTGTAATACGGCCGTTCTCACTTACTGAGAACCTTCTGTGCACAGACGTGGTATTAGGTGACGCACTTGGGTCTTTTCCTACATCTGTCAGCAGGAATTGTCATCTCCCCATTTCCTATAGATGACAGAACCGAGGCTCAGAGAGTTCGTGTAGTTTCCCCAAGATCAACAGCAACTTTGGGGAAGGGAATAGGATTTAGGTTCATGTCTTAGTCAAAGCTGGTGTGTTCTTTAGTGGGATGGCTGCTTCTGGCTCATGAGTGCAAACATTTTAGCAGTGCATGGTGCAGGGCAGCAGCTTGGCAGAGGGAGAGCGGAGTGGACACGCTCGGGCCCGAAGCGGGATTTACTGGACGAGGCATTCCCCGGGCCGCACGGTGTTGGTGAGGCTGCAGACCATCCTGGCAGCATTCCGAGTAACACGGTCTGGTCTGGACGCGTCCTTCTCAGGAAGTCTGGCTGGCTGCGTTTCCTGAAATAATCTGTTCTTCGAGATGACCACATGGGCCCTGTCTGCACCCCAGCTGGCACCCTGACCTCAGGCACGCAGAGGGCCTGGTTCCTTTCAAAATTTTGACTCTAACATCCTCAGGGTCCAAGAATGTGAGTCGCTTCTGTTTCTCATCTCAGATCTCGGTGCCTGGGGGTTATGGCTGAATGATTCAAGACCCTCAACATGTATGGACTCAAAATACTGAGTTTATTTCTCAGAAAATCCTTTTTTCTCCCTCCCTCCCCCCCCCCCCCCCACTCTCTGATGCCCATTCTTTGCAACGCTGGTGTGGCATTATGTCCACTGTATCAACCTTATTAGTTGCACCGTTCAAATCCCCATTCTTATCGATATTTCGCTCTTTTGTCTGGCAGCCTTAGGGTTTTAAAAAAGTAACTACAGAAATGCCCAGACTCACACGCACCATGTAGGCTCAGCTGCGCTACTGGCACAAAAGGTCTGGATTCAGGCTGCAGGTCTGACAGCCACAGGGACGCCTCCTCCGAGCTGACATTTCAGTTGTTAACAATGATTTTATGGTTTTAAAATTATGTGCTTTACAGTCGTGATTAATTTTTTAAAAAATTTTTATTGATTTCAGAGGGGAAAGGAGAGGGAGAGAGAGATAGAAATATCAATGATGAGAGAGAATCATTGATTGGCTGCCTCTGGCATGCCCCACGCTGGGGATCAGCCCACAACCCGGGCATGTGCCCTGGCCAGGAATCGAACTGTGACCTCCTGGTTCATAGGTCAACCACTGAGCCACGCTGGTCGGGCTAATCTTTTTTTCTAATCACATTGTGAGGGAGGTCAATCTTAAATTATAATGGTCATGGGAGCTGTTTTCATTTGATAAATATTTATTGACTGATTATTATGTGAAAGACACCTTATAGATCAGTACCACCCAATAGAAAGGAAACATAGTGTGGGCCACATATACAAGCCACGCATGTGATTTGAAAATTCCAAGTAGCCACATTAGAGAACTAAAAAAAAAAGGTGAAATTATTTTAACAATTTATTTTATTTAACCCAATATATCCCAAATATTATCATTTCAACAAATAATGAATAAAATGTATTTATGTGATACTTGACACTTTATTTTTTCATTCAGTTTGTATTTAACACATCCTGATTGGAAGTAGCTACCTGTTCATTAGCCACATGTGGCTTCTGGCTTCCACACTGTGCAGTGGATTCTAAATACAGATTGTCTGAGAGTTGGGCAATTAACTGTTATCCTGGACATGCATCACTTTCCCACCTAAGGTTAACTAACTCCTTTACAGTATTAGAACTGCGATTCAAATACCCCAGGCGAGTTCATTCACTAGGTGTTAAAAAGCACACAGTAGGTGCTTACTACATGTTTATTACCCTTGAGTTAGGCAGTTCCCGAGCATCCCAGAGTTACCTGATATATAAATGGAAGACCATTTCCTCTACGATCCTGATCTTTTTTTCTCCTGTTGCTGTTAAATTCCTCCAGCAGATCTGGGCTCAGAGCCTGCCAGACTTTTCCTATTTCTGTGTGTCCATTCAGCGACTACAGCTTCCTATCTTTGTCCCTGACAGCAGCGGGACCTCAACCCAGGGTGATCAAGACTCTCCAACCCTCCAATGTTCTAATTTAGTAACAGACCTTCTCCAAGAAGGGAGCTAAATAAACACTCCCCACTGCGCACGTGCACAGGCCTCTGCCTTCCTTATATCGGGGAAAGGGTTTCTCTGACTTTGTACCTCTATTATCCTTATTTTGTTGTTGTTAATCCTCACCCTAGGATATTTTCCCATTGATTTTTAGGGCGAGTGGAAGAGAGGGAGAAAGACAGAAACATCCACGTGAAAGAAACACATTGATTGGTTGCCTCCTGCACAAGCCCCGACCAGGGCCCGGGACGGGGAGGAGCCTGCAATCGAGGTATGTGCCCTTGACCAGAATCAAACCTGGGACCCTTTGGTCTGCAGGCTGAGGCTCTATCCACTGAGCCAAACTGACCCTGTATGTCTAACCGACTTTAGCCTGTGGAGGCAGAATGGTTGTGCGCGTCTCTTACCCGGGACTGCTGGTGCTTCTGGTAGAACTCAGTCATGTTAAAATCATCCAAATCGACCAGCAGGCCTTGCTTACACATCTCACAGGTCTTCACAGCGCCTAGATTCGCCCCTTAAATTAAAGAATTCTTTGTTATGTATGACCCTGGGTCTTTCTGTGTTGACACTTTGGGTCTTTTGGTGTTGACATTTTGAGAGCCAACTTGTGTGTGTTATGAATTCAGAGTTTCGGTGACCTTCTTTTAAAGTCGGTCATCTTCCTTAGAAAATGACCTTGAATCTGAGAATGGAAAAATTTCCTTTGCAATCACTTTCATTATTATGCAAGCTTCGTATAAGTGAAAGTCCCATGACTTTTAAATAACAGGTCTTGCTTTCAGTTTTAATATAAACATACTGGTTCATAAAATTGGGTTTGCTACATGGAGGTTGAGAGTCTGTAACACAGTTGTTTGCAAAAAAAAAAAAAGGTAAATATTGGGCCTATGTTTTTGCTATTTTGTGTGGGGTTTTTTTTCTTGCAGATCTAACACAGGTCCAAGTAAATAAATTGGTGGGGACCAAATGGATGGCGGAAGCTATCCTCAATCTGTGGCTTAAAATCTGCCTTAACTTCTCACCTGAGAAAAGTGAGGGAGCCTGGGGCCACATGTGGGAACTAGCACAGCTGTATCCGGGGCCAGCACTTGAACCTGAGCTCAGAGTTGGGAAAAGAAACATGAGAAGGCTTCCTTTGTTGTTGTTTTTGTTTTTTTAAACATGTATTCTAGATCAGCATTTTTCTCCACTTATCCTACTCCCAGTGCAAAAGTGGAAGATGCAGACCTGTGGCTGTTCTCTCTGGGCAAACGTTCTTCCAGACGTCTTTCCCTCAGTGTCGTTGCTGCATTTAGGCTAATGATGTGCCAATGTTTATTTTATACTTTAGAGCAAGCATGTCAAACTCAAAGGCTAACACTGGCCAAATGAACGAGGGATGCGGCCCTCGGCCCACAAGTTTGACATGCTTGCATTAGAGAATGCAGGACGAATTAGTTACCGCACTTACTTGGTAAAGAGAAGGTTTGCTCAGTTTCAGAGCCCTATTTTTCCCCACCGAGGGTAAGGAGAAATAGTAAATAATAAAGAATTTCAAAGGACAAGGATGAACAGTAATCCCTTATCTGCATTTTGTTCACTCGATTTTTTTTTTTTTAAAGCAACAGTCTGCAATGTTGTAGGCTACTGAAGGTCTCATGTGTCTTCCAATCTAATCCTGCTCAACACACGCGACCAGCGTCGGCATTTACAAGCATTTACAAGCATTTAACAGGACTTCCGTTGTCTATTTCATGAGTAATTTTTTTTTCTGTGCTAGATGCGTAATCAGCCTAAATTTCTAGTCAGAGGAAATATTGCATGACAGAGTCATTAGCAGCTGAAGTCTTTGCTCTTGGAGGGACTCAGTCCTCTGCCTATACTACACGGAGATGCATTTAAGCCGTGTGGGCAGTGGCCCTAGGTTGTGTGTGCTCAAGCAGATTCATTTATGGTGTAAGGGCCTCAGGGAGGAGACAGTGTGATCACCCCACGTGTTCACTTCTCTGATTAAATGGTGTTCTGTTCTAGTTAAGGGGGCACAGCCATACCCCCCTGGGGACAGGGTAGAGCTCTTAGGTCTCCCAGGCTGCCTGGAAGGATGGCCACGAAGGAGGAGAAAGTAGAAGAGGTAGGAAAGAGGATCTGGTTAGGGGGTGTAAAGAAAGTTTTGGAGACGTGTGTCTGAAAGACATAGCAGCTATTTTCTCATGGAGTCGTTCTTTGCATTGGGCTTCTGTATTTTTTTGCTCAAGTGGCTCTCATTCCTAAAACCATGTTTGAAAGAACCCCCCTTTCTCTGCCAAGAAAACTACACTGACCTACTGATGTGGCTGTATTTAGATTATAACCTCCCCAGGGAGTTGGGGCTTCATGCCCAGTTACAAGATCTGATTGGCTAAAGACAGAGTTGACAAAACCAGCACATGGAAGGCTCCTTGTCTAATAAAGTTCTAGAAAATTCGATCAGTGCTCTTTTCCTACCCCTACTGCAAAAAGGCAGCTCTGCTCTGTTTCTTTAGTGCCCCCCCCCCCCCCTTAAATAAATGGAAGCAGAACTGCTTTGGCCAGGTGTCTACTAACTGGCATGGTGGCTGTGTGCTTGCTGAGGTTCAACGCCTGACCAATTTCTAGTTTCCTTCCTCCTGGGACCCTCTGCTGAGGCCTCAAGCAGGGGTCAGGATCAAAAGCATAAGGTCCAGGATTCTGCTCTCAGACTTGAAAAAAAAATTTCCTTTCCCCGCCCATGATGTAAAGACAGCCTTGATTCCTGCTACTATCGGCCAGGGCTGGGAGCAGGAGCCCGGGCTTGGGGGCACGTTTCCCCGAGTTCCTGCTCGGAGGAGGTGAGCGAGCTGTTGTCAAGGCTCTGAGTCCCACACTGCGGTGCCTCCTATTATTCTGTGTCCTCGCACGTTCGCCACTCGCTCTCCCTTCCCCACTTACCTGATGTTATTTTCACTTTCAGCCACTTTTTCAGGCACTCCTGGTGAACAAACTGCAGGCTTCCCACACAGCCGCAAGGCTCCAGGAGGGGGTTGGTGGGGGAACCCCCGGCTATCTGACAGATGCGACACAAGTCTCCCTCCTCCTCTGAGTCCTCCTCCAGGAGACTAAATGGAAAACAAGCCCTCGTGACCAAGAGTGCACACGTTTGCAGTTTCCACAAATACCAGTTCCCAGGGCGTGAACGGGGGGGTGGGGGGGGGGGAGAGGGAGCAATCCCCCCACACCTGTCCGCAGGGCTCCCAGTTCCACCCCTGCTCCCTCTGACCCTCCTGAAGATTCTTCCAGGTGTGGTTACTGATAGTAGGCGCACGGATAGTTATACCAGGTGTCTCTGCAGTAGCTGATGCAGTGAGCTGACCAGGAGAACCAGCATGCTACCCTAAGTCTGGAGGGGTGGGAAAGGGCCGCGGAGGGGAGCTGTGGGAAAGGCGTGGCCACCGTGAGGAAGTCGGCGCTGTAGCTGTGGGAGAGGGCATGGGATCTGTGGTCGGGCTCGCCTCCACAACTTGTGAGTTTGGCGACTTTGGACCCGTGACTTAAGCTTCCCAGGTCTCTGTTTCCTTGTGGGTAACGCCAGGGTGGTAATGATACACCCGCTCTCTACGTCAAGGGTCATGGGCAGACTGGATGCAAGGATGATGGTGAACCTGTTCTGCAAACTGTAAAGTGCATCCAAAGTATTTGCACATAGAGGCCACTCGGTAGATGTTGTTTGGGATGAATGATGAACCAATAAATGTGGACATGAGCTCACCAATATACCACGACACTTGCCAACAATTTATACCAGTATTCCAGAATCTGATGAGGATGGAATGAATAAAAATGTAAGCAAATACATTTGTGTCAAATAAATGGTGAATGAAGACTAGCTGGTTGATGCTCATGTAGGGAGGCCTTTGAGAAACACAATGCTATTTTGTTGTTGTTGTTTAGACTTTCATGGGACTGGGGACTGTCTGGCCAAGGAAAGGAAACTACTAGAGACTAAAATCAAGAGGGAGGGAGAAATGGTCACTGCTCCTGGTATAGAAGTGTATGCTTAGTTTCTTAAGAGAACTTTTTCCCTAAGAAAAGGAAGTTCAATAAAAAAAGAACAGAATTATAGTTTTCCATTATGGACACAAAAGAAAAAAGATATGTATACCATGTTTATCAAAGAAATGTTTATCTCCAAGATGTCATGTCTCCCCATAATAATCTATAGATTCAATGCAATTCCAATGAAAACCCAGCAAGCTGATTCTTAAATATAGTCAAGGGCTTTTTAAGGAACAAAGTAGAAAGGGAGGCTTTGTACCATATTATCAACATTTATAATGGTACAGACTTTAAGATGATGTGATACTGGATCAGGGATCAACAAAAAGGACCACTAGGACAGAACAGAGAGTCCTGAAATGGAGTTTATACATCGATATGTATGCTACATGAGAGAGGTGGTCTGTAGGCCAGCAGGGAAAGATCCTGGGACAACTGGAATTCATAACATGTACCTCACACCACATATTGAACATCACTTTACAGTTAAGTCCCAAATCCATTTCATGTTGAGTTCTAAATTGCAAAGTAAAACTGTAGAGATTTTAGAAGAAAATGGGAAGAATAATGACCCCAGGTTTGGGAAAGATTTCTTAAGATAACAGGATACAAGTCACAATTCAAAAGAAGGTGGATACATTTGACCACGTTCAAATTGAGAATTTCTTTTCATTAAAGAGCATCAAAAAAGAGAAAAGACAAACTACCAATTGGGAAAATATATCTCTAAGATATAACTGCGAAACGATTAGACTAGTGGCCAGAATATGTAAAGGACTTCTAAAATAAAATAAAAATCTTCTTAAAAAATGGGCAAAGACATACAGAAGAGGAAACACAATTGTCATTTAATATTCCAAAGAGCGCATAATATGCCTAGCCTCATTAATAGTTACGAAGGTGTAAATTAAAGCTACAATATCTTTTTGCTCCCATCAGACTGGCAAAAATTTGAAAGGACAATCAATACAAGTGCTGGCAAGGTGAGACAATAAATTCACATTATTTAGTATGGTGAAAGGTATGCCACCCGCAGCCCAGCAATTCCACTCCTAGATAAAATAATATCTCAGAGAACTCTTTTCATGTGCACCAAGAGATGCTTACGAGAATGTTCACACTGAGCTGTTTGCAGAAAATAGCAAAGAACTCAAGTGTCCATCAACAGGAGAATGGCCGGATTGTGGTGGTGTTCATATAATGGAATACTTTGTAATGGTAAAAGTGAGTGATTTAAAGCCAAATATATCATCAAGGATGCATCTCACTAATGATATAAGGGGAAAGAGCAAATTGTAGAAGAATAGATATTACATTTCTCAGAATAGATATTAAAAAATAATAGTGACATTTCTATAGAATTTAAAAATATGCACAATATATTGTTTAAGAGGACATATATTAATATGGTAAAACCGTAAAGCAAAATAAATTCAATAACAACAAAATAAAAAGCAAAGAATGGTAAGTGCAATGCATGTATGATTTCCTAGGGGTGGAAGGGGTGGGACGGAGGGGCTGCGGGAGGGAGGTGAGACAAGGTGGGTGAGGGGCTCACCAGCTCCAGCAATGTTCTATTAGCTCGAAGGTGGACACAGAGATGTCTGGGTTTTGTTTTCTTTCTAATTCTCTGGAAGGTACATATGTTTTATACCTAACCAAGGGAAACATTTTAAAGAGCATGAAGTGCATTGAGAAATGGGCTTGAAACATTAAAGTAAGGTATATCTCTATATATAAGGCCAAGTGACCGACCATCTGTCCGTCCGACCATCTGACCGACTGACCGGCTGGTACATATGATGCATACTGGCAATTTAAAAATAAACATTAACTCGTGCATGCATGATATATATAAAGCTCTCTTTGGTGTCAATTGCACATGTGTGTTTTGATCTGTCATTGTCGATTGTGAATTTGGTTGACACTTCTATTACAGAGAAAGGGTCAATAGTGATATTAAAATATTTCTGCTAATTAATTTTCTTTCAATGTGCGTGAATTCATGCAGTGGGCCACTAGTTATGAAATAAGAACCAATGTTTACTCAAAATTGCATTTATATGCAAAGATAAGAGACTGAAAACAGTTTTGACAGTGCTTATTGCTGGATTATAGTTATAGGTAATTTTTCTTTTATAGGCATCACTTTGGGTGGTGGAGGTTGAGACTCCTGCCAAGTGGGTCTGAAGCTGTATTTCTGGGTAGCGGAGGATGGATGGGTGTGGGGCGTTTGGTCCTTAACCATGGGGCAGTCTCCTGGTAGCTTGTTTAAGAAAAGAAAAAGGTGCTACTAACTAGAAACTTGCTTTTCTGCAGTTGGATAAAAGACATCTAGGAGTATATATGCATTCTATGTTCTATTTTTTTCTCATTTTTTGTATGTCTAACTCATTACCATGGAATTTCCCACTTACAAATGAATATCAATAGGATAATTAGTGGCCCAAATTAGCTACACATAGAGGGCTAGAATTCAAAGAATCGATTTCCAGATCTGTGAGCCAAGATCAGGGCACGGTACACCTAACATAAATGAAACGGCAGAATCCTGACATGCTGCTTAATGATGGCTTTCAAATTATCAAATTTGATAGTTGTGAAATATCCAATATCAACTCATAAGAAATAAAAGAGTAATTAAAAAAAAAGATCTACTTCCTGCCCAGCTGGTGTGGCTAAGTGATTGAGCATGGACCTATGAGTTTGGAGGTCTTTTTTTTTATTTTATTAAATATATTTTATTGATTTTTTACAGAGAGGAAGGGAGAGAGATAGAGAGTTAGAAACATCGATGAGAGAGAAACATCGATCAGCTGCCTCCTGCACATCTCCTACTGGGGATGTGCCCGCAACCCAGGTACATGCCCTTGACCGGAATCTAACCTGGGACCTTTCAGTCCGCAAGCCGATGCTCCATCCACTGAGCCAAACCGGTTTCAGCGAGTTTGAAGGTCTTGATTAGATTCCCAGTCAGGGCACATGCCCGGGTTGTGGGCTTGATCCCTAGTGGGAGGCACATAGGAGGCAGCTGATCAATGATTCTCTCTCATCATTGATGTTTCTATCCCTTTCTCCCTCTCCCTTCCTCTCTGAAATCAATAACAAAATTTTTTTTTTTTAAAAATCTACTCTCTCACGCATGAGAAAGAGCTCCTAGCCCTAGCTGGTTTGACTCAATAGATAGAGCGTCAGCCTACAGACTGAAGGGTCCCAGGTTCGATTCTGGTTAAGAGCATGTGCCTTGGTTGGGCATGTGTAGAAGGCAACCAATCGATGTGTGTCTTTCACATTGATGTTTCTCTCTCTGTGTCTCTCTGTGTCTCTCTCTGTCCCTTTCTCTCTCTAAAAATTAATGGGAAAAATATCCTCAGGTGAGGATGACAGAGAGAGAGAAAGAGAGAGAGAGAGAGAGAGAGAGAGAGAGAGAGAGAGAGAGAGACTAAAATGGAAGCAATGGTGCTTGGTCAGGTTTTGATTCCTGGTCAGGGCATATGCCCAGATCTCAGGCTCCATCCCCAGTAGGGGGAATGCAAGAGGTAGTGGTCAATGATTCTCTCTCATTGATGTTTCTCTCTCTCTTCCTTCCTCTCTGAAGTAATAAATTTTAAAAAACATACAAATAATAAAAAATAAAATGGAAGCAGTGGTTACCCCAGAGCAGCCCTTCAGAGAACTGCAGTAACTATGGTAACCATTGGGGACCTGCCTTTTACTTTGGAAGATTCAAATTCTAAAACTGTTGGTTGGATTTGTGCAAAGTCCCATGAGGGAGAGCTGGTGAATTTTAAGTGCTGATGTTGGGGAGATAGCAATCTTTTCATAAAAAATTTTGTTTCCTAATTGCAGTAAGAAATGCTAGTCCTATGGAACAGTCAGAAATCCTTATATCTAGCAAACTTACCTTTCTTAAAATTGCAGTATTCGAGAGGGGTAGAAAAACACATAGGGAATACTGAAGAAATTGAACTGGAACACCAAACTTTCTTTTATAGCTGCATATATTTTAAGAGCAACAAAATAGACAACTTTCTCAATATACGTAGTCATTAAAATGTCAAGGAAGGGCCTACGTATTATTTAAAATTCCCATGACCCTCTAATAAAAGCACTGATTATTTCAGCAAAATGGAATAAAAAAAATATATGTATTTTCATATAATCATGAAAATTCCTCACCTTTCTTGCAATTTCTTGAGTTTCTCTGGGTCTGCCTTTTCTTTAGTGGCTTCTTTTTCATCTATGAAACCAAAGACTGCCCTTCTGTCCCCATTACCACTTTGGTTTGAGAAATCAGACACTGCAAAGAAAGTAAATGGCATATTTTCTTGCAGGGACCCAGGCACAAGCAAGTGGCCTTGTAAGTTCATTCTTGATGGAAAGGAGCCGGAAGGCTCCGCCAGCGGCATGCTGCTTTGAGAATTTAGTAAGAGATCTTCTGTATGCACTGGAGCCCTCTGAGACTGACTTGTTAAAGGATTAGCTTCCGCTCCCCTGACACCAAATTCATGTGCACTGTTTACTGGAAAGTAACTGTGGTCTTCGGCACTGGCGGATGGATTCCTGTTTCTAATTGGAGACAGTGGTTGACGAACATTAAACCTTGAGTTTCCCTCTGAGTCTGAACTGTGAACTAAAGTCGATGTCATTGACAAGTCTCCTGAAATGTCTTCTCTCGGGGCAGAATGCATTAATGATCCAGGAGTGTTATAAGATGAATTTATTGGTGATCTTGGAGCTGTTGGTCTTCCAGAAACAAAATAATCAAGAGAAGTACTAGAACCATTTAAATGGGTTTGCCATTCTCTTTCATAATCATGGGTCCCAGGCCTGTCTTCTAGAGAAGCAGGATCACTAAATACATTTTCAGCATTGAGATCATCATCTAGATTAGGTTTGAGTTTGGTGTCCTGTGAACGAAAGGTCTTTTTCTCATTTTCACTGTCACCGCTGTCTTTCTCTTTAGTAGACTCCCCGTCAGGCAGCCTGGGGTCTTGGAACATCCTTTGCCCAACAGAAGGCTGCTCTCTCACTGGCTCCATTACATTGCTGATTCCTAGTGAGCCATGACTGGACTCATTCCTTACAGAATTAGCCCTGCAATTTTCAGGATTTTCTTTACAGTTTTTACTTTTGGCCTGAGTTCCAAGAAATTGACTTCTCTTATGATTGGAAGGAGAACGGGATGAATGCATACCGAGCAACAAAAGTTCTTCCTCTGCGTGGATTTCCTCTTCAGTGTCATCATCTTCATCTCCATGACTTAACGATAACATGGAATAAAAATCTTCATCTCTGAACCTAAATGGCACCCTTCTCGACCCTCCCATGGTGGTGGTGAAGAGTGGTGGCCCCAAGTTCTCACTCAATACTCGAGGACTGTTCATTCCTGGGAAGGCCTGGGATAGGGCTGGGTGTGGCTCATTCTGGGAACGGGCACGTGGGTCCCCTTTTCTGGCTCTTTCAGAGGCGTTCTTGCTCATGGCCAATGGCTGTGAGGATGGGACCAAGTTTCTTCTCTCTAGAATTGGCCTCTTCAGCTTAGTGTCACTTGCCCACATTGGGCCTTCTCGTTGAACTGCATCTGCATTGAGAAAAGACAAATTTATCATTTTACTATCGGTGCTCACGGATGAAAGACCTCCGCTACCAAGGGTGAGAGTCCCTGAGGCAACAAACAAGCTTAGAGGAGAAAAGACATGTGGTCAACATGGCGGGAGGGTATGAGACTTCTGCACCAGAGCTGGCTTCCTCGCACTTCTCCTTTGTATGTTTGTGGAACTCAGGCTGGTTCTGGGGAATAGGGCTGACCTGGAGGGTACACATCCTGTCTGCAGAAGCTTCAGGAAGACTGTCCAGCCCCAAGCCAGTCAGGGCTGGTGATGGGTAAATCTCTCAAATGGTGGTTTTTATTCCAGTATTTGTTGGAAAGGAAAACCAACACTCCAGGAATGACTTCTACAAAAACCACCAGTGCTTTGTGATCTGAATTCGTACAACACACATTTATGACACTCCCGCTTCACACACAGCTCTACAAAATCTTAGGAAAAGTACAGTCTGCCTTGGCAGATTGGGAGGAAGGCTCTCGAAGCTGGTGCCCAATTAAATATATGATCTGTGATTACGTTTACTACTTAGTGCAAATAAAAATCAATAATGCTCTCATTACCTCCTCTTTTTCACTAGCCCCTAGTCAATTTTGTAACCTCTGGCTATAAATACAATTTTACCCCCCAATGCCCTGGTCCTGAGGTATGAGGAGACACAGAGAGAGGAGAGAGGAATTACTACTGATGGAATCATTTGGTTAAAACTTGCCTTATAAAAATAATGACTAAGCCTACTTATTGAGAGCTTACTAGTACACTGAACAGGCCAGGCACCATGTTGACTGTGTCACATGTACATATTTAGGTTCACAATCCTATGAAACAGGTACTACAGTCACACCACATTATAAGTGAGAGTGCCAAGGCTTAGGGAGGTCATGTAACTTGCCCACGATCATACTTCTAGTTGGTGATGGAGCGAAAATTTGAACTCAAGCCTGCCTGATACCCTGTTTGTCTTCTTATAATACATGGTTTGCATTGTGCTTACGAAACTGGCTGGCCGGGCCAGCGCGGCTCTGTGGTTTGAGTGTTGACCTATGAACCAAGAGGTCACGGTTCCATTCCCTGTAAGGGCATATGCCCGGATTGTGGGCTCGATCCCCAGTGTGTGTGTTGGGGGGGGGAGGGTGCAGGAGGCAGCCAATCAGTGATTCTCTCTCATCATTGCGGTTTCTCTCCCTTTCCCTTCCTCTCTGAAAGAAAATAAGTATTAAAAAAAAAAAAGAAAGAAACTGGCTGGACTTCCAATTTCCTTGTGAAAATGAGCATCCATGTAACTCATCGTTGTCTGTGTGTGTTGTTGAGGGTTCTTTTTTTTTTTTAGCATCTTGATGTGCATAGGACACTGAAAATACTTCTGTGATCCCACTTACCTTCCCCTCCTGACTTTGGCCTTCCCGCTCAGCTCCCTGGCTGCTAGCCTGCAGCATCTGACAAGGCCCTGCTGTCCTTACCATTCGATGTCTAAAGCAGTTCACAGTGCATCGTGTAGAGTGGACGGGACCCCATGCTATGGGACGGGTTCACGAAGGCCGCGTGATAACAGCTCAGGCGGGGGAAATGCAAATCCTCTGGGCATGTCTGGCTCAGCCAAGGGCGAGTCAATACTGACTTGCTTTAATTGAGGCCTCCCAGGGGAGCACCAGCTCGAGCCTCTAACGTCCTAATGTTCCGTAAGCCTCCTTTATTGTGAGCTGCGGGGGACACTCAGCTATACAGTGCGAATCTTTACTCATCGGCTCTTCTAGAAATCATTTACGCTCTCCTACCAGGCCCCTCATGGGTTTCATAAGCCCCGGTAATAGACATATCAGCAAAGCCAGGATGCCCTGAGCATCTGGCTGTACCTATGGGCGGGCAGCTGGTGTGCCCACCCAGACTGGGCTGAGCGCCGGAACCGGAATCTTCTGGCCGCCCCCTGAACACTCAGAACCTGCTGTACGGCAGGCGCTGCCCCCTGTGCCCAGAGCCAATTTGGTTCAGGCTTTGGGAGACGCCTAAGGGGCAAAAGAATCAGCTGGGGCAGCTTCTGCAAAACAGAAACTGGAAAGTCAACAGGAGCCATAAGCTCATTTCCTGGAAGCCACCAGCTGTCACCTGGTGACAGTGGCCTCTGGGGCAGGAGGAGTCAGAGGCTAAGTGCTGCTGCAGCTCCTGTGGATGTGAAACACCCCAGGAAACGCATCTCCACCCTTCCTCGTCACCACAACTGCCTTCCTCTAAAACTTCCATCAGCGCCTCCCTGGGGTGTGTGTGTGTGTGGGGGGTGTGTGTGGGGTGTGTGTGTGTGTGTGTGGGGTGTGTGTGTGTGTGTGGGTGTGTGTGTGTGTGTGTGTGGGGTGTGTGTGTGTGTGTGTGTGTGTGTCCCCTAAAGGTGGCAGACTGTGCATCCTATATTTATGCTATTTTAACCCTATTTCTTGCGTCTATCAAGCAGGGAGCAGATTTCATAGTTCAAGGCCTGGGAATCAACACCGGTGTGGAACGCCAGGGATGTGCTATTCATAGAGCAGCCCCACAGATGCTGCCGGGCCTCTCTGAGGCCCTGCATGGGCTCCAGCAGTGGATGGAGTGCCTGCCATGTCCAGGAGTTCAACCAAATGCAACTGAATGTTCTAGGTGCAATGAAAAGAAACCAGAAACAGCATCCATCTGCCCTAAGACTGTCTTCGGTCTAGACTTCTTCATGTGCTTGGCCAATAGCTTCCTACATTCTGACAGCCATATCATTTTAACTGTTTCCCTCTGGTTATAAAAGTAGTCGATATTCACGGTAGAAAATGTGGAACATGCAGAAGAGGATGGAGAAATAAAAACCACCAAAATTCTAAAACTCACATGGCATTGCTACTGCCTGGAATTCGGGGATAGATCACAAACTCCAGATCCCTGGGCTGGCCCTGGCCGGTGTGACTCCATTGGTTGGGCATTGTCCCATACACCGAAAGGTCATCGGTTTGATTCCCAGCAAGGCACCAAAAAAGATCCCTGGGCTGTTTTCATCTTGCAATTGTGTGTTGGCTTAGCATTTGAACCCCAATAGGTGGAGCATGTATGTGCTGGCTGATCCCAGGCCCCGCCCACAGCCCTTGCTATGTATTTCCCCAGCCACACCCACCTATTCATGGAGGCAACTAGGACTCTCTTATCTAGAAATATTGTTTAAAAAAAATAAAATCGGGATATTTGGCTATATGCAACTTTACGTCCTTCTTTCCTTCCCTACAACTGTTACTGTGAGCATTAGCTCCTGCCATCAATTTTAAGAACAGGATCTTAATTCTGATATAAGGGTACATTATATAAATGTATCGCAATTTAAATTTGTTTAACTCTTCTCCTATCTTTGTGTATATAGATTGTTTCGAGGTTTTTGCTACCATATATTACACCATGATAAATGCCCTTGCCCATGCATCTTGGACTATCTGTCGTATATTCTTAGAACAGATTAATAGGAAATGGAATTGCAAGATCAAAAGGTACAACTTTCTACCTTTTGACACATTGCTAAATTCCAATTTGTACCAAGTTACCCTACAGGCGGGATATGAGAGCATCTCTCACAGCCGTGTTACAAGGCTTGGCACAGCATCTGGCACAGTAGTGCCCAGGAAGTTAGTTATTAGTGTCATTTATCAAGTATTGAGTATTATTTTAAAAACCTTACTCAGTTTGGTAGGCCAAATTTTTCTCATGTGAACTTACATTTATTACTTAGGGAGGTTGAACTTTTTACCCCCAAATGTTTATCAGCTACCCATTTCTTCTGTGAAATTATCTGCTATGCCTCGTCACCGTTTTTCTATTAGGTATTCATATTCTTGATGTGTGTGTGTGTGTGTGTGTGTGTGTGTGTATTTTATTGATTTGTAAGAACTTTCTATATACTACCTCTCGGATACAATTCAAACATCTGGCTCCTACTCCAATTTATGCAACTCACTTTAGAATATGGAAAAAAGAACTAAAGTGAGATTACTGAGGAAATAATTGGGGGAAGATAAGGAGCCCTGGGTAGAAGACAAAATTGGGACAAATTCTCAATGAATCTCTCAGGATAATGGGAGTTGTCTTTTGGGTGCAGGTGGAGGATTGTATGAACCTCATGGGTCTAGGAACGTTTCACGCACGGGGAGCTTCACTTTTTAAATAATATTCGAGAGTTCATCAAGGGCTATTGGGGAGGTGGCTAGAGAGAAACCAACAATAGTTCACTGCCCACTATAGTCACGTGCTGGTCAGTACATGGTTTCCTTGAGTTATATAGCAATGTAATGAGATAGATTTCATTATCCTTATTTGAAAGGGAACAGTAGCCCAGAGTGACTGTTTGACCATCGAGGGCTCCACCTCCAAGAGGAGGAAGTGCTGGCATTAGAAGTGAGCTCTGTCCTGCCAGAGCATCAGTTCCCTGGGTCCTGTGGGTGTCTGGTGGCTACAGGCTCACGTATGCTCTAATCTCAGGCCGTCCAAACACCATCATGTTCTATATTTACACCTGTCTACCACAGTCTGTGTCATATTTTAAAATAAAGGCCACAGTGTTCAGTGGGTGTTGAGGAAGTGAGATGCCCAGTGGTTTGCCCACGGGGAAGGGCAGGGCCACGGCGGGGCTGGCTGTCAGGCGGGGCTTTCCTTGAGTCCTCAGGTCCTGTCCTTCTGCCACCACCAGAGAGGGTGACGTGGTTCGCAGAGCAGCATGGCTTGGGCCTTAGCACGAACGCGCAGGCAGGACTCAAAGAGGTTGTGTCTACCAAGCCAGCATTTTGAAATGAAGCATACGTTCATTTCGATGTTATTTCGTACAGTAAGATCTTGACACCTGGGTTCAGAGGGGAAAAGGTCTCTGTGGGAGGTGAGCAGTCGGCCACCCACAGACACTCCTGGGGGCGGGGGGAACTGTGGGCAAGTGAGACATTCCTCCACCCTCCCGCCTCATCTCTACCCCGAACCCAACACCCAACAACTCAAATGCCCTCTCTGGAAGCCCAATGCGGGCAGCCACTCAAAACATGCACAGTCACGCTTATGGAGGGATGACAGAGAAAAATAATAAACTCCCCCGCCCTGCTTTCCCCCACCAACCTCCCTCGGAGAAGGCAACTAGGGTCAGTGGTTTGTTTTTAAAACCTTGCGTTTCATTGTAAGGTAACTCTCCTTTACATAAAAGTACCAGTGTCTACAAACCCTACAGAATTCATCAGATAACAGTACAAGTCACTTCTCTCTGAGGACGAAGACGCGTGAGCCACGGGTCCTTACCTGCTCCCCAGAGAGCCGGCGCCTTCCCTGGCAGCTGCGATTTCTGTCTGCTTCTGTCGCCACCCCTTGGGCTATGCATGTCTGGGCTGACCGTCATTCTCCCCAGGTTTGGCCTCCTCTTCCGTGACAAAATCTGTGGTTGTGGGGCTGCTGAAAGGTGCAAATGAATTTTCCATAATGAATATTTTACAGGAAAATACGTTCGGTATAAAGAATGCTCATAGGGCCCTAGCCGGTTTGGCTCCGTGGATAGAGCATTGGCCCGCGGACCGAAGGGTCTCGGGTTCGATTCCGATCAAGGGCACGTACCTCGGTTGCAGGCTCAATCCCCGTGTGGGAGGCAACCAATCGATGTGTCTCTCACTGTCTCTCCTCCTTCCTTCCACTCTGTCTAAAAATCAATGGGGAAAAAAATCCTCATGCAGAAAAGAAAGACTGCTCACAGGGCCCGCAATAGGGAAGGCAGTTAAGAGAACGGAGCCAGGAGATCAGGGGAGAAGCCTGGTCACGCAGCCTTGTAGCCACATGGGCTTGGGCCAGTCACTTCTCGAAGCCTCAGTTTCCCCACCTGTTCCAGGGAAATAATAATACCTACTTCCCCGGCTGTTTTCACCATGAGTGCGTACCCGTGACACCTGCAATGTCTTTTCTTTTGCTAAGAAGTTTCTAGCTTCCAGTTCAGTGATGTTGGGATGGGCCTGTTGCTAACACTGTCAAGAGCCTTGCACAGTCGGGACGAAGAAAGGCCCTGCTCCTTCCGTGCCATCCAAGTCTGAACCCCAGCCTTTTGGTACCTGCATGTCCATGCCCCCAGATTGTTTATTGGCAGCTAAGGCAGCTAACCTGGCCTTCCAGAAGGGCCCCGAGCATCTGGGGACCATATACCCTTCTTCTTGCCTTTGTGGTCCCCACCACTGTGCTGGGATGATACACGCACAGGACGACAATAGCTGGAGTGCTTACATGGACTGAATTGCCCAATGAATATACTTAAAAATATACATATTTATTTTATTGATTTTAGGGAGAAAGGGAGAGGGAGAGGTAGCAAGAAATAGAAACATCAATGATGAGAATCATTGATTGGCTGCCTCCGGCACGTCCTACACTGGGAATCGAGCTCGCAACCAACCAAGGCATGTGCCCTGACCAGGAATTGAACTGTGACCTCCTGGTTCATAGGTCAACGCTCAACGGCTGAGCCATGCCAACCGGGCACGAATATACATTTTTAAATTCACATCTTGAACTAGGTTGCTAATTGGTATGAATAATCTCATGTTCCTTCTTCATCACTGTTAAGCGTGAGTGCATGTGAGTTTGGGAGTCTCGGTATTTTCCATGCATCTCTACAAGTTCTTGAGTTCACAAGTAGTTAAAATCGTGAGTATCTGGACTAAATCCTTCCAAGAGAACTTTCCTGGCTCATCCCCTTTTGGACAGTTCAGAAATTTCATAAATAGCCGTAGCCAGTAGGCAACGGGGGTGAAGCTGGGAAGGGTCCCCCAGCGTGTGCGAGAGAGCAGCCTTTTTTGGCACGTGAGGACAACTGGATTTATGTTCCAGTGTAAGTTGTGGTTGCGTGAATACTTTTCATTCAGAGTCAGGAAAGGAACGAAGTTCTCCTTGGCAGCCCACGAAGCCTCGTTTAACACAATGGTTGGAGACTACCTCCTCCTCCTGACGGGCCCCAGGAGGGGAAGGCAGTGGGTTCTGCGCCCCAATACAGAGAGGACTATGTTCCACAGGGAAGTTACTAGCAGAGGGAAGCTTGGAGCAAGTTGGCGGAGCTCAGAGAGGCCGAGGGCATGACCAGAAAGGAGAGAATTCTCCAGAAAATGAGAATATATTCTTTGGAGGGTGGAGAGTGGTGACTCAACACAATGTCACTGACCAAGAGGAGAGTGAGAGGAGGAGGGTGACAGAGAGGGATCAAGGGCTTTCCAATAAGGGACCCAGCACAGAAAATGGGGGAGGCACTTTCTCTGCACCTCGAGTTGCTTTCCTCCAATCCGGAGGCTTCTCTTCGAGGGTGCCTCCCTCCCCAGCTCTCAGAAGTCAACAACTGCTCCTACCTCTCACCGATGGACAGGGTTCGAGGAAGCAGTGGGATTCTTATTTACTGAGGAAGAAACAGAGGGAGGACCAGGGAAGGGGCAGGCTTGGGGCTCAGGCCAACTCCAGTGCGTATCTGGGACCTGGCCCAAAGGTCCTGGGCACAAGCATCTACTTTGATTTCCAGCAGGAATCCCAGCAGAATATTCAAATTTCCTTCTCAGCCCAGGCAGCAGAACATCGCAATTCCCCAGCCTCGGCCCCCCCCCCCCCCCCCCGCCCACCCCATCCACATCCCCTCACACCCTCAGGGGGAGTGATCCTCCCTCTCAGAGGGCCTGCCAGCCAGCAGGTCCTTCAAAGTCTGTTTCCAATTTTACGTCCACCGAGTCTGTTCAGGCTCTGTGTTGCCAAGAACTTACAGGCTTCTATGGCCTTTAGCATCTAAATATTCTCAAATTGCCTGATGCGTGTGCCTTCTCCCTCCAGCAGGACTGTAAGGTCCTTAAGGATGGAGCCCCTGTCTTTAGCCGGCTGGTGTGTTGCCACCCACCCCCCAGCCCTCCACCTTGCAGGACAAATAAAATTCGCCTGGTATGATTTGCATGGCTGGAGAAGATGCATCCAGCTGAAACTATGGTGATTTCCAAAAGTAGAACCATTTTTTTTTCTTGTGCAAAACACCCAAGATGGCTTAAGGTAATAGGTCATTTTATTTTCTTATTCAAAAAAAGTGCCTTCTTCAAAGCATCCGTTCTTTTAAATGATTTCCATTACCACGTCTCCTCTAATCAAGTTTTCAGCAAACTAAAGTAATAAAGCTGAACGTCCAGAGACTGTTTTACCAGGTCTGGCAGCGAAGAAATCACCACTGGTAGTTCAGGCAGGATCCTGCCTGAGGTCCGTAATTTCAACCTCAGTATCTGCAACTGTATAATGGGAATATTCCTATCTTGTTGAGTTAGCAATAATGTATGTAAATGGTCTAACTCGGTGTCTGGTGCATATGAGCTGCTAAAAATGGTAGCTGCTGCTGCTTCTATAAATAGGGATAATAATTGGAAATCTGAAGTCACTCCCAGGAGAGAACTGAATTGGACCAGAAACTTATTGTCATGCAGGCTCCATAGGCTGAGAATAACTTATTCAGTAACCTTCATTCCTGACTCTCCCTCAATCCTTTTACAAAATCCAAAAGGCAAATAGCAACTCTTTTTTTTATTATAATTTGTTCAACAAATACCTGTATGTCTTTGCTATGCAATAATTTGAGGGTTCACAAAGATGAGGAAGACATTTTGGTCATGACCTTAAAGATTATAATCTAATTTGGCTGCACTGCTGACTTCTTCCCTGTGGAGCCGTTTAGGTTCTATGGAAAGCAAACTCTTGTGAAATATTCCTTCTCCGGGTGCAACTGCAGTCGTAAATGAGGTGACCCAGATTGCATAGGTTTTTATGTATCTGGGCTCCAGTTCTTGTCACCCCACCTACTCCCCAAAGTGAACCAAATGTCAGCCCTCTGGGGCCTTTCTAGGGATGTTGCTCCACGTGGCACAATACATACATTCATCTGAGGAAGACCAAGTAACATTTACACAGGAAGATAAAATACAACTCCCTCTGCAGGTGGTAGGCCCTTGGCCTTACAGAGGAGGGAGGGGATTGGGTTCAGGAGCTCCGTCACCAGGCAATTCGACCTCCTGAAGTTGGTCAGTGAACACTGGGAAGACAGTGGTTTGCTTTGGACAATGTCAAACCCATACTTTGTGTTGGGATCTGAGCAAGGTGACGCTTCCAGTAGCAAAGAAACCCAGCAACTGTTGAGATAAAGGTGTCTGGCCTCAGTTCTCTTGACAATGTAGTTGTTGACTGAATAGTTCTTCATTGGACCAGGAAAGGAAACAAAGGTAGAAATCTCCTATTTATACAAGTTCCTGACGACTGGGAGTCAGGCCCATTGCACCTAAAAATTGCTCAGTGCCTCACATCACTTGCCATAGTACAGTTCTTTTTTAAAACACTTTTAAAAAATATGTTTTTATTGATTTCAGAGAGAGGAAGGGGAGAGGGATATCGACCAGCTGCCTCCTGCACATCTCCCACTGGGGATGTGCCCGCAACCCAGGTACATGCCCTTGACCGGAATCGAACCTGGGACCCTTCAGTCCGCAGGCCAATGCTCTATACACTGAGCCAAACCGGTTTCGGCTACAGTTCTTTTTTAAAACACTTTTAAAAAATATGTTTTTATTGATTTCAGAGAGAGGAAGGGGAGAGGGATAGAAACATCAATGATGAGAGAGAAATTACTGATCCGCTGCCTCCTGCACGCCCCCTCCTGGGGATCGAGCCTGCAACCCGGGCATGTGCCCTTGACCGGAATCAGTCTGTGACCTCCTGGTTCATGGGTCACATGAGCCACACTGGCTGGGCCCTTATAAAGTTCTTGGTAGACAAAGTTGAAAAGAATGAGAAACCAAACAATACAATTCCTGAACCTTGACCCCTCACCCTTTCTACCTTGACTCAGATGCCCGGTGCCTAGGAGGTGCCAAGATTCTGTCCAAAAGATGCCTTTTAAAACAATCTTATTGCTTCCTTTAGTTGGTGGGAAGAATTACAGCTCATTACCAGCGCTGGTGTTGCCTAGTGTAATAGGCCGCTTTCTGTACAGTCACAAATAACAGGCCGCATCTATCTGAGTGGCTGGAAATGTGTGTTGTCTCACATACCCAGAGGAGCTCTTCATTAAAGCCTAATTATGGACCATAAATATGTTTTATTTTGGAACCCAGGAGGTGAGATTTTTGATTTGGGGAAATGCAGTGCCTAATAAGTAGGCAGAAAAGGGAATGTAAACAGCGACTGAGCCCTTTAATTGGTCCCTCCTCAGTGTGGTGCGAAGGGATTTTCAGTTCCAGCGTGTGTTTTCCCAAGGCCCTGGCCCGGGTGCCTCTCCCAGGGCCGCCTGGCGTGCGCACATGCACACAGCCCGGGGGCTGATCAGCCAGGAGAGCCCGTCGGCTTTCTGGTGGCAACATTCCGGAAGGTGCCAGACACAGGAGTGAAGAAATCAAATGAGCCTTGAGAGGTGATGGGATTTTATTGGTGGTTCACTCCTTAGCGCTAGAGGAGGGTTGAAGTGGCAGCCGCTGTCTCCTCTTCCTGCTCCTCCCCTGCACACAACCTCCTGGGTTTGGTTGGTCTTGGCATGGCCCTCTGGGCCCCCTCCCGTCCACCTGCCTTCTGGGAGCTGATGTCCCCCTCTCCCCGACTCCACTGTGCTGTGTGCCTTGCTCAGGGCCAATTACCACAGGAGGTAAATTTTACTGGGCCTCCTGGGGCCCGGCAGGCACAGCACAGGGGTCTCCAATGGGGCGGGGGAGGAGATTGGGAAATAGCACAGGGTGGCTGGCGACGGGGGCACAGGGCTCGGGGGAGGCCAGGGCGCTCACAGAGGAGGGGAAGGACACTGGAGGGAGGTGGGGGGAAGGGCCCTGGGCCACCGGGGAGGCAGGCGGCACGAGCGGCAGGAGGAGGCAGCAGTAATTGGGAATTGGGCCGCGGGACAGGGGGAGAAAGCAAAAGACGGAGCAGTAAGGGGAATATTCAACACAGACAGGGGTGCTCTCTGCTGTCACCTGCACAAAAGAAAAAAGAGCAGTCAGGAAGCAGCACTCACGGCGGGAAAGGACATAAAAAAGGTCTGGAAATGAATCAAAACTCAAAAATTGTTCTTTGTTGGGGGGGAGGGACCTCTCCAGGGGTCGTGGGGCAGGAGGCACCTAGCTGGGACGGCAAGGTCACTGAAGAGTCTACCAGAAACTTGTCATCGACCATCACACCTTTCCCAGCCAACAGTCTCTGGCATCCCTGACAGATGCTGGAAAGTTCTTCCCCCACCAAGTTCCCGTGTGGAAGCTCTCGGTCCCTTGCAGCTCCCACAGGCCGTCTAATGAGCTGTTCCGGCAGCAGCATATGGTGGCCGGCAGGGTCTCACTTAGGTAAGGCTCTTCCCCTCAGCCCTCCAGCTGCCCCCGGTCGGAGGTGGTGGCCATGCCTTCACCTGGCCTTTCTGCGGCAGAGGGGAAGCTTGGGGAAAGAGAGAGAAGCCGAGAGACCCTGGTGGGGTCAAGGGAAGGGAGAGGGGCCGAGGGGGGAAAGCAGGTGGGCGAGGGAGGAGTCCAAGTGAAGTTAATGATTTGCCCGCTAACTTCACACTCAATCTGCCAACCTTGCTGAAGGCAGAATGGGGGCACCTGAAGGAGCAGTCACGATCAGAGAGACCCCCTCGGGCATGACAAATCTCTCAGCTCTGCCACTCACCAGCTGGGTCACCTTGGCTCAACTGCTTACCTGCCTGAAACCTGTGTCCTCATCTGCAAAGTGAGACGGGTGTGCTCTCTAGCCTTGCTCCTCCAAGGGTGGCCCTTGGACATCATCGGGGAGCTTCTGGGCCCATCCAAACCTACTGACTCAGAACCTGCAGTTTATCAAGGTCACGGATGTTTCTTGTGAACTTTAAAGCTCGAGAAGCCAGGCTCTGGGAGAGGTGCCCAGACCTCTCTGACGAGAATCTGCTGTAGCGCTTGTTAAAAGCCCAGTTTTGCAGGCCCCCTTTTCTGGAGGTTCTGACGCTCTGGGTCAGGGATGGGGACCAGGAGCAAGTATCTTAATTAGGTACCTCCCTGGTGATTCTTAACATCAGAGAAGTTTAGGAGATGCTACAGCTAAAATCAGTTCCAGTTCTAAAATGCCATCATTGGAGCCACCCCAGTTGAAAACCATCAAAAGGCATGCCTTGTTTTCCTGGGCTTGTCTCCACTGTGCGTCACAGGTGTTGTGTTTTTTTACAAATGAAAGGTAAGACCCTCCACCAGCAAAAACATCATGACTCACTGCATTGTGACAGTCGCTTTATTCTGGGGTCTGGACCTGAACCCGCAATATCCCAGAGGCGGGCCTGACCCTGGAAGGCAGGGGTCTCGTCCCGAGTTACTTGAAGCCTCTGCAGCACCTGACGCTGTGATCCACGCCCTCCTTCCAAACGCCTCTCTTGGCTCCTGCAGCGAGTGGTTCCTGCTTCTCAGATCATTTCTCCGGAGTTGTCTTCACGCATTTTCCCCCTAACTGTTCTTAGCCCCCAAGGTTCCTTCATCTTCTCTCTTCTTACTCCACCCACTCTCACGGGGAGACGCTTGTGGTTTCAGCCGCCTCTTGCTCACTGGAGGCCCTTGGATTCCTCCTGGCAGCCGGGATCTGTGCTGAGCCGCAGACCTGGGTACCTGGGGGCTTCCTGGCATTTCCTCCTGGCCCTCCTGCCTGGCCCCCCCAGGCAACACCCACAGGAGGGGACCCGCCCTCTTCTCACTTTCTCAGCCTTGGCGAAGGCAACCACCGCTGGCCTAGTTTTCTGGGCCTGGACTCCAAGTTTTCTTTGATTCTTTCTTTTTCCTCATGTCCACACCCAACAGTCACCGAGTTCCATCAGGTTTACTTCCTTCAACATCCCCCAAGCCCGGGCCCTCTTCCCTACCCCCTCTGTGTCTGCTCCTGGCCAAGCCCTTCCCTTCTCTCCAGGTCCACTGCAGCTACTGCTTCTCTGGTCTCGGCCTGTGTCCGGCTGTCCTCACCTTCCCAGCCAGTCCCCTTTCCGTGCTACAGCCAGACTCAGCTTTAAAAAATGCCAGTCTGCTCGCATCACTTCCTGCCCGGCCTCTGTCCGTGACTGATGCTCTATCGCCTTCAGCATGACATTCAAGGCCCTTGGGCACCTGGTCCTTGCCTTCCTGTAGGGTGTCAGCTTTATACCCTACACATCCTAATCGGTAGCCTGACCCTACACCAGAGCTTCTCAAGCTCCAATGTGCAGAGGGCTTGTTAAAGGCAGGTCTGACTCAGTAAGTCTGGGTTGGGACACGAGGGTCGGTATTTCTGACAGGCTCTGGGGTGATGCCTCCTGGTCTGGGGACACTTGGAGACACGAGGCCCCAGCTGATTGGTAGTTCCTTGATGCCTGTCTGTCCGCCTCTCTCTTCCCCTCTTCTTTGCTCTCTCCCCTCCGTGCCTTCGCACACTCAGTATATCCTGCTGGCACATCTTTCTTGCCTTGCTCCACTGGCTAAACCCCCCGTCCTTCAGGGTTCTCAGCCCACTCAACGCTCTTAGAACTGACTGGTCAGGGCAGGTGGGTGTCCTTCCTGCCTGTGAGGCTGTGAGCCCTGGAGGGCAGGCCCTGTGTGTTTTATTTCTGTATCCCCGGCACCCATGCAGTGGCTGGCAGGTAAGCATGCAGTGAATGAATGAAGTGAATGGATGAGCGATGGGCGAGAAAACCAGTGCACCCTGGCATCATATACCCGGGGACCGTGGGGGCAATTGAATGTATTTGCTAGCATCCCATAGGGACTGGATAAATGGATGTCTTCATTGAGAATCAAATAATGAAAAGGTTTTGTAATCAAGTTATAGTCTCTCTTACATCTCAAACTACAATTTCTCTTATGAAGAGGCTAACCCGAGAGCAGCATATGGTGTTGGGCAGGCTCCATGAGCAGAGGGGCCATCGGGAATTAACCTTTACCCGAGGCCTAGTCTATACCCAGGAGTTTAGTCCTCCTGTCTACCTGGTGAGGCAGGTAATAACTCCGCTTTGCTGATGAGGAAACTGAGTTGGGAGAAGTTGCCAGTTCACATTCACAGGCTATAAAGTGGTGGATCAGGATTCTGAGCCAGGACTTCAAATTCTGCTCTGTGACACCCCTGAGCCCCTCTGTCTTGGAAGCATTACCATAAAAGGCTGAGAATGATGATGATCTGTGTAAAAATGGCAGCATTCACTTCTGCTGGTTGTTTTCTAACTTGGGCAGGTAACTTGGAAAGTTGTTGGACAGCCCAGCCATCATGGCTCAGTGGTTGAGCGTCGACCTATGAACCAAGAGGCCATGGTCCGATTCCGGTCAGGGCACATGCCTGGGTTTCAGGCTCAGTCCCCAGTGGGGGGCGTGCAGGAGGCAGCAGATCATTCTCTCTCATCGTTGATGTTTCTATCCTTCTCCCTCTCCCTTCTTCTCTGAAAATCAAGATATATATATATTTTTTTAAAGAAAGTTGTTGGACACCAGCAGTCTCGCCTGGAAACCCATTAGCCTTGACCTTTCAGAGAAAATCTTCAGGATTTATGTGCAAGGTAGGTTATGAAGACTTGGAATTTGCCTCAAATTTCTCTCCCAAGCTCCTCTTCAAATAGATATTCCCCAATTCAAAAGAGACCACGGTAATTTTAGATGTTTATCTTCATAGACTGAATTCCCTGGTTTTTCTTAGTTTTACCAGAACACATCTTCATGATAAGCCACTATTAGGCTGAATAGGCTCTGCCACTCCTACAAATCTGAGTCTGGTAATGACTAACATTGAACTCAATAATAAGTGAGGATAATTTCAGAATGCTTGGCTTTGTTTTAAAGGGAAAGATTTTGGAAGCAGGCTCCAGGACTCCATCCAGATCCGCTTTCCTGGCACATAACCAGGGGACGATGCCCAAGCTCTAGGTGAGAGGACAGGGCAGGAGGGGGCACCCTCACTTCCCCTGTGCCTGGCACTGGGGTAGAGAGCGCTGTAGGACTCCAGGAGCCAGAGCCCTACAGCACAGTGGCCTTTGGATGCCTCTGTGTGTCCTGGGTAGGAGAGGTGGCTCCTTTCCAACTTGGGCTGGGCTTGGAGGGGTCTGGGGAGCAGGAAGGAGTCCGGGAGCCAGAGGCCGCCGTAGCTCCCTGCCCTTCCCTGTCCCCCCTGTCCTCGCCAGGCCTGCTGACCATTCTGTTTCCCACAGACCCATTCAGAATTCTGAAAGAGGAGTCTGTGACGCTGCCAGGCTTCTTTCTCACCCTGTGTCAGTGTCCACCTTGATCATGAGGTCGGATTTCTGAATCAGCTGCACATCGGACCCAGCTGGGCCTTGAGCCTGCCTGGCTTTTCCATGTCTTTGGGGAGCTAAAGCCAATCTCTGGCTTGGTAAATGCTTTCTGATCATTCATCTCTCTCCATTTGGTGTTTTGCTTTGGAAATTCAGGGTGTAGTAAAAGTGTCTGGACCTGTATTTATGTTAGCATTTAAAAAATATAACTGATCTTTGGCAAAGGAATGAAAAAAGGTTGGAGAGAAGGGGTGACAACATTAAGATAAAGACAAAAGCATTTTCTAGTTCCTTCTCCTTATTAAACGCAGCTCTTATGTGCTGGATTCACGATGCTATAGAATAATATATCAAGGGCCTATGGTGTCAGGCAGTATTCTACAGCTGAGCACAGTTTTATCATTTACTCTTCAAAGCAGATCTCACCTTTGACCCCCGCCCCCCATTTTACAGATGAGGAAACTGAGGCACAAGGAGTTACTTTCTCAAAGGTACAGAGCAAGTAAGCAATGGGGCCCAGATGCGAATCCAAGCATTGTGACTCCAAAGCACGTGCCCACCCATAACCTGCACACCCCGGTGGAGAAAGATAGTAAGGAGAAGCACAAGCCAACTCATTTAGAAACGGTTCCAGGGAATATATGGACTTAATTTAAAATGTGTGAACTCTTTCTAATAGTGGGAAGAACGATGAACATCTGACGCCTTCTCAGTTATAAATCTATTTGTAGAGAGCACGGATTGTTCCTCTACTGTAAAGAGCCATTTTAGGGGTCCTAGACAGCAGTTCACATAGAAGGAAAAACTTTTTTATGACGTGGCTCATCATTGCATAGATTTGCATGGAAGTCACATTCCCCGGCTACATTATTTTTTAAAATGTAATTTACTTTCATTTTTTCCATCACCATTTACCCCCTTTATGCTCTCTTACACCTCCTACCCCCGCAGTCACCTCACTGTTGTCCACGTCCATGAGTTTTCTCTCTCTTTTTTTTCCTTTTTGCTCAACCCCTCCACCAGCACCCCCAATATCCCCCTCCTCAACACATACACCAGATCTGTCTGCCTGTTTTCTATCTATGAGTCTGTCTCTATTTTGCGTGGTAGTTCAGTTTGTTCATTAAATTCCACACATGAATGAAATCATATGATGCTTGTCTTTCCCTGCCTGGCTTATTTCACTTAGCATAATGTTCTCCAGGTCCACCCATGCTGTCGCAAAGGGTAAAATTTTCTTCCTTTTTACAGCAGAGTCGTATGCCATTGTGTAAATGTACCACAGCTTTTTTATCCACTCATCTACTGATGGGCACTTGGGCTGCTTCCAAATCTTGGCTGTTGTAAATAACACTGCAATGATCATAGGGGTGTATATATTCTTTCGAATTTGTGTTTCAGATTTCTTTGGATAAATTTCCAGAAGATGAATCGCTAGGTCATAAAGCAGTTCCATTTTTCATTTTTTGAGGTGACTTTGTAGTGTTTTCCACAGTGGCTACATTCTGCATCCCCACCAGCAGTGCACAAAGGTTCTCTTTTCTCCACATCCTCGCCAACACTTGTTGTCCCAGCTACATTATTTTATTTGGTAGAGGTCTGGCCTAACGCCATCTGGAAGGCTAACCTATGAGGCAGATGTTGCAAAGGGATTTAACTGTGTTTGATGCTTCAGTTTTGCAAAGAATTTGAGGTCTGACATGGGAAGAACTTTTGGTGACTCTGCCAACTTTGGATTTATCCCAAAATGCTTTAGGAAAATAATTTCTCTACAGAGGTGAAGAAAAGCAGGAAATGATAAATATACCTGGTGAATTAGATCAATGTGTCCAGATAATTCAGGGCCCAAGTCCTTTTTTTCTGTGATAGGGCATTTGTCTGAATTTTCTGAGTTGTCCCCATCAGTCAGTTCGCTTGTTCCTGAAGAGACTCAGCTTAAATTCCTGCCATGTCTCTGGGCTCCCATTTTGCTCTGCTAATTAAGGAACTCTGAGGGGCTCCTTAAGGGGTGAGTCTACACTTGAAAATAGAACAGATCTTAACATACCAAGGCTTTGCTTTCAGTCAACTTCATGACCAGCCCAGTTTGTTGCACAATGAGTTTGGTTTCTATAGCAACTGACATGTCACCAGGGCTGCTATACTCACTGGACAGCCAGGCCATGGTCCAGCTCATGGCTGCATGGGTCTGGAACATGATCTGGGCCATAATATGATAGATAATAAAGGTGGTAGTTTTTATTTTATTTTAAAAAAAAATATATTTGTATTGATTTCAGAGAGGAAGGGAGAGGGAAAGATAGAAACATCAATGATGAGAAAGAATTATTGATTGGCTGCCTTCTGCACGCCCCACACCGGGGACCAAGCCCATAACCCGGGCATGTGTCCTGACTGGGAATCGAACCATGACCTCCTGGTTCATAGGTCAACACTCAACCACTGAGCCACGCTGGCCAGGCAAGGTGGTAATTTTTAAAGGATTTTTATTACAAGTAACATCCCTCATTTAATGAAATTGACATTTTTCTGCCAACTTGGCTCTCTTGCCTAAACCTTGGTGCTTTGCACTCTAGTAATTCTTCAAATTTAATGTTTTATAGAATGTAAAGTGAGTTAACTCATCCTTTTTGTCAGTGTTGTAAGTTCCATATGGAGCATTTACATCTGTATTAATCAGACACGCTAAAATCATTGAGTGAGCCTACACTGTTCATTTTAATAATAGTTTTCAACAGATGACAAAGCACACCATGCAGCAGCTACCGGCTTTGGCAAGAAAGCTAAAAATTATATCAAGTGTATGGAGTTGCATTATTTAAACTTAAATTCATTTTTTTCTATTAAAAACATCCTCAATTCAATAAGTTACAACATGTATTTTGAAATATTTGGGAAATGATCCTATCTGCCTTATTTCATTCTTAAACAACAGAGTTAAGACACCAATTCCTACTAAAAATCTTCCGAGTGAGATATTAACTATGATGATGTGTCCCCCTGATTAAGTAAGAAAAAAAGAGTTGGGGCTTTGCCCGAAAGGACATCATTTCAGAAGTTCATTTGCTTTTTTCTTCATTAAAGGCAATAAAATGTGGGTGGTTAACCTGAGAGCTGCCATTTTCTTTACATTAAGACTTAACTGGGTGGATGATTGTATGACAAGAGCTATTTAGGATTAGAAAGGAGTCGTGGCTTGGATGTAAGTGAATCACACGCTATTTGTGAACCTTCGGCAGTTAATTTGGATCATTTCCATTGCACTGCGAGCAGACGGCAGACTTTCTTCCCCGTTACCCCAGCGTCCACGCCAGTTCCCAGAGGAATCGAGTTTGTCCTACAGATGTTGGCTCTGATGGGGATGAGCCGGGGGACTCTAAACGTGCAGTTGAATTTATCCCCTTTCTGGATACTGTTAAATCACTCCTGCCTCAAGCAGAGGGGCTGGTCTTTGCTTCAAAGGCAGCTAAAGAGTGAATTATTTACCAAATTGCACAAAAGGGAGGATTTATCAAGCCCCTTCTCTCCCAGAGAGGACAACCTCAGAAGCGGAGGCCTTAATTGCTCTTTCTTGGCTATAAATTCTGCCATTCAGATGCTTGTGAAAGCTTCTCTTCATGCTCTTGCTTGAGTCATAAAACTTGATACCTGGGGCCAAATGCCTTTATTTCCTGACCCCACCCCACCCCCCAAGGTGAAGAAGATGAAAAGGCAGCACTTCCAGCGAGTGCCACACAAAGCCAACGACTGGGCAGAAAGCGCAGGGAGTGGCGACAGTTACTCTGCATAACCCATGCCTCCTTGACCTGATATTCCCCAAAATGAATTTGACCATTTGCATAAGACCATCGGACCCTCAAAAACCTGTATTGCCACTTGGAAGCCACTTGGATGTAATCAACATCACCAATTTGATAGTTGTCATTACCTGTCACACTGGGATTCTAGAATTTGTGAATCGGAATAAACCAGCTACTCACCTGGACAGGGTTTGCTGGAGCCCACTTTCTCTGGTTGCCTTGCAGTCATGGTACTTTTATGTTTCTGCTTGACGGATGTTTGGTCAATTGCTGGAAGTCTGGAATCAAAGTTCATTGCAGAATTCTTGATAGGTAATCCTGGTTGGGCTAGAAGATCCTCCTCACTATCACTCTATGGAAAATGAAAGGAGTTTGAGTATCAGTAGCCTACTAGGTCATTCTTTTATTTTTATTTTTATATTTTATTGGTTTTTTCAGAGAGGAAGGGAGAGGGATAGAGAGCTAGAAACATCGATGACAGAGAAACATCGATCAGCTGCCTCCTGCACACCTCCTACTGGGGATGTGCCCGCAACCAAGGTACATGCCTTTGACTGGAATTGAACCTGGGACCTTTCAGTCCACAGGCCGACGCTCTGTCCACTGAGCCAAACCGGTTGGGGCTAGTAGGTCATTCTTGCTAAGCAGAGGGAAAAACGCCAAATGCACTGACCCCCTCCGTCAATAACTCTGGAGCAATCCACCATGATGCTCAATACGTCCTTTCACCAGTGAGATTTTGATGGACTGGGCTTATCAATGTAGAAATAATAGCAAAGTGCTGAGTCTTATTTGTAGAACATTATAAGAAGAATGCACATTTATTGGTCTGTCTTGTAGAACATTATGAAAAGACTGCATTTCTGGTCCTTAATTAGTTCATGTTCAAAGCCACATAAACTTCTTGCTATTTGTTGTTTGAACTACTTTGGCGGTGGGTGAGGAAAAAAAAAACATTCCTTGTGTTAATCATACACTTGACAATGGAAAGGAAGTTTAGATAGTGTGTTGGGATCGAATAAGTCAGACCTCACTTTAATATTCTGAATTACTGGGTGCAACATAAGACAGACTGATCTTTTAAAAAGTCCCCTACTTGTCAGTCTGCTATAAAGAAGTCGGTATAAATCTATGCGTGGACAAATCATGATTCCTGCAATGTCAGAATATCTTAACACAGCCTTACGGACGCAGTAAAAGTTTCCCAGCCATTCGATAGCTTGTGTACTTCGCCACACTCCCAACCACCAAAGTAATGATGAAAACAATATAAATGGCTTGTGAGAAACCTGGTCTAGAAGGGTGATTTAAGTCCTGCCTTATGGTTTAGGTGCTGGTGTTAGTATGATTTGCTAGGCCATACACTCAGCAACAAACAAAACCACAAGGCTTCCCGCCCCCGCCCCCCCCAGGAATTCCAACACTTATCACTAAATTCTCCCACATTGTGCATTAGTCTAGTATTGGAAAATGCAGTCTTTTGCAGACACAGAATGCTAAATTAATGTCCCCCTCACCTCCCCAGCTGTGGCAATTTGTATTGATCTTGCTCATCGGTCTCACCGACAGTTATGGCATTTTCATTTCAAGGCTCCTGACTCAGGAAAATACTCTGACTAGCTTTGAGTGATTGGGTGCAACAGAAGACAAACTAAACTCTAAAAAAATCCCCCCTCTCGTCCATCTTCTGTAAAGAAGATCAAATCTACAGGTGGGCCCATCGTTACCCTCCAAGACTGTAAATCATGCTTTGTAATTCAGAGTCTGGGTACAGCCTTCCAACAAATAATTATTGCTTCTCCCTACATGTTCGGCAAACAGACCACCCTCAGATAAAGGGACAGGAAAAGGCAAGGGCATAATGAATTGGTTGTTCTCCCCTTTCCTTTTCGATTCTGGAATTAAATAGAAATCCTTGAAAATTATTCTGAAATGTCAAAGATGAAACATTAGGTCATTTCTGAACATGAAATAGGCTCTCCGTTCTCAGAAAAGGAAATGTGGGCACATTTTAATTATTGATGCCTGAGATTGTCATGGGCAAGAGGAACATCCGTGAGCGTGGAACAGAATTCCTCCCACAAACTGCCGCACACCAGCAACTCACACCAGTGGGTGGAGAATTCTCTGCTGCCCCAGGCCATGGTGAGCTGGGAGGAGCGGCTGAAGAGACTTCATTGGGTGGAGTGTTAAGCCATGTTTATCTTTCCTTTGCCCATTCACTCATTATACCAGTGATGGCGAACCTTGTGAGCTCCGCGAGTCAGCATTTTGAAAAACCCTAACTTAACTCTGGTGCCGTGTCACATATAGAAATTTTTTGATATTTGCAACCATAGTAAAACAAAGACTTATATTTTTGATATTTACTTTATATATTTAAATGCCATTTAACAAAGAAAAATCAACCAAAAAAATGAGTTCGCGTGTCACCTCTGACATGCGTGTCATAGGTTCGCCATCACTGCATTATACCTTAAGCCTTTAGTAGAACAGGTGACAGAAAGCTTGGCCAATTACGCCATGCTTGTTGCATGTGGAATTGTGCCCCTGTGTTCCGAGTACATCCATCTCTGGTTCCTGGTTCCATCCACCTTACTTCCAGTTGGTAGTCATTCAGAGTCCAGAAATTGCAGCTGGCGGTGGGTGTTTTGTCAGTTGGAGACTAAATCCAGAATGGCAAGAATATACTTAGGAACGTGGTATTGGACCTTTTCCTGCCTGCTTCATTGAGTAATCTCAAGCAAATCACTTGACCTTCTTGTGTCTTCATTAATGTCTTCTCATAGACTCAGCCATTTTCATGTATCCTTTCTCATGAAAAGCTATCATATGTTTTGGGAGAAGGACCCTGGGGTGTGTGTGTATGTATGTGTGTGTGTATGTGAATGTGTTAGTAATTCATTCTGGCACTAAAGTGTGGTATCTAAGATTCAGAGCCCAGGTTCCTGGGAGTGCATCCTGGCTCTCTCATGTGATTGATTGACACTGAGGTAGTTCCTCTCCGTGTCTCAGATTGTCCCCTCTGTGAACAATAGTACCTACAGGTTGGTGGTTCTGTGAGGAGTAAATGAGTTAAGGTATGTTTATAACACTTAGAATAGTGCCAGGCAAACAGTAAGTGCCATGTGCATGTTGGCTTTTGCAGTTAGCCATTAATTCATGTTCAGCCATCTCAAAAATTAACCAGCTAATGACTGAACATTAACGATCCACTGTTGAAACCAAAACCAAAAGCCCCAATGAAGAGTTCAATAGAATTTTCACCTGTCCCATAGAGATATGAGCAGAGATGTGGGTCAATTCCTCTAATGGACTCTTGGCTTTTTCTGAAAGCAATTTATGATAGAATTGATCTAATCTTAAGAAAATATGGCACACTTTCTTTTTTTTCAGACAGTAACGCTCTAATGGCAAATATTTAACAATATCTAGAGATTCTCAAACAATAATAATTATTTTGATTTAAAGTTGATTTTAAAACTATGTCTTTTCCTCTTGTGATTTTGAACAGTAATTACAATTTTCATTTCTTCCCCCATATGTTCCTACGTTAAAATGTCACATGGAGGTGGAGGCGACAGCACACTGCTATTATTTGGGGGAAGAGAAGCAGCTCTCTCTTTTGAAATCAAAGCCAAGAACATAAAAGATAAAATAAAATGAAAACACCGAGCTACTTGATACAGGTGTTGACTTCAAGTCTTCTATTGGTCATTTGTTGAGAAAGTCCTAATCAAGCTGTGTTAACGAAATGAAGTCATTGTCAAAATCAGTATTTTCTGGAATATGACTCTTAACATTTTCCAAAGACCCCCGGCTGTGCTATGGCATCATCCACACTGAGGCAGAGCTATTGCCTGGCCCAGGGCAAGGCTATCTCATGAGGTCACAGGACTCACACTGGGAAAAGCAGGGGCGGGGCTTACATTAGGGCAGGTACGCAGCCTTGGGCACTGCAGTCACAACTTGGTAACATTAGAATGGTTACAGTTAGACTCCTAGGAGAAGGAGAAGCAAGGGTTCCTTGGGGATGTGGGGTTGACTAGATTTTTAAACTGGGACCTAAGAGGGTTGAGTCTGAAATGGAAACGCGACAATGAACAGAGAGGATCAGAAGAGCAAGGGGACTAAAGCAGTCAGGGACAGAAAAGATGAAGTCATTTTCCAACTCTTGCCTGATGGCTCATTTCCAGCACCCAGGGAACTGCTTCTCAACTGGCATGCCTGCCCCTCACCCCAGGGTGTGCTACTGAATTCAGATTGATGTGTACAAAACCCATTTTTGCCATGTATCACGTGATGGATGGCTGAGCCGAGCAGATCTTATGACACAGCGTAGCTCAGGGCACGGCTTGCTGTAAATGAGAGAGAAGAGGCAAGGAGTAGTGTCAGGGAGGTGCCAGAGAAAGACTGTGTGTTTGTTACCTTTGAAATAAGTGCAGTCTCGTGAGATTCTGAAAGAGAATGATCAAGGCAGTGAACCCCGACATGCAAACAGCGACAACATGGAAAGGGTGACCGAGGGACTATGAATGCAAATGAGTACTGTCCTCAAAGTCCATATTCAAATTGTGCCTCAAACACACACCTGTCTTAGGGAATGAGGGCACCCCGTATAAACCTCATTCTGGAGAGGATGGCTACCTTTATGTGTTCAAGAAATGGAAGGTTAGTATGTTCTACCCCGAGTGCTGTTGCAGCACAAAGTGGGCTAAATTTTCCCTCATCCAAAACAACAACAACAACAACAAAAACCTAACCACTAAGGACAGCAAAAGTCCTTCACACGTTCAGGACAATTTTGAGCTTATCAGAATTGTAAACTTGAACAACAATTAAAAATAGGGATTAGTAACTGTTACGTTTTTGGGTTTTTTTACTCATGCCCCACCTACCTGAATCAAACTGCTGCTTGCCCCATTTCTCTCTCCCACCTGAAGACCCGCCCAGCTGCAGGTGGGGTTGGCAAGACCAGGATCAGCCGTGGAAGCCCTGGCTCTCCATTTGCCACAAGATGCTTTTTGGAGTCCGCAGGGCTGCCATGTGCGTGAATATCACAGGCATCTGTTTCCATGGACTTCTGTAGAGAACTCTCCTTCCGGCCTCCTCTTCTCTGATTCCCAGGCTAGCAAGGTGGAATGACCCAGCCCAGTGGTGGGCAAACTGCGGCTCGCGAGCCACATGCGGCTCTTTGGCCCCTTGAGTGTGGCTCTTCTTAAGCCTTAGGAGTACCCTAATTAAGTTAATAACAATGTACCTACCTATATAGTTTAAGTTTAAAAATTTTGGCTCTCAAAAGAAATTTCAATCGTTGTACTGTTGATATTTGGCTCTGTTGACTAATGAGTTTGCCGACCACTGAGCCAGCCTGAGACACTGATCTGAGAGCAATGGTGGCCTCGTGACTAAAGTCTTTGTAAGGTTGGAAAGCCGTGGGGTCTGCTCTCTCAAGTGGCATGTGGGGCTTCAGACTCGCTTCATGATTACTATCCATCCCACTGCGGATCGGCCTCTGGGTGAAACTTAGAGCCGATCCCTGGCGTGCTGTGGAAATCACTGTTGATTGACATGGGTGGTGGCCACACATTTTCATATCTTGAGGACAAGTGTGTACAGTGTTGTCTGGGATGGAGTTCTGTGTGGTGGCAGTGGGTAAGGAGGTGGTATATGGCCAGAAAATGGTTGGATTTAAAAAATTTGAACAGTGAAGTGTAGTGTTCGGAAGCACATTGAGACTGCCCTCAGTTGGGTATGGTTTCGCTACAATGTGTTTCTCCTTCTTCCTTTATCTCAATTCCTATTCTCCTTTTAGCTGGGAGGAGCATCAGAGGAATTTGAAAGACTTGATCCATCAAAAGGATCTTGTCCATGAAAATACCTCCTACTCAAAATAATAGGTCATAAAACATGGGAGTTAATTGAGAAGTAAATGCACCTACTATGTCTTCAACCCCATGCTAGGCACTATGAAGGAATATAAAAGCAAGACGCTTACAATGGGAGAGACAAGATTACTACTATACCAACAAAATGCAAAATATTTGATTAAGTGATAAATTGTATGGCACCAATTCTGAATTTCAAAGGAACTCAGAGAAAAAGATGGAAATCAACGGAAGCTTCATGAAGGAGGTGGTGTTTTCTGGAACCTGAAGGATTCGTAGAAACTGTCTAGGGATAGCTGGTTTGGCTCAGTGGATATAGCGTGGCCTGCGGACTGAAGGGTCCCAGGTTCGATTCCAGTGAAGGGCACGTGCTGGGGTTGTAGGCTTGATCCCCAGTAGGGGGTGTGCAGGAGGCAGCTGATCAATGACTCTCTCATCATTGATGTTTCTATCTCCCTCTCCCTCTCCCTTCCACTCTGAAATCAATAAAAATATATTTTAAAAAAACAAACAAAAACTGTCTTAGGCTGGAGGCCGCACATGAGCCAAGGTATGGATGGTGTATGAGGTGTGGCATGATTCTCGGAGACTGAGGCAAGTGTCCCGAGCATAGATATGGGAGGAGAGGTGAGAAATAAAGCGGGATCGTAGGGTGGGGTCAAATGCTGGGAGGCTCTGAGATTTAAGCAAAGGCTTGAGACTCAATGAGAGAGAGAATGGGGTCCAACGGAAGGTTTCTGAGTAGAAAAATGCTTAAGGTGGCATTTAAGATGAGCTTGTATGTTGCTTTCAGAGGGAGAAAAACAAAGCATCCTACAAATTTGCCCATGAAATAATCGTTTGGTAGTTTCAATGGCTGGTTTTTGTAAAGTGCAATTCTTTTCTTATTACAAAAGAAATGTATGCTCATAATGGGAAAAGACAAGCAAGGAAGAAAAGTAATTTAAAACACTCAAAACCCCATTAACCTTGAAATTAAAACTGCAAATAGCTTGGTCTGTATTCTTCCAGACCCCTTTTAAAGGACTGGGATAGAGACTACTAGCTTCCCACCAAAATCCCTTCCCAAGCGATGAGAGTTGAAGCTGGGATGTGGCTGCCCACCTTGAACTGAAAGTTTCAGCCTCCCCTGCAACTACATGGAGCCTCAGGAGTAAAGTCTAACCAGCGGCAAGTGAGCCGAAGTGATGCAGGCAGCCTGCTTCAGAGATAACCTCTAGCCCTGCGCCTTTGCTAGAAACACAGCTTTGTTAGTCATGTGCTGAAGACAGTAAAACTATCATCAGCCCGAGTCCCTGCAAGTCTGAGTGGAGCAGAGCTGCCCGCTTCTCTGGTTCCTCCAACCTGGTCTGTCACAGGTGCCAGAAACAAACTCCTGTCTTGATTGCGTCATCACATTTGTGGTCCCCTTGTTATAGCAGCTGGTGTTACCCTAACATACATGTTTATGTATATGTAAATATTTTTTACAACACTTTCACTTGATACAGTGCATCAATAGCTCCCTTTTTATAAATTTTCAACCTTATTTGGAAAAATTTCAAATCTATAGAGAAGTCGAAAGAATAGCACAAATAACATCCATTGTCCTTTACCTTGCCAATTCGCTTTATCTCTCTCTATATTATTTTCCTGAACAATTTCAAAGTGACTAGACTTCATGATACGTCATCCCTAAATACTTTAATATTTATCTTCTTTTTAAAAAAATATATATTTTATTGATTTTTTTACAGAGAGGAAGGGAGAGAAATAGAGAGTTAGAAACATCGATGAGAGAGAAACATCGATCAGCTGCTTCTTTCACACTCCCTACTGGGGATGTGCCCGCAACCAAGGTACATGCCCTTGACCGAAATCGAACCTGGGACCTTTCAGTCCGCAGGCCGACGCTCTATCCACTGAGCCAAACCGGTTTCGGCTAATATTTATCTTCTATAAAAATAGACACTTTCCGGTCCTGTAAAACCACAATAGCATTATGTTACCTAAGAAAATTTAATGGTTCCATGACATTATCTAATATGGAGGAGCATATTCAAACCCAAATGCCATCAAAATATCTTTTTAAAATTAAATTTATGGCCTCCTGGTGCTTACCACAGGCTGTGTTCTTACACTGACTGTACAGAAATAGGAGGCAGAGTAAACTTACCCCATATACACCTCAGCTCAGGCTCTTTTGCCTGGTCTGTATTGTGAATGGGGAGACATTGAAAAAAAAATTAAATATATTGGGGTGATATTGGTTAAAAGGATCATATAGGTTTCAGGTATAAATTTCTATGATTCTAGATCTGTATATTGCATTGCGCCCATCACCCAAAGTCTAATCATCTTCTGTCACCATACATTACCCAAAATGTCTTTTTAGCTTTTTGTTTTGATTTATGATCAAACAAGGTAAATGCATTGTATGAAGTTATTATGTCGCTTCAGTTCTCTGTCCTGTTTTCTTTGTCATGTTTTTTTTTTTTTACTGTTTTGATGAGTCCCAGCCTCATAGAATATCCTATATTCTGAATTTGATTGTTTCCTCATAATAAAATTCAGGTTAATAGTTTTTTGGCATGAATATCCTATAGGTGGTGTGGTCTCCTGCTTTATAACATCACATCAGCACACGCAATGCTGTTTGATCTCTAGGTTGAGGTGGTGACTGCCAGATTTCTCTAATGTACATTCCCCACACCTATTTTGTAATCAGTAGATAATCCAGGGGATGATTCTGAGACAGTAGCCTATTCCTAAGCAACATTTTACCCAGTGATTTTAGCATCTGTTGATATGCCCTGCTTGAATTGAAAATTACAATGGGGTAGCAAAATAATTTTTCTAATTCTATCATCTCTTCTACAATTAGGTGGCATTCTTCCTTCTCATTTATCTATCATCCATCTCTCTATCTATTTATCCATCTATGTTTTATTTAATTACCTCATCAAAGTTTTCAGTGCTGAAATTGTACCAAAAACGGAGAGTGGAAGTCCATCCACCTTGGCTCTTGACTTGAGTCTTTGAGTACTTCTTTGCTTTCTGGTACAATAAGTATGATAGCCTCACCTTGTGCTTTACCTACCTCAGAATTGCTTTCTTTTCGTTGAGAATGGTATTTAGAAACCAATGTCTGCATGCTAGGTGTGTTCATTGCTACTGGAGTGACATTGTTCTTAAATCCTTTCAATGGAGTTAATTAAAATCATGAGTTCATAGTAATATTTCTAGTTAAAAGTTAACACTATATGGGTTTTTTCTTTTTTTATATTAATATCTCTTTTCTATTATATTTATAATATTTTTCTTAATTATATTAATATATTTATTTGTTTTACTTTGCAAGAAACATGAAATAACTTCAGAATTACCATACAAATATTACTCTAAGAGTAAACTCACTAAGTAAGGTATTATTTCTTTGAATTATGTGGATCCATCACAATTCTTTTTGTTGCTATGATAAATAGTGTTATGGTAAATGTCTTTATATATTTATACACATCTTTACCCCTTTAAGTTCCCAAAAGTGGGAGTTTATACTATGTACTAGATTGAAAGCATCACAACAATTTTAAATTTTTTGTTCCCAAAGTGTCCTCCAGAAATATTGTACCGATTTATATTTCAAGATGTATATGAGAATGCCAGTTTCTACGCAACTTTTCCAACTATTATCTTTTAAAAAGTCTTTGTCATTTTGGAAAAAAATTATAACTTTAATTTGTAACTTGTATGTAACTTTAATTATTACACGGGTTCATTTATTTGTCTCATCTATTTAGAATGTATATCCCATCAATTTATAAAAAGGGTCTGAGAAAGTTGAAATCAAGGAGTCTCCCAGAAATGGAACAAGAAAAGGCAAACTAACTTACGGTGCGAACACCGAGAACAGTGGTTGCCTCTGAAGGGGACAAGGGCAGGAACCGACTGGGAAGGGGCGTGAGGAATTTCACGGAGTGACAGGAACTTACTGGAGGTTTGGGTCACATGGCTACACCCATGCATTTGCCCAAACTCATTAAATAGTACTCTAAAATGTCCACTGCAGGCAATTTTTACTTCTAGAACAAACACTGGGAAAAATATGAACAATCAAAATCACAAAAACATAATTATATATGTTGGGCTATGGGAGTGATGAGTAAAACAAAGACTTTGCTGTCTCAGAGCTACAGTCTAGGTGGGGAGGTAGATCACTTAATAAAACAGTTATTCAACAAATGTAAAATTACAAGTCATACTTTTTTTAAAGGAAATGTATGAATAGTATCAAATTATAAGAAGATAGGGCAGAGGAGTCTGGGTCCCTGAGGAGGTGACCTGGGCTGAGATCTGAGGCAGGGTGGGAAGGTGGGGTGAGTGTTGCAAGAAGAGGGAACAGCATGTGCAGACTCTAGCAGGAGGTGGCCTGGCACTGAGGAGGACCCAAGGCTAGTGTTGGTGAAGCATAGAGTTGTCTGGAAGGCCAGATCCCACAGGGCCTTGTTGATGTATTTTGGCCCCCCTTCCAAAAGCCACAGAAAGCCACTCTCTCCAAAAATCAATGGAAAAAATATCCTCAGGTGAGGTTTAGTAACAACAAAGCCATGGAAGGGGTTTACGTAGTCATGTAATGATTTCCATTTGCTGATATCACTCTACCTGTGGCAGAAAAGTGAGATTTGGGGGCGGGAGTGGAAGTGTGGGGTCTCGTTGGACTATTTATTACCAGGGGATAGCAGAGAAGAACACACAGATGGATTAAAAAGATATTGGGGAAGTCCCGACCGGATGGCTCAGTTGGTTAGAGCATCATCCCATACATCAAAAGGCTGTGGGTTTGATTCCTGGTCAGGTTGTGGATTTGATCCTCAGGTGAGGATTAAAAATAAAATATATTTGGGAAGTAAAATTGATAGGACTTGGTGATGTATTGAATATGAGGGTGAGGATGAGGGAAAGTGTCAGGTTCTGACAGTACAAAAGGAAGAATAAAGGGTCAGGTTGGACACTTTAGCAGTGGGCCTGTTGAGTTAAGATGTCTTTAAGACCTCCTAGTAGAAATTACTGAGTAAACAATTGGATATGAAGATCTGAAGATCAAAAGTGAGGTTTGGGTTGGAAATAAAGATTTGGGAGTCATTGGCAGATAATGTCTTGATTTTGGCAGTTAAAATCTTGAACAGGGCTTCTTGGGGATAGGACATGAACTTGGATGGGGGGAAAAAATGACACCTTTATTTCCACCAATCTCTAGCTGAAATCTAAGCATATGTTTCATTTACGAATGCAGGCGGCAAACCACAGTAATATTAGCAGTACCTGCAATTTTGTCACCAATAGAAATCACAGATATTTTCACATTTCATTAAATTTGTTGCCGATGTCTCAAAATACCCTTTACGCCCATCACTTGTTATTTAATGTGTTAATAATGAAGCACATACATTACTAAATCACAGGTTTCTAAAAATATTCTGATGACTACTTCAATAAAAGTGGTTTCCTTTGATACCTTAGTGTATCTTTTTTTTTTTTACATTTTAAAATATTATTCTAAGAAGAGGGATTTAGAGAGAGTCCCCCATCCTGGTCCAAAAGGTTTCCAATACCAAAAATAGGAATAAGCCTTCCAGCTTCCGAGATGAGAACCAAGCCTTAGAAAACTCCAGGACCTCAGCGGGAGTGGAGAAGGATGAGATGAGGGTGAAGCCCAGCAGAAGAACGTGGCTTTGCAGAAGCCCAGGGACACAGTGTGTCCTGGAAGATGGAGTGGCCAGGTCAAAGTTGCCAAGAGGTCAAGGACGGTGAGGACGGAAGGAGACCTGCCGCATTCAGAGACGAGGAAGTCACTTGATGAAACAGTCACTTCTGTGGAAAGATGAGCGTGGAAGCCAGATTGGAGTGGGTTGAGGAGTGAGGAGGAGGTGGGGAAATGGAGTCAGTCGGTGTAAATAATTATTTTGAGAACTTTGGCTGTGAAGAAGAAACAAGTGGAGGGGCTGTGGGATCGAGGAAGGGCTGTTCTGTTGTTTTTTGTTTTTTTTGTGTGTGTGTGTGTGTTTTGTTTTTTTCCAGTTTTTGTAGGAGACCTTAGATCATGACTAAATGCTGATGGAAGCCTCTGGTACAGAGTTGGAGATCCGGCAGGGAAAGGATGACGGGTGGAGTAAGGGTCCTGAGAGAGCTTAGGAGGTGGGCTCCTGAGCACAGGCAGAGAGGTCGGAATGAGGGGGGGAGGTAGGTGAGGTGGGCAGCTCTGAGCTGAGGAAGCTTCTGCCTGAGGACTGAGACATCGGAGACGGGACATAGAAGAAGGTTTGAAGTGGAAGAGAGCTGGCCAGGGAGACTGGGCAGCACTGAGGAGTTCCAGGAGGCTGGTGGCTGTGACCTTTCAGGGGCAGCACTGTTCAAAGTGGGTGATTTTTCTCCAGCCGTCGCCAGTGGCCTGGGTGCGGGGTCCAGGGACCGTGGATGGGCAGGCCTTCGGCAGAGGTGCGGAAAAAAAGACAAAGGTCAGGGAAACCAAGAGGATCACCCACAGAATCCAGGCTGCTTAGGAACAATGAGAGGGCACGGGGAGAGGAGCCAAGAGGTGGCAGAGATGGCGCAGTGGACGTGGATGGGCAGAGAGCTGGAAGGCTGGTGCTCATCAGTAGGTTTCTGGAGATGGAGAACTTCTGGTTGATGATGTAGTTGAGGGTGTGCTGTTGGTGGCGGGGATGGCAGACTGAAACAGAGGGGGCCCTTATGAGGGGAGGCGGCACTTTAAGAGGCACTGGGACCTGAGAAGCTAGGGTGTGGCTGCATTCACCAGGCAGATGCTGAAGTGGTGTAGGATTGTGGGGGAGACCAGGCAATGGGGCCCCAGAGATGGAGCCACAGTCTCCACTGAGTAAGGGAGAGAGGCCAGGAGACAACAGGATGACCGAGGTGTGTGAGGTGGGGCAGGGGAGATGGTGGAATAAAACAGCATAAGCCTCAGTGGACCCTCGTGCCTCCTGAGCCTAAGGAAGGGGTGCAGGAGGGAGGCCAACAGCGCCCTCCAGGGAGGGGGCTCTGAACAGGGGTCTGATGCCATTTCCTGGGCTGCAGGGAGGCTGGATGGCTCACCCTTTTCCAAATGTGCCCAGCTCTCCACCGAGGTCCTAGGCCCTTCCATCCACCCGCCAGGTCCCCCCACCTCAGCTCCCCACTCCCACCACCTGCTCCCCAAATCCTGCCGGTGACTAAGGTCCAGCTGAAAATGTGCATCCGCTGTGGAGTTTTCCCAGGTTTCCCGCTGCCTTTTTTTACGCTCAGCAGACACGTCCTGAACCGCAGGCATTTGCGTGAGGTCGCCTTTCACCCCGCTGAGCGCCCTGAGGCGGGGGCGGGGCTTATCCTTGCCGCCTCCCCTAGCCCCCAGCACAGCGTCTCAGACACAAAAGGGTTATAATTCCTTAACAAATAAAGCCATATGAAAACAAAACCACCAGGTTCCAGGATGAAATGCTGTATGCGGTAAACCACGTTTAAGGCAGGTATGCAGCGGAATAATAATACCTCGCAACTGAAAACATTTTAAATTTTGATATCTGAATTTTAATTGGTTCTTAACAAGGTTTTTTTTGGTTTTAAAAATGAATCAGAATCCTTTTTTAAAACGGAATTTTTAAAAATAAAATGTGGTAAACTGAAATACATAGCACCACAGAAAACGGGAGAAAAAGCCACTTCATATAATAATCTTCCCTCATGCAATTTCTGAGCCGTTGCATTCAATTAACACAGGGAACTCTTCCCGTCAGAGGCCACCAATCTCGGCTCCGACAGTTTCAGTGAGGAGGGGGGCGTGGGGGGAGGTAACAATAGGTGTTTGCATTGCAGGCTGGTGGCAGAATCACCCTGGTGCAAGGATTGACTCTGGGCTGTCTTATCTGCTGAAAAAGGCAGAACAGTATCCTGGAAGCAGCTGCCATTTAACCTGACAGTTGCCCCATTTTACTGCCATGGCCTATTTTAAAACCGCCTCCTGGAGCTCTGATGAAGTGCAGAAACGGAGGAGAAACGAAGCACCGCTGGCTTTGCCCAGGACACAGGAATAATATCCGTTCGCTCCACTCATGCCCTTGGCAGTCGCCAGCAAGCTTTGCCCACAGAGGGGCCTGCGCACCAGCCATTCCAATTTATCTACAATCTTATCATGAGAGAAAGATCCAACGCAGTCCGGAGAGTGATCCGGCGGAACGTCCAGTCACAGTCAGACGACTTCTGTTACGAAGGACAGTGAATCCCCAGTCGACTGTGGGCCCGTCTGAGCTTCCTCGGCCCGCGGAGAGCTGCCACCCAGCTGTCCTATGTCTTTGTGTGCATGCCCACCCGGGACAAAAGGAACTGCCAGAGCTTACAGAAGCCAGCTGTCCCTTTGCAGAGCGGTAGGCCAGGACAGGCATGCTCTCTCCAGGGCGGAGGTTTCCAAGGTGTTGATGATAATGGACGAATCTTCAAGCCCAGACGGGCCACCACTGCACAGGGGCAGCCTCACCAGACTACTGACCTCTCAACAAGTTCAGGCCAGGTCAGGGAGCGTTCCTTCCTCTGAGTAACAGCATGACCTTTCTGCTCCCGCGCAGGGGGAGGAGTCCTGTTGTGGCCGCTGTGGCTTTGGCGCTCTGACCTCAACATGTGCTCATGCCTACAACACCCTGGCAACTGTCAGCCATTGAACATTCACCGTGCTCCTTCTCTGTGGTGGCCATCGGGAATGCGACAATGAACACTCCTGCTCTTGAGCAGCGCTAGCTTAAGGCAGAGGCAGAGAGGAAGGTGTGTACCGTAGGTAGATTTGAACCCAGAGCGTGTGATGGCAATACAAAGGAGGGACAGAGCAGTCACCCGACCCCCCAGGAAAAGCCTTGGAAATTCTTCCCAGAGGAGGTGCCCTCAGAATTGAAGGTCAAGTCATCAGGGTCTTGAGTACCTTGTGAGCGTATTTGAACATGATCCCAAAGACAATGGAATTTATTTATTAAAAAATTTTTTTAAAAATTTATTTCAGAAAGGAAGGGAAAGGGAGAGAGAGAATCATTGATCGGTTGTCTCTTGCATGCCCCCTACTGGGATTCGAGCCCAAAACCCTTCAGTCCCTAGGCTGACACTCTACCCACTGAGCCAAACCAGCTAGGGCCACTAAAGAATTTTTAATAGAGGAATGACACGATCCAATTTGCTTCTAGAGGATCATTCTTTTTCTTTTTTAAATATATTTTTATTGATTTTAGATAATAAGGAGGAGGGAGAGACAGAAACATCAATGATAAAAGAGAATCATTGATCTGCTGCCTCCTGCACGCCCTCTACTTGGGATTGAGCGGGCAACCCCTTGACTGGGAATCAAACCGTGATTCGCTCAACCTGGTTCATAGGTGGACGCTCAACCACTGAACCATGCTGGGCTAGAGGATTATTCATCCTGCAGCCTCAAAGACTGATGGGAAGGAATGAGGTGAAGACAAAGGGACCAGGCAAATGACTCCTACAACCTTCCAGGCAAAAAAGATAGACCCTGGAAAGGGAGGTGCTGGTGGACAGATTCAAGAGAGAGGAGATAAGACAGTCCAGCTTCAGAGTCTGATTACTGTGAAGTGTGAGGAGGAGCAGGGGGAGGATTCTTAGATAATTTCCAGAATTCTGCCTTAGGCAGAAATAGATTCAAGAAGAGGAACAATTTGAGGGCAGAGGATGACGTATCCAGCCCCTGGAGTCTGAGGGGCTCTTGGGGCACATCAAGGTGAACGGATCCACAGCTAAAATGGAAAACAAACGCAAATGAAAATTCCCACAGACCCGCAGTGGTCAAACCGTGGGCTGTGCATTCCGTCTCTGTGAGGTACATTTCGGGCTGGTGACGCTGTGGGCAGAGCAGCCTTATTACTCAGGTGAACCTCGAGGGTGCAGAATCTGAGCCAGAGGCAAGAGGGAGCTGTGACAAACACCGAGCCAGGTGTTAGAGATGACTCACCGCCTCCCAGGCGGGGCAGTCAGAACCAGCGTGTGCTTGTGTGAGCTGTCTCCTCCGCACAGGGGCCTCGGGACAGGAAGAAGGGAGGCCTGACCCACAGGAATCTGACAGTGGATGAGCAGAAGTTAGAGAAAATTAACAGTGTGACTCCCGGAACGCATATGCCCGCGCTGGGTCCTGCCTGCTGTCGTGACACTTCTAAGGGTGCTGGTAGGTTGACACTGACAGATTAATGGGAGAACAACTCCCTAAGAGCTGTTTGAAAGAGGAGAAGCTGAAGATTTCACAGACAGGATAGGCTGAATAAATAGGTAGTGAAAGGAATTGTGCAAATATACCCAGGTGGTAGAAAAACACACACAATGCAAATCAAGCCTGGCTTGATTGCCTACTGTTCTGCAAAGTATTGTATTGTGGGTTATGCATGGCCAGTATCTGGGAAACAAAACCCCTTCCTGGCCCATGGGGTGTTGTCTTGTTTGCGTTTTGGACTTGACCACAATGTGAAGCAGGGCTGCCCCCAGATCTTTCTGTAACGATGCAGATGGTCTATATCAGCGGTTCTCAACCTGTGGGTCGCGACCCCTTTGGCGGTCGAACGACCCTTTCACAGGGGTCGCCTAAGACCATCCTGCATATCAGATATTTACATTACGATTCATAACAGTAGCAACATTACAGTTATGAAGTAGCAACGAAAATAATTTTATGGTTGGGTCACAACATGAGGAACTGTATTTAAAGGGCCAGAAGGTTGAGAACCACTGGATATGGTCTATATGTGTGCGGTCCAATATGGCAGCCATGGACCTCATGTGGCTACCGAGCATGTGAAATGTGGCTGGTGAGACAAGGAACGGCTGACTTCTAAATTTTATTTTAATTCATTTAAATTTAAAGTTAAATAGCCCCATGTGCTAGTGGCCACTGTATTGGGCAGCTCAGTTCTGGGCGTTTGCTGCCTTGGTGTTTGGGTGGATATTCTGACTTCTTAAGCCACTGCGGGTTACTTGAAGAGGCTTTACTGTAGCCTCCAAAGTTTGTGTGGAGAAACGTATGATGGCCAGAACAATGAAAATGTTTATGTTGCGTAACCGCCTTCACCTTCGCCTTACCTCACTTTCCCGGAGACCCAGGTGATTTCGCTGATGTAAACACCCTGGCTCGGGCAGGCCTGGGGCAGAGCCAGCTGCTGCTGGGATCAGGTGCACTGCCTCCTTCCAAAGTCAGGCTGGGCCCTGTGACCTGCAATCTAAATACTTAGTTGCTCGGTTGATGATGGTGAAAGGACAATCATCCTTGTCCTATTAGCAGAGCAAATGGTGCTCTTGAAAAACGGAGATCTCGTCTCTACTTTCTTTGCCAGTGAAGTAAATGCGGTATCTCCTCAGTCCTTGAGATTTGAACACCCCTTCCAGCAAGGATACAGGATCTTGGAAGAGGAGAAGAGCCTAGGACGTCTGTTTTCATAGAAGGTTGACGTCCCCAGGTCCTGGGCTAATCATTTTCAATGGGGAAATCTGGGCTCCAGTCCCTTCCCGTGAACACGCCGGGGCCCTGTCTGTCGCAGCAGCTCCCCTAGGCCAGCAGCTGTTCCGGGGAAATGAGTTCCTGCTCATATCGAGAGCCCGCTTCATTTTTCAGTCTACTAACTCATCCAGCTTCCAGGTGGTTATGTGGAGCTGATGTTTATTTATTTCCCTGTTAAATTCTAATCTGATTAAACAGTTCAAAAGGTTGCACGTAGCTTGGAAAAGGGTCTAAAATGAAGTTGCCACTTAGGTTGGCTTGTAGAAATCTGGCCCGGGGCTGAGCTGAGGTGGAAGAAGGTATTCTAGAAGCATCAGAACCTGCCCTTCCACTGACACCCGCTGGAGTAGCATTTGCAAGAATGGTTGAACACCAAGGCAATTTATAACGTAATCTAATGTTAGTATGACATTTAAGCGTCTCACTCGTTCTCATAATGATCCCATGAGATAAGCATGATAATAAGTATCCCCTTGGTGGGACACTGAAGTGCTTAGAAGGAGCGAGGTTTGTGCCTGAATTCACGCTGCAATGTGGACAGAGCTGGCCCTCGGTGAAAAGTGTTCTTTCTTCTAGGCCACACCACCAACTAACCGTAGTCAGGAGGCACCACTCCACAGAACATCTCAGCATAGGCGCCATAGTCACTGCTTCATCTTAGATTTAGACTGAACACAAGCTCTGCCTGACCAGAGCTTAAAGCCACTGGCTGTGATGAGGGAGTCATGTCATAATGCGGTGGCCACCACGTTAACTGTGCACTTGGGGATCCGCCTACCTCTAGGCAGGTGTCGGGAAATTACAGCTTGATTACTTGCCGGTGAATGCCTCTGTTACTTGACAGTCAATGCCTCGCTTATTCCAGGCTCATCAGAATTTGACAGTCTGAGGCTGGGTTAAGGAATGGGAATTACAGTACATGTCAAATTGCAATACGTATGTGTTAAGTGATGGGAACTGCAATCCGTGTCAAAATTTGGTAGTGGCGTGCTTCAGGTCATGACCGTACAGTGGGAAAATGCCCATGGATTAAGCAATCTGCTTTCATACTACCCACTCAGGCCGAGCGTGAACTTGCCTTCAGAAACCAGAGGCAAAATGTTCCTTAGAGTTTTCAGGCACAGAAATCTCTAGAAGGAAATTATTCGGGAGGATGTTCACCTAGGGAAGAGGGCTTTGGTTAGGTTTAAACAGCTGCTCTTCCTCCTGCCCCTTTCTGACTGACCAAGGATCTTTTGCACTCTAATGTCTGATGTGGCTTCCAATACACCGAGCTCGGAAAACTGGATCAGTCTGCCTGGGTTCTCTTGGAGAGGTGCCAATGTTCTTTTTCAGAGCCTCCTCTGGGAGACTAGCTCCAGACCTCCCTGCTAAGGAGAATCCTGTAGAAGGAGCTTTGGTACATCCTTCATTCCCCCGGGATTTGAGATATAGCAGGGCAGGCCCAGACTATGAAGGTTTAAGAACAACCAGCTCTTCATAGACATTGAGGTTGGGATCCAAACCTGGGATGGGTATTCTCCAAACCATGATTTTGGGGCCGGAGGATTTCTGGGATCTGGTTTGAGTCTCATAAGGGATCTCTGGCTTCACTCGTACCCAGCAAACGTTGAAGGATGGAGCCAGGAGGGATCAACGTTATGAGCACACAAGTCAGATGGCTGTTGAAATGTTGCATTCGGTGACATCTCTCACCCTGCCTTTCCTGTGCCTTTGTATCCAGAGGCAAATCCTCTAGTGTCCCCCAAGGAATACCTGTCATACAGAGAGCCAAGCAGGGGTGAGTTTCACTGTGGAAAATTCTGACTTTGTCACTCTTCTTGACAGAGAAGATGTGACCTTGAAGGCACTTGTACGATCAAGGCCCCAACCCTTGGGATATCATTATCTGAAAAGAATTGGGATTATGTAAATAATGTTGTTTTGAGTTCTCTGACATTGAATACTCCTGTCCTTGTACTTTAGAATAGAAATTGCCAGTTTTAAGCACTTTTACCACCTATTTTTGTCTTTATTTCATAATTACTTTCCTATGGACAACTATGTCCTTTGTAGATGTGGTCTGAGTGTTTTGCATTGATGATTTAAAGAATGAATAATTTTTACAGCTAAAGAAGAAAAAGACAGGAATCTGTTACCAGCTTGTCCCCCAAATAAGTTTGTGAAGAGGAGCATGAAACTTCAAGTCCTACATTATTTCAACTGCATGAGCATCGCCATACAAAACAACCATGACTATCTTGGGTCTTTGCATGAAAATGGAAGAACCCTGCTGCTCATTGCTTAATAAATCCAATCTAGAGGGATTGCTATATGCTAACTATTTGACTTAAATTTACATTACTTAAAATTAAAATCTGTCCTTGATTTTTGTTCCTAAGTGCAAAAATATAAGAAGCTACCTTAATGCTAAAAACGTGTTGTTCTAGCCAGACTAGATTTAATTTTTGGATTAACCTCCCTCCCTATGTTTCGTCAGCATCAGGCATCACATTTTGTCCTTAAGTAACAGGGAAGATCCAGGCAACATGTTCTTCTCAGGGCTGCCAATATTGTTAGTCTCTGTCACCCTCAGACTCTAGGAGAAATCTTTTATCGTGTGATTGTATGTTCCCTAATAGGGAGTATAGATCTCTCCCAGGGATGCAGCTACATCCATGAACATCAATCACTGATGTTTTTCAGGTGTACTTTGAACATTAAATAACCCAGTGTGAACATCCTAGATTAGAGAAGAAATCCCAACAAGAAGTTGATTGATATCAGGTATCCAGGACCTATCTCAGGGATCCATACCGCCAACAGAAAAGAGAGTCCATCCTCTAGAGTATGTTTCAGGCATAAAATATTAAATAAGACTTTATAAAAGGCATATTACTCATCTTAAATCAATTCACCATGCTAACAATGGGTGTTGAATGCCACTTGTGGTATTCAGCTTACATAGGATAAGGAAGATGCTTACACAGATAAGCGCTTACACATGAAATATGATCATACAGCTCCGTGGTTCAGAGAACCCTCTCTGGGCTCAGACTGCCTGCAGCAGAATCCCTACCCTACCATACTGGCTGTAAAATCCGAGGTGAATTTTCTTAACTTTTCTAAGGCTCGGTTTTCTCCTCCATAAAGTGAGGCAAATAATATATAGAGATTTAAGAAAATTAAGTAAGCTAATATGTACAAAGTACCTAGCACAGTGTGAACATTGTAAGCACTCAAATAATGATAACTACTCACTACTACTGTTATTGTCACCATTCTCATATTGCTATTATATTATATTGCTCTTTTTATTTACTATTATCATCCTAGACACAAATATTTGTACAATGGCTAGTTATTATGAGATGCAGTTATTATTGCATTTTACTCTCTTCATTTAAAATAAAAACTGGATTTGCAGTTTAATGGGTTAGACTATAAGGAAAGAAGAGGGAGGCTGAACCAGGGTGAAGAGAAATCATGTGGCCGGGTGGGGGGTGGTACCCACAATGGGAGCTCCTGCCCTTGCCTCTTCCTGCCCTGACCTTTAACCTTTAGGATTCTTTAACATCTCCTTTTTGTGTGGGCTTTTTCCCAAGTAACACACACACACACACACACACACACACACACACACACACACCAGCAGGAGAATGTCTTCCAGAGTTCTAAGTACCTGTTTGGAAGATGACCCGTTTAATAACCGGGTTCTCTCCACATTTGTCTCTTGCCCCCCAAATTGATCTCGTTTCTTCTCATTTGAGTCTCTTCTGTATTCCTGTCCTCTCAGACAAGCCTGGAGAACAAAAGAGGGTGGGTTGTTGTTTTTTTGTCATCTTGGGTCTATGACTAGCTTTGATAACTTTATGCTTCCTATTGTGAAGAATGTGAAATAAAGCATGGAATAAATACACGATATATATCTGCAGGGTTGATCAATACCTGTTACCAGTATGAACACTCTAGCCCAGGCATCACTCTCTCTTCCCTTTGCCCAAAATGCCAGGTGAAACATATTAGTCATTGCTTTCATAAATTCAAACAACAAACATACCGAGAGGCATTTCGTCAAATATTTACCCAACAATTGCCTTCTCAAGGAAGGAAGTACCTAATGTACCATATTAACGTTTCTTTCTGGTCTCTTTCTCTTCATAGCTCCTCCTTCATACTCACCTCCACTCTCCTCTGTCCCCTTGGATTTCACCCTTGTTACAGGAGAAGAATTTTCCTACTCAAGGCCTTTAGCACATGCTGTTCCTTCCACTGGGAATGCCTTTCACAGGATGTTCTCTTGACCAATTAGGAACTAGCTGGGTGGCATCTCAGGTTTCCCCTGCCTCACTGCTCTTCCCTAGGCCAACGTAATTATGAGATTTCGCTCCTATTATATTTATATTTTGAGCCTGTTTCTCCTGCTGATCAGTGAGAACCCTCATGGTAAGGACCATTTCTTATCTTTTGAATCCCCCAATATCTAGCATTTAATGTTAACTGAATTGCATTTTTGTCCGGGAGGAAAGTAATCCCCAAATGTTATAAAAACATAATAAAAATAATTTTTTTTCATTTTAAAAAACAAAATGAAAAGAAAATCTACTTCCAAAATATTTCTCCTCCAGTACGGGGACTGGACAAAACCAAGAATATCATGTGCTATGGGGATTTCAACTGATGATTTAAATACCCCCAAAGAGTAAAACTTCTTAGATCATTTCTACTAGGTTTGTAGAGCCAGTGACTGGATTCACCATGGCCCAGCCAGAGCCAAATTATCCGCTATCATAGTAAAGAAAGGCGGTGTAAAGACCAACAGTATTGTTTCTAAACTAGGCCTGACATGTCCGCCTTCCTGCTGGATTGAGAAAGGGAAGATTTCTTGGGCATTTTTTAAAAAAATACATTTTATTGATTTTTTTTACAGAGAGGAAGGGAGAGGGATAGAGAGCTAGAAACATCCATGAGAGAGAAACATCAATCACCTCCCTCCTGCATGCTTCCTACTGGAGATGTGCCCACAACCAAGGTACATGCCCTTGACCGTAACCGAACCTGGGGCGTTTCAGTCCGCAGGCCGATACTCTATCCACTGAGCCAAACCGGTTAGGGCTCTTGGGCATTTTTTGACTTCTGTTGGAAAAGCATCCCCTTCCTTGATGTAGAAGGAATTGCCAGGGTTTCCCGCCACGGGGAAAGCCTAATATGCTACAAGGTTAAGAACAGAAATGGCCTGATATTAACCAAACATTTCCCACTTGGGAAACCAGGGAGTCAGTTACACTCTGCTTCTCAACTGAGTTGCAGGGGAAGCACTGGCCTCCAGGCTCTCGCATGGTGGCCAGTTGGTTACCTGCCGCAGTGGGATCCTGGCTTCCGAGAGAAATGTGCAGTTTCACCCGTCTTGCCTGGAAAGGGTGAACACCCCAAAATGGCTGTTTTTCTTTCTCACAGCTAATCTTATCTCCAAAAACTATTCCATATAGACAGTAAGCCACTGTGATAAATCCTGGGCCGTGTTTGTTTTCATAAATAATTTAAACAGAAAACTCAAAAAACACTGGACAGAAACTATATAATAAATAAGATAAGCACCAAAGAGAGTTTAGCTGGAGAGCTTAGAGAAGTGTAGCTGAGTACGGGCCTCTTTTTTTCTGTTCCTTCTACAATGACTTGTGACCGGAGCCCCGGCTTGGGAGGAGGCCTGGCTTGGCCCATTGTGTCCTGATGCAGCAGATGTCTGTGTTACCCTAACCTACTGGTATCAAAGGAGCAAGAAAATGCTGATGGGCTGAAAGTGGAGGAACCCGTCTTAGCTAATGCTCGCAGGACCCAGGCAGATTTTGTGGGATGAACAGAATTCCTGTGGGCTGAGTGTTTTTTGAAAATTCTCTCCAAGAATGCATGCGACTTAAATATTTCTTTACCAAAAGGGGATGAGGAATGGAATGATTTACAATGTTGAAAAAAATGTTTTTCTCCTCTGGTTCCTGATCCCTTCTCTCATAGAGGAGAAGGGAGCAAACCAGTGGCAAGGTAGGTACTTCCAATTATTTTCTTTTGATCCAGCCAAGCAATCTTCCTATGTAAATCAAACATTAAACCTCTCAAAGCCACAGCTTTGCTGAGGAGAAGGAACACAGGGACAGAGCCCAGTCCAGGCTTCCAGTCCTAGAAACAGCAAGAATCCAGCCCTGCTCCACCCAGGGGCTAGTTTTCCTGTTATTTATAAATGTCAATGATGTTTTTGTTGTTGACATTGTTGTTGATGCTGACGTTGTTTCTGCTCAGGGGGGACCTGAAGTGACAGGAGCAAAGGAGCGTGACATCACGGATGGGGAGGAGGAATGGACTTGTAATTCACAGTCACCAGGGGCTCCCCTTATTCGGAACTTCCAAATTTTTCCCTTTCAAATTCACGTGCCTGGAGCTAGGTTGCTATAAATACATTTCTGTTCATGTGACGTAACTGGCTGGGGGCAGTCTTGAAGCTGAAGGCGTGTCAGGTGACTTCTTATTCCTTCCTTTTGGGGGAGGATCAGGGGCTTCTTCCTTCACTCTTTCTTGGTGTTAC
>NW_005871147.1:749255-758653 GCF_000147115.1 Myotis lucifugus | reverse complement strand
GTGGGTTTCGTGACTCACTGTAACTCAATCCCGGTAAACACAACGAACCCCAGCTCTGCCACTTTCTAGCATCGTGACCTTGGGCAGCTGACTAACGCCGTTGATTCTCACTCCCCTCATCTGTCAGAGGGGCATGTGAGATGGCCCCGTGCTGCCAGAGTGTTGGGGAGCCCGAGGCACTGCTGGTCAGATGCTTAGCAGAGTGACTGGCTCATGGTGCATGCCCAATAAAAGACACTCATCACCACCACCACCATTATGATCTTAAGAGTATTTTCATTGTTTCCAATCCCATTGCTTGGTTTACTTCTATTTCTGAAGTCAGCCTTTGCCAAATAATGTGACTGATTTTGGTCACGGAAGAAGAAAGACTCTTTCTGTTCAGGCCTGCACGTCATCCTTGTTTTTCTGTCCCAGAAGCAGACGTGTGTTTCTAGAGCCCGCTCCTCCCCTGGCAGCCAGCTGAGGAGAACCTGTTCTAGTCGCTTAGGTGCCCTCTGGAAACCACCTCTTCTGCACATTACAGCTGTCTGAATCAACAGGGATGCTCAAAGCCTCTTCTGTTTCTTTGATAACCAGTCTCCTCTTTTACCCGGCCTCCTGGTGCCTTAAGAAGCCAGCCATGTACCACAGGAACATTTCCCAGCCTCATAGTTGTAGCATAAAAACCATCCTAAGATCCAGCTCTGCATCTCAGTCAACAGTGGCCCCGGTCAAGGTTATTGTTCCTCAAACTCCGCGAGCATTTTGGCAAGTGCCTTTAATTGGTTCTTTTTGGCTGTTGTTCTTTTGATCTAACATGCATAATCCAGAGTTTGGGGTTTTAATGATCACTGGTGCCATGATTAAAATTCGTTAGTTTTGAGAGGTTTTAAGTAATCAAAGGTGTAAAAACAGCTTGATGTGATATTCCTCTCAAATGACTTGACCTCAGAGGTGAGCAAGTAGGAAGGGAAGTTGCATTATCTCCATTCATTCCCTCAACCTTCTGAGTGGGCGGCTCCAAACCCTCACCACCAGGCATAGTCACCTGCCATGCCCTTGAACGAGTCTGTATCACGGTCAGTATTTGATCTGTACTTGAAGGAATTAGGACAAATAAGTGACATGAGATGAAACCCATTTAAACACATTAGATAGATTATGGAAAATCATTCCAAAATGCTAAGTGTAATCTTTCTCTCCAGCTTTCAGTGGACATTAATGGCTAAATTCTGCCTCGAGGTACATAAACACATTTGACCAAAAGAAGGAGGAAGAAAAAAAGCAAAAAGCTATGCAGCATGAACACCCTTGAAGAAATAGAGCCAAATTCTGAGATGGCATATAATTATGTACTAGTTACCAGATTCTGAAATAGCATGTAATATGCCAAAGAGATGTTTATTTCTTCTTATGTTTTCAAAAGGGTCCCACCCAACCACTGAAAGGAGTAGCATCAAAATAACTCAGGGCGGGCTGAACCCTCTCCTGCTACTAGCACACAGACCTGCAAAGGCACTGCTAATTTGGTGCATACCAACCCTTAGCATATTTTAGGATGTAGCAGGAATAGTGTGTACAGGAGGTTTCTAAGGGCTTCAATTTGAGCCAGTTCGTTTGAGCCAGTCAAACACAGGAAGGGACGTGTGGCAAAAGTATATGATTTAGGAGTCATATCTAGTTATTAGGTCTTACACTATTTGTACACCCAGAAATGGGGACCTCCTAGTGTTCAAGCAGGTCACGGCACTGTGAGTGAGAGCTGGGATTTATACAAGTAACTAACCAAGTTCATCAATGACCCGGGGATTTAATATCCACCCAATGCAAAGTCTACCTTAGTAAATTATCTAAATACACATAGGTGGCATATGGACCAAGTTATTGAGGGGTCATTAAAGCCATGCAATTGATTCTTAACCCCTTACTTGAAATCCTTTCTGGAACAAGGCAAGGGATAGATTAAATAATCTAACTCATTGTGGTTCCCTTTAAAGTATTTTCTGTGGGTTGCTATATACTTACTTCGACCGATACTCAGGATGTCTTAAAGACAACCTGATTTATTATTTTTTTTGCAGACCTTGTGGTGAGTGGCTTGGAAATGCTCCATTGAGGGTGGATTTGACTTGTAGGAATAGTTACAAGTCATCTGAGTCTAAGTCTGATAAGCAGAGTCGGTGGTCAAATTAAGTAACACTGGCTCTCACCCAAGACAAGGTGTTTGGTTCAACAGAGAAGAATAAGCTTCCACCCCTGCCCTTAAGAAGCTGTGGTCGAGTTTGAGAGGAAGTCACACAAAAGACAGTTTCATAAGCAATGGGAGAGAGTATGAAAAGGGAGCTGTGGTACTGAAGTGACGGAAATGTTCTAAAATCGGTGGTGATAGCTGCAAACTTGGTAAATTTATTGAAAGTCATTAAATTATACACTTAAAACAGGTGAATTTTATAATATGTAAATTATAGCTCACTGAACTTTGTTTTTTTGTTTTGTTTTGTTTGGTGTTTTTTGTTTTTTTTTGAAAAAAGGTGCTATAGGAGTAGGTTCCCTTTGACTCTAAATTAAAACGGGGCTCCTCATCATCCTTGTCAAGAGAGTAAAGTAAAGAAGGGTGAAGAAGAGGTTAGAGACATGATTGAGTTCAGGCTGTCTTGGACCTTAAGTGAGGAAAACAACTGAAGGTTTTCATGCATTCCAATGGCACAGTCAAATTCACATTTTAGCTAGATTTCAAGAAAGCAGGCTGGAGGCAAGGAGACCGGTGATAAGGATAGTGTAATAGTCTTGGAGAGAAATGATGGAGGGTGAAACCAGGGTGGTGGCAATAGGATAAAAAGGAAGGCACAAGGTCATGAGCTTTTCAGTAAACTTGGCAGGAGCTGGTGAGAGTGGGATGTGCGTGGTGAGGAAGGAGGAGTCGGGGAAGGTTTAGGCCACTATCACCAGGGAGGGAATATAGAGGAGGGAGGCGGGAGGAAGGATATGGGGAGTGCAACCGTGGTCCTGCTGAATTTGAGGTGCCTATGCGACATCCAGATGGAGATGTCCAACAACAGTGTGCATCTGATGCTGACACTTTGGGAAGACTCAGGTTACAAGTCATTAGTATATGAGTTGTGGTTAAAAACATAGGAGGGGCCCTAGCCAGTTTGGCTTTGTGGATAGAGCATCGGCCTGTGAACCGAAGGGTCCCGGTTTCGATTCCGGTCAAGGGCACATACCCGGGTTGCGGGCTCGGTCCCCAGTGGGGGGTGTGCAGGAGGTAGCTGGTCAGTGGTTCTCTCTCATCATTGATGTTTCTCTCTCTCCCTCTCTCTTCCTCTCTGAAATCAATATATATATATATATTAAAAAAAACACATAGGAGGGGATTTGCCCGGCTGATATGGCTCAGTGGCTGAGCATTGACCCATGAGCCAAGAGGTCCCTGATTAGATTCCCAGTCAGGGCACATGCCCGGGGTTTTGGGCTCCATCCCCAGTAGGGGAGCGTGGGGGAGGCATCCGATCAATGTCTCTCTCTCATCAATGTTTCTATCTCTCTATCCCTCTCCCTTTTTCTCGCTCTAAAATCAATAAAAATGTATTTTAAAACAAAATAGGAGGGGATGAGATGGGTCATAGAGATGTAGTGAATTAGAAAAAAATTGGGTGGAGGATGGAAAACTGGGGGAATTAACATTTGAGGGGTGAGAAGAAGAGTGTGAGAGAAACAGAAGGGAAATCTGGAGAGTGTGATGTCGTAACGCCAAAGGAGTAATGTTTCCAGAAAAAAATTGTTAAACGTAGATAAAGCTCCAGAAAACAAAGGCTAAAAACGTGAGCTTTGAAAAAAAAGTAGATAAGTTAAAAATAGTAATGATAACAGAGGGAGATGATGGACCAGTGAACATGTGGCGGTGTGTCATCCTTTGTTCCTTCCTTTCTCTCATCCCCCCTCGCCAGCTATCAGCAAGATGTCTGTGTTGCTTCTATTTCCTTGGTCAGGCCACTTCTTGCGACCTCTACGCCTACCGTTCTGGCCGAGCCGCCAGCATCTCTCTCCTAAATTTCCACAGTAGTTTCCTTACTAGATTCTCTGCTGCTTCTCTTGCCCCTCTCAGACCTTTCCCCACACAGCAGCCAGAGAGATCTTTTAAAAATGTCAATCAGATCACACTGCTCCTCTGCTTAAAGTCATCCAATAATTCAAAAAAGAAAAGAGAAGAAAGAAAATCATCCAATAATTCTCAATGCAATCAGAATAAACTCCAAATACCGAGCTTTGTCCTGAAAACACAACCTGGCCCACGCTCGCCCTGGGCCCATGTGTTTCGGCCTTTCTGGCCTTCTTTTGTTTCCTCCGATGCTCCAGGTTAGTTCCTGCCTCAGGGCCTTTGCACTCGCTTCCCTTCTGCTCAGGATGTTCTGGCCGGCTCTTCCCCATCATTTGCTTGCACAGCCAAAGCTGCTTCCTCAAAGAGGACTTTCCTGCCTGTTTAAGGAGCATCACCCCCACCCCCATTACCCCTGTTTTATCGGCCTCATTATATTCATCAGTAACTGAAGGGATCTTACATATTTATTTACTTGTGTGTATTATTTGTTTCTCGATTCTAGGGCAAGAACTCTGGGAGAAAAGGGACTTTGTTCAGGACATAGTAGGCACTTAAGTATTCTTACTTATAAGAATAGCGTTGAAAGTGCTCTTATGAATAAGAACAGTGTTGAAAACCCAACAGAGATTAGAAAATGAAACGGCAGGGGCTCTAAGCCACACACTGTTGTGTGATTTTTGTTTTTCAACAGAGACCATAAGAAAAGATAGATTATCTCATGTGCCTGTGCTGAAGACAGTTTCAAACAAGTGCTTCGAAACATGGACCGGGCGGCAGAGGCATCTTTGTGAAAAGTAGAAGCACTCCCAGCATGGCCAGTTCGAATATTTATGTTCTCACTTATCGTATACAAATTCCCTCAGTTTTATAGTCTTGTAGGTAGGTGTGTTGCCAAGTTGCGGGAGAAATCTGCTGACTCCGTTTCCAGCCCCAGCGCGAAGCTGTGTTACACGGGTGAAATCAGGTTACTGCGATAGGTCTGGTTTCCTTGGTGACCTGCAAGGTTCAGTTATATTTGAAATTGCTAAGGAGGAGGAGAACCTGATAACAGCAGTTCTGTGTCTTCCTTGGGGAAGGAGAACTTTTTGATCCTTAGATGAGGCTGACGACATGGCCCCTGGGTTGGTGAGGGTTGACCTCCGGGCCAGCGCCAGCCAGCCAGCCAGCGGGCTGAATGACGCGTCCAAAGTTTGTCATAGGCCAGCGCTGGGTAATTGCATCATGACTCCTCGGGCTCTCTGTTTTGTTTTTTGCAGGTCGACGCTGTAACTAGGGTGATGAATAGCTAGCTTATTACGGAATGTGCTAACCATCTTCCTCTGGCAGGATGACGAGGAAGGGCCAAGTCATTTTATAAATGGTAGGGCAACCCAATCTACTCCGTAATGTCTTTTTCCTTGGTAGCTGGTTTATCACATTTAGGCCCTCATGTCATTTGTTGGCAAGGTTTGTGTGCCACGCTCTGTGCTAAATACTTTTAAAAGGTTACCTCATTTCATCCCCCGGACAATATTAGGGGGTGGCTACTATTATTACCCTCATTTTACAGAGGAGGAAGCTGAGGCTCAGAGGTAAAGTGGCTTTTCAGGATCACACAGCTTGTAAGTGCTGGGTTTGGGGTTTTAGAAGACGATTGCCGCTGATGCTGTCTGCTGAATTCTCTCCTAATACTGTAAACCAAGGTGGAAGGTAACTCTTGTTTTCTGCAATTACTGTACCTGATATTCAGCCTCCACCTTATGCTGCATGTCCCGCAGAGATTGAGCATCGCTGAGGAACTTCTGTCTGTCCCTTGCTTCATGCAACATGATTCTTAATCCCCGACCTGCAAATAAAGGAGAAATGAATGTGCTGTGACAGAGCCCTTTGTGACGTTGCTGTATTTGGAATTAGTATCATTGCGTTTATTCCCGTTATTAATCTAATTTCCATTGTTTGAAAGGCACAGATGCTCCTTTCAGACTGAAGGGACTCTTTGTATCGGTGTGGATGCCCTTACCACCCTCCAGTTCTGGGCGTAAATAATGCAGCCATCAACTGGCTTTGGTGATCCTGTCTTGGTTAGTCACAGGAGTTAGACCGACAGACACTTGATTCAGAAGCAGGTCTACAAAGTGACAAAAAAGAAAACCCAAGAACCTAGCTAAGTTATCAGTGACTGAAGTTATGAGCCCCTGGGAAGTGAAAGTCATTTATTCAACAGTGAATGCACCCCTAATTCCAACCCAGGCGCTATGCTGGGCACAGGGGTCTATAGCACTGTGCAAGGTGAACAGGGCCCCTGCCTTGAGGTGTTTGCGGTCCAGGGCGAGAAGACTGACATTGAACAAGTGAACCTTAATTGTGATAAATGCTATGGAGACGTATGGGGTTCCCTGAGAGTGTTATTATGGGGGGTGGGGGGGCATAACCTAGGCCAAGAGGCCAGGTGTTCCTTAGGAAATGACACGGAGTTTGCGAAGGAGTAAGGCAGATAAGAAGCAGGACAGAGAGCACCTTGGACAGAAAGGACGGCAGGTGCAAAAGCTGCAGGGCAGGAAGGGGCTGATGTGGATGAGAAGCAGGCGGCCAGGGCAGTTGGAGCACAGAGATGGGGAGAACAGCACCAAAGGGCTGGAAGGTGGGCAGGAGCCAGCTCATGGGGGTGGGGCCTTGAAGCTCATGAGCCACAGCAGGACGCTGGAAGGTTCCAGTCTGGGGAGTAGATTTGCATTTTTAAAAGGTCCCTGTAGCTGTTATATGGAGAATCGATGTGTGTGTGTGGCGGGGGTGGCGGGGGGTGGGGGGGGGTGGAGTAAAAATGGAAGTGGAAAGACCATTGGGAACATATTACAGTAATCCAGATGAGATAAGATAGTGACCAGACTTAGGTAGCAAAAGTGGAGATGAGGAGGAGAAAGAGGTGGGGGACGAGGGGAAGGAGGAGGAGGAAGAGGAGATCAAAGGTACTATTTATTGAGCCTCTGCAAGTTATAAACATTTATATATATTAACTCATTCAGATCCTCACGACCACCCTCTGAGGCAGGCACTGTATCTCTATATTGTAGCTTAGGAAACTGAGACCAAGGGATTCCATAACTTGCCTAAGGTTAGAGAAATACTAAGTGGAAAAGTTGGGATTTGAACCCAGAGAGTCTCAGGCCAGTGCCCACAGGAGATACGCAGGAGAGGAAGTCATCAGGAGTTGGTGATGACATGAATGGTCTGGGAGAGGGAAAGTGAGATAGAAACATCAATGATGAGAGAGAATCATTGATCGGCTGCCTCCTGCGTGCCCCCTACTGGGGATGGAGCCCACAACCCAGGCATGTGCCCTTGACCGGAATCGAACCTGGGACCCTTCAGTCCACAGGCCGACACTCTATCCCCTGAGCTAAACCAGTGAGGGCTCTACATGTATTTTTTAATGATGACCATGTGACAGGTGCTGTCTAGGCTTTGGGGAAACCGCAGGATCAGACAGACAACATTCCTGCCCCCAGGTGTCTACATTCTGCCACTTTTCTTCATTCTCTGGTTTTTCAGTTATGCAGACATTGGCGGAATCAGCTTGCCCCTGACTCATGGTGACCCAGTGTCTGGTCTTGTTGCTGTGAAATCTTCCCAGGTTCATCGTCTCGCCCTGAGCAACAGGAAGAACTAGTGTTGGTCCCTCAGGGGTTATTTTATCTTTGAAACATGGTCCTTTAAGAGTCGAATCTAAAACTAGTTTAATAGGTAGTTCCACAATCTATACACAAAACTTAAATCTCTGAGCCTTTTAAAAGTCACTTATGAGATTATATTTTATTTTTTATTTTAATCCTCACCTGAGGATATGTTTAGTGATTTTAAAGAGAGAGGAAGGGAGGGAAGGAGGAAAGGGGAGAGAGAGAGTAACATTGATGTGAGAGAGAAACATGGATCGGTTGCCTCCCATATGCACCCTGACCAGGGATCGAACCCACAACTTAAGTATGTGCTCCAGCCGGGAATCAAACCCGCAACCTTTTTGGTGTATGCGACGATGCTAGTCAGGGCGAGAGATTATATTTTAAAAGATCACTTTTAACTTTTCACATGAATTTGTACTTGCATAAAATGAAGTTCCTACCCTTTTCAGAAAACGATGGTGTTAAAACAGGCAGAAAGATGAACCCCTGATGCTACCGTTGGAAAGAGAAGCCTGTCTGAATATTAATCAGGCCGAGAACATAAGGATTCATAATGAAAATATGTTAATGGTCGCTAACGGGGCACGTTCCAGAGTCCACTGGATGGCACGTTCTGGTTACAAAGTTAATGTAGAAAAGCCAGCTAATCTATCCTGCTTTAATGCAGTATTATTTTAAGGAGGCTTCCAAATCAAGAGCCATGAAATAACTTTGTTTAAATAGGTAGGAAATAACACTATTTGAATTACTTGCTAGGTTACCGCTGACTTCACAATCACCTACCAAATAAAGGACTTTACAATTGCCTACAAAAGTCTCTTTTCCCTCCCATAAACTCTCTATGGATAGACTTTACCGTAAAAATGATTATTTAGAAGCATCATGGTGCCACATGTGATTTTTTTTAATTTAAATACATCAGTACTTTGTGAGATTAAACAAATACTATCGGACCAAGGAAACAGATTGTGAGAGAGAGATCCAGGAGGTGGGCGATCGCCACCATTTAGGCAAACATTCTCCACATTTCTGAAGTGTCCCTTGAACTTCATACTGCACTGGAGGTTTGAAAAACTGACCAGGATGAACAAGAAACAAAAATAACTGTATGGAAATAAATCCACATGAGATCACGCTTGATCCGTGGATCTTAGCTTTGAGGGCCTACTCAACCAGATGGCCATTTGAAGCCGGAAAATTTTCCTCAGCAAATACAGACAGGTGGAAGGGGGGAGAATGATGCTAAAACGTGGGTGAGGCAAAGATCTCTAAAATAGCATCCCGTATTCGCTTGTTTCTCACCTTTGAACTGCTTTTCAATTTAAAACCCACTCATGGTCATGCATGCTTCTGTTTTAAGTCTCTGGTGATACTATATTGGGCCAAATCTGTGCTTTAGACATCAACATAAGAAACCATTTTAAATTGGGAGGGAAAAGAAAAGGGGAAGGAAGTAGGAGGCATGTGGGAAAGCAAGAGCGATGATCCTTCTTGGCCTCAAAATTCTACGTATCTGTGAAATTTCAATGAGGAATATTCTAAGAACTTGGTGACATATGCATTCCTCTCTCGTGTAAATTTCCAACAAATTCCAATTTCCCTGACTAAGAAGAGCAGAATCTGATTGCGTGAATATTTTTCAGTTCTCTAAAAAAAAAATA
>NW_005871147.1:700534-749155 GCF_000147115.1 Myotis lucifugus | reverse complement strand
TTTTCTGTTCTGTGGCCACATTTGTCAGAATTTATTTGAAGGGATTTCTTTTTAATCACCATCGAGCTATTTCACTGTTTTCTTACTATGTTATCATATTAGAGATACCATTAAAGTTAATATTTTATTGGTTCAGCAATAAGGAAAAATGTAAACCTAAGCCCCTCTTTAGGCTGAAGTCTCCTTTGAAACAAAACCCAAATGGCTATATTAATACCTGACAATCCTGTGTATAAAGTCCCCCTAAGATGTACAAATTGCCAGTTATAAAAACAGCCATGGGGATATAAATACAGCACAGGGAATCTAGTCAATAATATTTTAATAACTATGTCTAGTGTCAGATGGGTACTAGACTTATCAGGGCAGTCACTTCCGTGCGTTATATAAATGTCTCATCTCTGTGCTGCACACCTGAAACCAATATAATAGTGTATGTCAACCATAATTTGAAAAAAAAATTAATTCTTCCTGTTCACAACTGAGTGCCTAGGATTTGGGAAATCTTATTCATCCGTTTGCACAGTTAATTTGTAATGCCAAATATCTCAGGTTTTGTTTAAATCTTAGCTTTAAAAAACTTACGAGTTTTAAAATCTTATTAAAATGTCTTGACTTGAGTCTAAGCAACAAAGATGAGTGATTCTAGCCTAATTGGCCGCAAGCTCAGGTACCGAGAGAATACTGTGACCAAAAATAAAGAAGAGGAATTGAGGGGTGGAGGAGTATGATTTGACTCTTCCAGTCAGTTTGGCTTAGGAAATCAGGGGCTGGCGGAGGGGAGGAGAGGGGGGACGGCAGGTGTCCTTGGGGGTGACTCTTCACTGCATTGTGAAACGGTGAGAGAGAGGGGCGGCCACACGCTGACCATCGCTTCAGTGGGTGGGTGGTCATGTCAAGCAACAGCAACAATTCCGCACGCAGAGGCCGAGGGGCCATGTGTACCTCTCCTGGACCGCAGACCGGGGCAGTCGCGGGCAAGTTATGTAGGTTCGGGCGGCTGCCAGCTGCAAATAAATGATCAGAGTCCCCCAACCAGTCCCTCGGAGCCAAAAAACGGCGTTGTAACAGCAGGAGGGAGGGGGAGGAGCAAGGGGCCAGGCACCCAGGCTTCGGGCCTGATTTCCCCGCAGAATCGTTTTAGTCGAAGGAGAGGCTGTCCCCTCCCCCGCCCCCCACCTACGCGAGGACTGGGGGCAGCTGGGGCGGGTGGGGCTGGGCCGTTACCTGGCGGGTCAGTCCTTTCTCCCCTGCGAGGGGCTAAGGGGCCCAGGGGCGGGGCAGTCAGGCAGGTCCCTGGTGGAGGAGCGGCCCATCAATCGCACCTTGGAGGCCGTCCCTGTGCTCCTCTTCCTTCTCCTCCTCCTCTTTCCTCTCCCCTCCCTCTACCGGCCCCTCTTCCTCTTCCTCCTCCCCGGCTTTCCTCTGCGGCTGCCGGCCTTTCTAGGGGCGGAGGCGGTGGGGGCGGCTCCCTGGCGTCCTCCCGTTTCCCCGGCAACCGGCCCCCTCCTTCCACGCGAGAGCTGGGGGCCCTGGCGTGGAGGTAGGGTGGGGGTTGCGGCCCGTGGTCCTGAGCAGGGACGTGGGGCGCTCTCTGGTTGCCGTGGGAACGAGTGGGATGCAGTGGCGAAGGCAAAAAACGGTGATAGCGGAGGGCGGAGAAGAGATGCAGGAGGAGGGAGGAGACGGATTGGCTTTGTCTTGATTTCCAAACCCAAACCTAGATACTGAGGCCTACACTCCTGCCCTGAATCCGTGCTGTGCTTTGTAAAGAATGAGACTAGAAAACGAGAGAGGGCAATATTTTTAATTGAATAAAAGAATATTAAAGACAGTACATAGGTAGAGGGGAAGAGAGTGCAGGTGGGGTGTGAGCTATGCAGGGGGTCTCTGAAATGCCTGCTTCAACCTGAAAGGAAGACATGAATGATTAAGGGCGGCAGAACCAGATAAGAAGCCACCTAGCTCCCGGTTATCAGTTATCTTGGCTGCCTTTCCCTAGGAAGCAGGTTCTTAGAGGTTTAGGGCAGTGCCCACAGAGCCTTGCCCTCCCTCTGCCAGGTTTACTTGTCTGCGGTTTGCATAGGCAAAGATGATTCTGCCATTTATTTTGCATACAGGGTGGGGCAAAAGTAGGTGTACAGCTGTGAGTACATGAAACAAGAGTTTATTCTTGTATTATTATTTATTAACTAGAGGCCAAGTGCATGGAATTCATGCACTCAGGGGGGTTCCTCAGCCCAGCTTTGCAGTCCAGGAGCCCTCGGGGGCTGTCCAACTGCAGCTGAAGTGGGAGAGACTCCAGCCACCTTCACTATGCTTGCCAGTCATGAGCCCAACTTCTGGTTGAGCGGCGCTCCCCATGTGGGAGCGCACTGACCACCAGGGGGCAGCTCCTGCATTGAGCATCTGCCCCCCTGGTGGTCAGTGCGCATCATAGTGACCGGTCGGTCGTTACACCATTCAGTTGATTTGCATATTAGCCTTTTATTATATAGGATTGTATTATTTTCCATACAACTGTAAACCGAGTTTTGCCACACCCTGTATTAGGGCACTCAATAATAACTTGCCACCTGATATCAAGTTAGTGCATTTTGATTGGGTAGAGAATAGGGGAAAAGGAGAATAGACATTCTTGGACCCATGCCCAACTGGTGTGATTCAGTGGTTGGGCATCAACCCATGAACCTGGAGGTCATAATTCAATTGCTGGTCAGGGCACATGCCTGGGTTGTGGGCTTGATCCCCAGTAGGGGGCATACAGGAGGCAGCCAATGGATGATTTGCTTTCATCCTTGATGTCTCTCTCTCTCCCCCTCCCTTCCTCTCTCTGAAGTAAATAAAAACATATTTAAAAAGGAAATTCTTGGACCTTTTGTCAGGGCCCAGAATCCCTAGGAGTCTGTGGTTTGGGGTCTTCTCAGCGCTCTCCCACATCCACTGGGCAGCTGTGTCCTCTGCAGCATCACACTCCTATTCTTATCGCCACCACTCGAGTTTGGGGCTCCATGACTTTATACCAGATTATTGTAAGGGCCTCCTAACCACACCCGGAGCCCTGTCTTCCACACCTTATTCCCAACATTTACCCTATTCTGAAAGCAGCATACATCTAATGTCACTGGTTCCCTGATAAGAAACTTTCAGATATTCTTTTACTTCTGAAATGAAGTCCAAACTCTTGACCATGGCTTTCCCTATGTCCTCCCCCAAGGCTCACTTTCTTGGTTTTCCTTTTTCAACACTTCTTCACTCCTATCTCAGCCAGATGCTCAGTATAACACACCGAGCATTCCTCCCCGCCTTCACACCAACTTCTAAGGCACCTCCTGAGCCAGGAAGAAGCCAAATAACATGTATTTAGGTGAAGTCTTTGTTTGAGGCACTTTGCCACCCAACCTTCACTGACCCACCAGCAGTCAGTACCTTTCCATCTCCAGTAGCTCAACCCAGGTTCAGCTCTCAGCTAGCTATCAAGTAAGCCTTAGGAAAGCATTAACTGGTCATTGAAGCTTTAACTGATTAAGTACTGATCTAAGACCTCTCCCCATGGTTTTTGCCTTTCAAAACAAGATACCTAAAGATGCAAAATCTTTAAGACAAATCATTGAAACTATAATAGTGAAATGACAGGTAGAAATCTTGTTCTGTTGGAGCTAGGACCCCTCTTAAATAAAAATAATTATAACAATCCGTGATTAACCGAGGAGGAAGTTGAAGCCTAGGTTAGGTAGCTGAAGAGAAACGACATGCCCAAGGACACAAGGTAAGTGACAGATCAGGACTCAAAAGCAGAGTATCCCATTCCCAATGCCCTGATGTTGCCTACAGCAAGGAAATTTGCACCTTGGTCCCAGATTTTTCTCCTTCCACTTCAAGATTTGTTTAAAGTAATACTATCCACCTCAAACGATTGCTGTGAGGATGAAATGTGAGAGGGTAAACAAAGCATTTAACATCATACGTGGCATATAGTAAACCCTCAATAATCAGTAGCTTTAATTTCTGAGGCATATTTTAAGATTTTATTTAATGCACATGAGTATAAACCATAAACATTTTAAGATTTTTAAATAACAAGGTTTGGAGATATCACTTTATGACTCAGGTTTTTAAAAAATATATATTTTTATTGATTTCAGAGAGGAAGGGAGAGGGAGAGAGATAGAAACATCAATGATGAGAGAGAATCATTGATTGGCTGCCTCCTGCACGCCCCTCACTGGGGATCAAGCCCGCCATCCGGGCATGTGCCCTTGACCAGAATTGAACCGGGACCCTTCAGTCTGCAGGTTGACACTCTATCCACTGAGCCAAAGCAGCTAGGGATCATGGCTCAGTTTTAAACCTTTCTACATGTCAAGGGTCTCCAAAATTTAAGTTCTTAAAAAGAATCCTGGTGCCTTTGAAAGAGGATGAGAGTGCCAGAGGTCAGCCTGTAAAAAGTCATTGAGCAACTCCAAGTTTAATGAGTAAACTTAAGCTTGGCATGTAAATTAAAAATACGATTAGCTTCAGCATTGAAACACAAAGGGCTAAGGAAGAGGAATATTAAAGTGAGGAGGAAACATAATTCCTGGTTGGGGAAAGGGTCCTACTCTTCATGACGGGGAGACAAAACACTTAGAGAGTGGATTCTAATGATTGAAATATTTGGTCTGAGCAAATAAGTTTCAAGAAGCTCTTTAGTTCAAGAGTTCTGCAAAGGGCAACTTCAAGTAGAAAATTTCAAAAGTAGACCCTGTATTAAGTTTCAGAAATAACATTTTGAGGGGAATAGTTAATTCAATACAAAGAGTAAGTTGTCCAGAGGGATGGCTACACATCTAAGCCTCCCAAACCCTGGAAGACGAGCGTATCTAGGAGCCTCGTGGAGACCTGCCTCAGCTGCTCACTTGATCCAGAACAAACCATGCTCTCTTTGTCCTCCTAAGATTTCCTCTTCCTAAGAGAGTCTAACTGGGTCACTTTGTCACTATCTAATCAGGAGCTCTCCTCCTGATGGGCATAGAGCCTCATGCCGAGTGGCCTCAGAAGCAGATGGCCGCCCTTACATATAACATTGTCCTCTTTTCCTGGAGCCTGGCCATGACTATTGGGTTTCTGTTCTTATCATGGTGGCCCATGTGGCGATGCTGCCTTCGTTCAGTGCGCACAGCTGGAGTATGGCAGTTCGTTTGCAGAAACAATCTCCATGAGTGGCTTTCCTGAGAAGGGGACTGTAGGCATGCTAGTCCCTGAAAGCTTCCTGGGTTTACCTCTAGAACCCCTTGGTATAGGGAACTCATCTGATTAATTTTAAAAACTGGCTAATGGCTTATTGAACATGCCATGGGCTATGGTGACATTCTGCACTCATCCCATAGCTATATTTGGCCAGATTGAATAGGCAATATGACAATCTCTTAATGTCACTCATTAAAAGTGGCCCTAAATCAATGTCATTAAGATGTCCAGAGAGTGAGGTAGGCAGTTTCCAAATGTATTCTTTTTAAAAAAAATCCTCACCTGAAGATATGCTTTTATTGATTCTTTAGAGATAGAGGAAGGGAAAGGGAAAGAGAGAAACATTGATGTGAAAGAGAAACATCAATGCGTTGCCTCCCATATATAGCCAACTGGGGATCAAACCTGCAACCTGGGTATATGCCCTGACCAGGAATCGAACCTGCAACCCTTCAGTGCACAGGAGGACACACCACCGACCTGGGCCAAAATGTATATATTTTGATGGAGGCCATTGAAGACTCAGGATTGGATCCTTGGTTTTGAGGATTAGAAACACCATTTTAGCCAATTCAAAGTTGATCTTTTTAAGAATTGATTCCCAGTAACTCTATTCAGCAGAGACTAAATGTCCTCCTCCTGACCAAGTTATTATTTTATCCCAGAGAATAAAGCTGGCAACTGACCAGCCCTGGTGGGATGCACAAGGTACCTCCCCCTGATGGAAAGGCATCCCCAGGAGATCAAATTAAAGATCAGGATGTTTAGTGAATATTGAATTAGGTCCAAGGGAATTGAGTGTTCTTAAGGGACATCATATGGAGGATGAACGGAGTCACCTTTCTTTCCTCCACAGACACTGCCCTCTGGATAACTGATTTGGGCAACTCATCTCAAAGCTTTTGGAGACTTTTACCACGTTTTTGTTTCACTTAACTGCCTTTTTGCACAACTTCAGGGGATCCTTTCTCTTCCCCTTAATGCCACTAACGGCACAGTTTGGAGCTGAGAAGACCTGGGTTGGAATCCCAGCAGTGGCACTCGCTGGATGATAATGAACAACTTTTATCCCGCTTCGTACCTCAACACCACCATAGCCAGAGCCTCCTCACCAGCTTGTCATGAGGATTAATGGAACAGCAAGTGCCAACTTTCTGGCGGTGTGCTTGACACATAGTAGCTGCTCAACAAGTGGTCACTACCATCACTTACAGTACGGAGCTTTGATTCTCCTTGCTGAGATCTGAGGACATCTCAAGAACACCAACCATAGATTTATAAAACGTCTCTAAAGGCTTGTAACCTCTTTAAAATCTTAACCTTATGTTACTAATACCATGGTGGTTAATGTTATAGTGATTATATTTTTTACCCTGCATTTCAGAGAATGACATTTCATGACCTCATCCCTGAATGTGAGGGTGTATCCAATTTGAGGCTTGCAGCCATCCATGAACTGTATGAAATTTAGTAATGCCTGCTGGGCTTTCAGAGGTCAAATACCTGAGATCTGAGATCTCGTGTGGAATAAAGTAGACTCTATTAGGGATTGGCAAGCTCCCTACAATTAATAATAAAAAAGCATGTCCTTTGCGGGATCCCTTAGAAATTTTTCTCATTTGGAATTGTAGCTGGTCTATTGTGCTGTTTAACACACACACACACACACACACACACACACACACACACACAAAGGGAAAACTCATTAAAGTTTTTGGAAGCTACAGTGTTGAGATATTTCCCCAAAGTTTAAGCAGGCTTTGATTTCTTTCTCCATTTTGGGAGCTCCTGACTTCTCAAAACCCTTCATTATGGCAACTGATGCATGAGATACCAGATTGAATGTGATTATCAGAACTTTGGGAACATAACGCATACTGCTTTGCTGAATTTCTGAGAAATTATTACCAAAGGAAAGAATTTGATTTCTGTCCAGAAGGAGTATCTGATTTGTTTGGACTTTGGATAAACTCGAGCCATACATGTTTGGCCAAGAGTTTCATTTGCGGGCTGATCCTCAAGCTCTGAGTAAGAAAGCTTTGACAGCATCCGGGGTCTCACGTGATCATTAAACATGTTTCTGGACAGATAAATACTCAGGCCAAACAAAAAATAATGCTTCTCATCAAGAGGGAAGGGGATCGTGGGTACTGAGCAACTCCTGGGCCGTCATGAAGTGTTAGTTACTCCGTGATATTTTGTTTGGAGATAAGTGCTGAGCATGTGAAGAGGGAGAGGGGCAGGGGCATTGTTAGTTTGGGGGGCAGGCGGCCTCCTTTCTAATCACCCATTTCCTGGTCCCTCCAATGACTGCACCAGACAGAGGAGCACTCATCCCTGTCAGAATATTTCCAATGTTTGCTCTCTTTTCTCTCCAGGGCTCTTTCCTTTGTGATTTTCTTTTTCTGCTTTTCTGATTATATGGAAAGATCATCAGATTAGTTGCTAACTCTAATTTCTTTCTTTAACCCCTTGTGGCTTCTCATTGCCTCTGCCTCTCCAAGGACAGCTGCTTACCTTTCCCTTAGCTAGGGGGTAGCCTGCTCAGGGTATTGGGGTATCCTCAGGGAGCAGGGACAGCTTCCAGGACTAGGTGGGAGCAGGTGAAGAATGGCAGGGAAGAGGAGGGGACACTGGAAGCAAAGATAGGTTCTTGGTGACCGCTGAGCATCCCAAATCCACAAAGCTAGAACGTTCTACCCACTTACTTAACAAATATTTGGCTAGTAGGTGTCAAGGACAATTTACTTGTAGATAAATCAATAAATATACACTGACAAATGATTAGTGCTAGGACACTAATAGGGTACAGTAAGCGAGGATACTGGGGGTGGCGACAGAGAGGGTACCCTTTTTAGACAAAGGGGTCGAGGACGGCCTCTCTGGGTAAGGTCTAAAGGATGAAGAGGAGCCAGCCCTCTGATGGTGAAGAAGATGCGCAGGTAGAGGAAATAGCATTGGCAAGGCCTGGAGGGGAGAGATTGCTCAGGAGACTCCAGGAACTGAGAGGAAGCCAGTGTGGCCAGAAGATTGTTGTGAAGGAAGGCCGGTGAGGTTGTAGAGTTGGGGCTGGGTAAGTGCAGTGGAAAGCCATGGAGTGGTTTTGAAGTGTGAGTGTGAGTGTGAGTGTGAGTGTGTGTGTGTGTGTGCGTGTGTGTGCGCGTGTCACCAGGTGGAGACCCCTGAGGAGGTTCCTCACCAGAACTGGTAGCTATGGCCTTGTGATTCCTATTCCAGCCTCTGTGGAAACTTCAGGCATGTGCTTGTCCGTTGGCATGAGACGAGATGACTAAAGAAGAATTGTTTCTCCTGGTTCCAGGACCCTGACCTGACCCGATGTCCCAGGTTGGGTAGTCCCTCCTGAGATTCAACTTCTAGTCTCTCACTGCAGGGCTTTGCCTAGTAATGTCCTTGACTGGTGCATTGCAGTCACTGGAGGAGTCTTGCTCCTTTCACTCCCCTCCTTCTTCCTTGCTTGCCCTCCTCCGCCTCTCCTTCCCCATCCCTCCTCCCCACTCCCTTCATCCCTGTTTCCTCTCACTTCTCTCTCTGCCTTTCTCATTAGGCGTCAGTTACTTGCCAAACCACAGCTCTGATGTTTCTGTTTTCCCAAACAAATATCTTGGCTGGTCATTTTTCTCCGTGGTTCTCTCTTCTCGTTCCGTGCTAGTCCCTTCTCAGGTCCCCTCACCTCTCCTGGGTGACACAGTTTCAAAAAAATGTCAACAGGAAAAACCACTCCTGCTCCAGCCCTGTAAGAAGACAACGTGAAGGAATGAACCCGGGGTGACGTCACTCTGTGGCCCTCAGTACAGTGGAAGGCAGTTCTTGAAAACCAGCTGGAACAGAAGGTATCGCTGTGCAGCCTCCTCTCTGTGGCTCACGGCGCCCTCTGAGTCAGGATAATGAGAGAACATTCTTAAAACATGACTTAACCACGCTCAGTCCTCAAACAGATTCCTGGATGTGTGTTGAATACGCTCGACCAGCAAGCCCGAGCACAGACGTATGCGGCGGGCTTGTTAGCACACTTCTCAGAGCGCGGCCTTCGGAGCCAGAGCCGGTTCGTTTGTATTCAAATACGTCTAAAAAATTATTTAAAAAAACAAGAAAAGAAAAAGGAAGCCAGTCGGCCTGCATGGCAAACACACCATGGGGGCTCTCACGGCTGCTTTTTCATCATTTTCTTTTGTCTTGGGGTGTTCGGGGGTCCTTGACATCATCACACATTAGCAGGAAGAAGTTACGGAAATTTCTTGTCCGACAGAAAAGAGAAACAGGATATTGTCCATTTCCAAAATAAAGCAGAGGTGGAGAGTCATCATACAGTGCAGTCTGTCCTTTATTTCTCCTATACCTGGAGGGGTGTGTGTGTGTGTATGTGTGTGAGTTTAACACAGGCGGCTTATCTGAGTGGATTTTAAGAAATTAATTTAACTGAAAAAATGATTAAATTACAAAGAGGAAAAAGCATTTGGTTGGCATCATATGGGGTCGGAGGCCATTGCTAATGCAATATTTCATCAATTGACTCATTGCTATTCTTTCATTGATGTGATTTAGTTTCTCAAATAGCTCTTATCGTGGCAGGCTTGCATTGGATACATTATACAGATGCCTTGTAATCATTTCAGCATGTTTACTTAAAAATTTTAAAAGCAATTAAGCAATCTAAATATATTCATGTGAGTGTGTGTGTGTGAGTGTGTGTGTGTGTGTGTGTGTGTGTGAGTGTGTATACACACACACACAGAGAGATTTTTATAAACGTTCAGACAGCGTTCTGAGTGAACACTAGGGCAAGTGTTAAGTTTATACACTGTAGTGCCCTTCATGCATTTCAAAGAGCTTCATGCAGACTAATGTTAAGCTTTCTTCACACCCTTTGAATATACCATTATCTCCTCTAATGCACTGAAGAAACGCGAGGACAAAGCCTCCCTGTGTCCCTTACCCAAGGCCACACAACTGTGGCTGGGACCTTGAGCTCTCCGAGTGACAGGCACTTACTTGAAGCAGATCACAAGTGGGGAAAGCGGTGGAGGGTCAGTTTGTTAAAAAGTATAATAATCTATGATCGTGGGGGCAGGGTTTTGATATGCTCTGCTTTTCTTTTATTTTGTTACAAACTAGAGCGAACAAGTCAGAATGATAGGTCTTTCTCCTAGAAACCTCCGGGGGTCTGGGGTGAAACAGGAACGCAGGACCACGGGAGAGGGCAGAGCAACGTTTTGGCAGCGTATACATAGGTGTGTGTGCGCATGGGTGGCAGTACCTTCGTGCCCTGGCCTGTCCCGCACCTCTTCCCCTTCGTCTTTGTTTCAGAATGTTGTGTCCAGAGTTTGGAAATGCAGACACCGTTTGATGCAGAGGTTTGGAACCGAGCTCCAGGATGACAGACTCTCTCCTGGTGCCGCCCGTGAGGGAGGGAGGTGCAGTCATGTAGTCGTTCATCAAACGCGTAGCCAGCGGTTAAATGTCAAGTGCTGTGCTAGCTCCTGTGGACTTGGAGGAGTCAGACGTGGTCTTTGTGCTTGTGGGGGAGGAAGGAAAGTTAAACAAGGCCATGGAGTAAGTCCTAAATAGAGGTGGGTGTGGACCTGGGAGAGGGTGAGGGAGAGATGAACAGAGAGAAAAGAGAGGTTCTCACGGTGAGGAATGAAGTGCCTCTAAGTATGGCTTGAGGCCCTACTCTGTGTTGCCTGCTGTCATTTCCCTTCAGACAGAAGCCTGTCTCACAGTGCCAGACACAGGCTAGCCTCGGGCTGGGTGACGCTGGCTAGACGTGGGCTGGGTGACGCTGGCTGTTGGCTCTCCCAGCCTTCCCGGCTCTGCCCTTTTCCTCCCTCCCACCCACACGTTTCTTTCCCTCCCTGTCTGGAGGGGGCGCCTAAAGGTCTTATCAAATTCTGCATAGGGCAGCCGCACAGTCAACCTATATTTATTGAGTCGAACTGGTCGGAGAAGTATTCACATTGAGGCATAAAGGACTACTAAGGGGTACACCAGGCAGCATGTGCATTTGAGAGGCCGCAAAGCCTCAAGCAAAAACTTCAGCCAGGCCTGGCCGGTGTGTCCTAGGAGGTCAGGGTTCAATTCCTGGTCAGGGCACATGCCCCAGGTGGGGGCATCATTGATGTTTCTATCTCTCTCTCCCTCTCTGAAATCAATAAAAATATATATTTTTTAAAAATAAAAGCTTCAGCCAGCCTTAACCGGTTTGGCTCAGTGGATAGAGCGTTGGCCTGCGGACTGAAGGGTCCCAGGTTCGATACCGGTCAAGGGCATGTACCTTGGTTGCGGGCACATCCCCAGTAGGGGGTGTGCAGGAGGCAGCTGATTGATGTTTCTCACTCATCAGTGTTTCTAACTCTCTATTCCTCTCCCCTCCTCTCTGTAGAAAATCAGTAAAATATATTAAAAAAAAAAAAAGCTTCAGCCAGCCAGGAAAGCCAGGAAAGAGCGTTTTCTTGGTGAGCCTCTGGACAGCTGCCTGCTCGCTCTGCCCTTAAAGCTGGCCCTGCTTCCAAACATTCCGTCTTGCCTGTTTTCCCTCCCGGCCCTCTATTGTGACTGGCTGATAAGGCCGGGTAGGGGCCTGATAACGGCTAATCTGGGTCCTTGGCTGGAAATCCCACAGCCTGCAGAAGCCACTGCTTCGAAGCATTTGAGATACCAGCGCTGAGAAACAGATTTGGGCGAGTGGGACATTTCGATGTTATCCTCTCTAAATACACCCCCTAATTTGTTCATTCTCAGCCATTTGTACATTTCCTGCTTCAGGGCAGAACTGGCGGAAGTGAGTGTATGAATGGGGACAACGTGGTAAGCGGGTAGGGGTCTAGGCTGTGGTATTTTTTAAAGTCCCCCAGCTGATCTAATGTCAGGTCTGGGCTCGGAATGCAGAAACATCCCCTTCATTTTACAGGTGAAGTAGCTGAGAGAAGTGACTCCCTGAGGTCCCACAGCCCGTGAGAGGCAGAGTGGGGCCCAGAACCTGGGATTCTTCCCCTCCCCCCACTCCCCGTATTCATAGACAGAGAAACATTTCAATAATATCCCCTGTGGGTCTTTTTTTCTGTTTAATTCCAGAATTACTCTCATTTTGAATTGAGATACAACCTCGATTAGACATAAACTTCAAGAAAAGACTCTAAACCCTTATTTCCCAGGAAATCTTCAGATCAGTGGATACCTTTGAAGGGATTCTGATGTGGGACATGGCCCTAAATGCCTCCCATTTTAGGTCCCATTGGGATCTGAAACTGGACTGAATATAGAGTTTCATTGGGAAGAATAGGGAGGAACCGCCAAGAAGCAAACACCTGAGTCTGATCAACCTTGTCTTCGCTGACGCACAGTGGAAACCAGAGGGGCTCATTATCAGGGGCCTCACACACCTGTAAGTGCGTGCGAGCAAGGTGGGCTGGGGGGCTGGGGGCTGGGGGCTGGCTACAGGGAGGAGAGCCACCATTGCCCGGCTCCTGCCCGTCCCTCTGCCGTGGCACAACCACGCGGGAGCTAGGCCTTCTGAATGCTCAGGAAGACAGAAATGCAGGTTTGTGTTTTTGTTTTTTTTTAATGAAATATCCTGATCTGTGAATGTGGGCAACGAATACAGTTTTTAGCAAAACACTGTAAGAGTCAAATAAAGCCAACTCATGAGCTCTGTTCCAGCTGTAAGACTCTCCATGCTCAGTCTTGACTGTTACTAGTTTACAAAACGTTGGTCGCAATCTATCCTGCTTCCCCTCGCCCTCGACCCTGGAAGAGGGAAAAGTAGTGCCTCGGTTTCCTTTTACATTTTGTTCATTTCCTCACTGTTCTTTTGGGGTTGGCGCCTCTGCTACATCATAAATTTTCCTAATGAAATTGAAAGGAAAGGTCCTTACGGCTCATAAGATCTAGTATAACTTATTTTTCACTTCCTTTGGAACATATAATGAGTCCGGCTATTACTAGCTTTGCCGTGGGACAGACTAGTTCTGCTCTGCTCTGCCGTAGAAGGAAAAATGCTTTCATTCACTGTGAAATGAAATGGAAGTTTCCACTGTAGGAGTGGGGCCACCTCTGAGCCAGGGAAATGATAAAATAAAAATCCGAATTATTCTTCCAGTCTTCATTTCAAGAAGAAAATACTCTGGATGAGTACACAACATGGCACCGAGAGTCCTTGATCTCAACTAAGCGAAGGTGTTAACAATAACAGGTGCAGCTTTTTCGCTGACAGTATAAGAGCTGATGCTAAATTACCCTTTAATCTAAAGTTTTCATACGGCAAAAATAAGTGTAAGTTACTTGTGAAGCCTCGTAGAGATTAAGGTAAAATATGTGTATTTGGTTATTCTCTTTACACATAACCCTGAATTTCACACAGTTCTTTTTTTTTTTTACATGTAAAATTAGAATATGTATCTGTGAGCATCTGTCTCAGGTGTATTTCTGGGAACAGTTCCACTGTCCTCAGGTAACCAGAGGTGGGTAACAGTTTCTGACAAGAGCTGAAGGGAACAGGATTAAACACGAATTAGAGCGATTATATTTTCTTTATCTAAAAACTTCAAGTCTTCGGAAAGCTGCTTGGTTTCTATTTTGAGCACACTGCCCACATAGCTCAACGACAGGATTTTTGCATAATTTTGCTCTTCCTCTTTTTATCTGTTTGGGTGTATTTATTATTTCATCTGTGATGATGCAAGGCTCATTAAAAGGTCCATTTATATCCCTGTTATCTGCAGGGGGATCTAGCTGTCTTTCTCTGACTGTTTATAGAAACCTCACTGTCATATTCAGATTGACTGGCAACAGGCCCTTTCTAACACACTATACATTCCATTCCCCTCTGTGGCTATATTTATGGGAGTCTGTGTGACTTTCTCAAGACTAATAAAGACAGTGGAAGAGGATAGGTCCTGGATTTATCCACCCATGGAATTTTAGCGCTTTCAGAGGGAAGGTTTATCTTATGTTCTTTTTCTTCCCCAATTTAATGAAAACAACAACAAAAAGCATCAGTCCCAGTGAGTGACAGTTGGCAGATCTGCATGATTCAACTGCAGGGCCTCCCGAGTTTCTGATGCTTGGAGATGGACAAGTAATTACCCCCTGTCTGTGGCTATTTTCTAGCAGGCTAAGCCCAATGTTTATCGTAAACTAGCTGCCATTAACAGCCGTAACAGCAAGCCTTATGTTCCCGCACCATACATTTGACTTGCACTGTATTTCTTTGTCTACCTTCATGGTTTATTATATTCTTGGAAATAGTTCATTTTAAAAGAAGATAACGGAAAAATGAAAATGGAACAAAATCCACACTCATGCTTGGAAAAAGATACGCTCGGCACACATGTTTTTCATACACCCAGGCAGCCCCGATGGCCACTTCCTGGGGATTGGCAGCTTGCGTGGAACTATTAGATGCAGTTGCTATTAGTGTATCATTTGTGAAATGGTCCAGAAAATAACGTAAAGAATAAAGTTTAGCCCGGCCAGCATAGCTCAGTGGTTGAGCATTGACCTAGGAACCAGGAGGTCATGGTTCGATTCCCAGTCAGGGCATATGCCCTGGTTGCGGGCTCAATCCCCAGTGTGGAGTGTGCAGGATTTTAAAAAATATATTAAAAAAAAAAAAAAAGAAGAAGAATAAAGTTTAACCAGACCACATAGGCCCAGGGCAGTGGTTCTCAAACTTTTTTGTCTCAGGACACCCAAATTTTATACTCTTAAAATTTGTTTTATTTTTAAATATATTTTTATTGATTTCAGAAAGGAAGAGGGGGAGAGAGATAGAAACATCAGTCATGAGAGAGAATCATTGATCGGCTGCCTCCTGCATGACCCCACTGGGGATTGAACCCACAACCCAGGCATGTACCCTGACTGGGAATGGAACCGTGACCTCCTTGTTCCTAGGTCGATGCTCAACCACTGAGTATGCTGGCCAGGCAAAAGTGGCAGTTTCTCTCTCTCTCTCTCTCTCTCTCTCTCTCTCTCTCTATATATATATATATATATATATGTGTGTGTGTGTGTGTGTGTGTGTGTGTATTCTTTATTGATTAAGGTATTACATATGTGTCCTTATCCCCTCATTTCCCCTCACCCCCCACTCATGCCCTCAACCTCTGGTGTCTGTGTCCATTGGTTAGGCTTATATGCATTCATACAAGTCCTTTGGTGAAAGTGGCAGTTTCTTAAAGGTAAACTGCAATGATGAATCTGAAACCCTAACAGTGGACCTTTTTTCTTTTTAAACTAACAGATTTTACTTTTTAGAACTATTTTAGGTTTACAAAAAATTGAGCAGTTTGCACAGAGAATTCCATATATCCTTTCCCCAATATAAAAATTTTTCATTTATGTGGCACAATTGTTAAAAATCAATGAGCCAGTATTGATACATTAACTAAAGTATGTACATTGTTTACATTAGGGTTCACTCTTTTTTAAAAAAATATATTTTTATTGATTTCAGAGAGGAAGGGAGAGGGAGAGAGAGAAATAGAAACATCAACGATGAGAGAGAATCATCCACCCGCTGCTTCCTGCATGCCCCCTGTTGGGGATTGAGCCCGAAACCCAAGCATGTGCCCTTGACCTGAATCAAACCCAGGACCCTTCAGTCCACAGGCCGATGCTCTATCCACTGAGCCAAACCAGCTAGGGCTAGGGTTCACTCTTTTGCGATGTATAGTTCTATGGGTTTTGACAAGTGCATATCATGTATCCACCATGACCGCATCATACAGAATCGTTTCACAGCCTCGAAAACCTTTGTGTTCCACCTGTTCATTCTTCTCTTCCCCTGAACCTCTGCAATCAGTCTTTTTACTGTCTCTATAGATTTGCCTTTTACCGAATATCTTATGGTTAGAATCATACAGTATATATTCTTTTCAGACTGGCTTCTTTCACCAAGCACTATGCATTTAACGTTCCTTTGTGTCTTTTCATGGGTTGATAGTTCATTTCTTTTTATCACTGAATACTATTCCACTGGTGAATGTGTTATCTATTTACCTTTTGAAAGACATCTTGGGTTGCTTCCAGTTTGGGGAAATTATGAATAAAGCTGCTGTAAACATTTGTGTGCAGGTTTTTGTTTTGACACAGGTTTCAGCTCATTTGGGTAAATACCAAGGAGTGCGATTGCTGAATCCTCTGGTATGATTATGTTTAGCTTTGTAAGAAACTGCAAGAATGTCTTCCAAAGTGGCTGTACCACTTTACATTCCCACCAGCAATGAATGAGCCTTCCTACCATTCCGCAGCCCCGCCAGCATTTGGTATTATTGGGTTTTTGTTTGGTTGGTTATTTTTATTTTAACCATTCTAATTGGTATATACTGGTATCTCATTTTTGTTTGAATTTCCTAAATGACAGTTGATGTTGAGCATCTTTTCATATGCTTATTTGCTGTGTGTCTTCTTTGGTGAAGTGTCTGCTGAGATCTTTAGACCATTTTTGAATTGGATTGTTTATTATAGTTGAGTTTTAAGAGTTTTTTGTTTGTTTTGGATACCAGTCCTTTATCAGATCTGTGTTTTGTTAATATTTTTCTCCCAGCCTGTGGCAGCTACTGGATATATAAGAAATCATTAGAAAATAAAGTCATTTGTCCTATAACATCTTAAACCCTATTGACTGTCTATAATGAGTTCAGCAGGCCTGTAAATAATGTAATTTCATTATAACATTGATGAGGAAAAAAAAATCAGTTCCCCACAGGGGCCACCATCTGTGTGGAGTTGGAATGTTCTCCCCATGTCCATGTGGGTTTTCTCCAGGTACTAGTTTCCTTCCACATCTCAAGGATGAGCATGCTAGGTCCGTGGTCGGCAAACTGCGGCCCCTTGAGTGTGGCTCTTTCACAAAATACCACGTGCGGGCGCGCACGTACAGTGCGATTGAAACTTCGTGGCCACACTCAAGGGGCCAAAGAGCCGCATGTGGCTCGCGAGCCGCAGTTTGCCGACCACTGGGCTAGGTTAAACAGGCTTGTCTACGTTGTACCAGTCTGAGTGACTGTGTGTAGGGGGGTGTGAGTGCACCCTTCGATGGGAGGGCTGTCCAGGGTGGGTACTGCCTTGTGCCTTGAGCTGCCAGGATAGGCTCTGGCCGCCTGCCACCCTGAACCGAAATAAGCAGGTTGGAAAATCATTCTCTCACTTGTTTTTATTGGTCTTTCTTAAATGTATGTATAACTCACATTTATTTCAATGTTTAATATTAGAAGTGTTTTGGGGTCTTTGTTTAGATGTTTCTGTGGCCAAAAATGTATGTAGGACCTTAATTCTTCTTTGTGTCAATTAGCCTGTGGTCAAATTGGTTTCCTTATAGGTTGTTTCACTTAAAGTCGCCGTTTCCAAGAACCTATTATCAGCCCTGCCAGCATAGCTCAGTGGTTGAGTGTTGACCTATGACCCAGGAAGTCACAGTTCGATTCTCGGTCAGGGCACATGCCCAACTTGCGGGCTTGATCCCCAGTAGGGGGCGTGCAGGAGAAAGTGAATCAATGATTCTCATCATTTATGTTTCTCTCTCTCCCTTCCTCTCTACAATCAATAAAAATTTATTTAAAGAACCTATCTCGATGTTAAGAGAGGACTTACTGTACATAGCTGTCCTCAGGCTTCATCTTCCTGGGACAAAGGAGGGGCCAACCAGACAGTCTCGAAGGCGTTAAGGAGCTGTGGCTGCTCCGACCAGGAGTAGAAGCGTCAGACACTTCCACGGCACCGTGAAGCCTTGTTACCTGGCCACTTCCTTCCCCAGCCCTGGGCAAGGCCAGATCACCTGCCCAGCTCCTAACGGCCAGGTTGTTCTGGGGAACCTGGATGTTTCTAGTTCGCTGGGCTTTGGTGCCCAGGTTGCATGCCTAGTTCCTGCGCCTCCCCACCCAGTTTTTGGATGGATTCTCTCACACACTTGGCTAAGGTTTTCCAACTCTCTGGGTTCAACGCTCCTGCTGCTGCCCTGATTTGATGCCTCTTCCCAATAAGAGCTCCATGCCCTCCTCCTCTCCAGGGATTGGATTGTGGGGCCTGTCCAAACAGTTGGACAGGTTCAAGCCTTGAACTGATGAGAGGGCACAGTCCTCTCATGGCCACGTGCAAGTCCCAGATTGGAGGGCAGAGCCTTCCCAGCACAATTATAGCCAACAGCTGTAGCTGTAAGCTTGACCCTATGGTCCGAACACATGGCCCCACGTGCCTGAGTGACAGAGTTCAGTCAGGTGCATGTAGCTGAGTAGGATTGAAACCCACGAGAATGTTGTAAACATCTTGCTCACGCCCCTACTTTGCCTCTTGGCATCTGGTATAAAATAAAGACGTGACTTGTGAGCGCTGGCACTGTCTCTCTTCATCAGAGGGGCAGTGTCCCACCAAGACCCAGCTTTCATTCTCTTGACTGTCTTTTCTTAATCCTTTCATCGCCCCCACTCGGGTTCACCCTTGGCCGTGCTGGCGCGGCACATTGGATTACCTGCTTGGACTTGGATTGGACTTGTCCCACTGAGTTCCCTGCTATCCCCTCTCTCCCTTGGGCCTTCCCTGCCGCCTCCCTGTCCCCGGGCAGGATGTCCTCACTCCATAGTAGAGGCACAAACTCTAGGAAGAGGCCATGCCTTTATTCCAGTGATGCCACTGCTCCAAAATTTATGTGTAACTCTTCTCTTAGAGCCTGTATCACAGCATTTTTAACATCTCCAGGGACTGTATTTCAGGGATTGACTTTTGTTTCCAATGGCCAGACATTATTCAGGGTCATGCACAATAATGAAGACTGTGATCCAACATGACACCACTATTTGTGTTGCTAAAGCACGAGGATTGATTTTCTTTTGTAATTTGTAATCTGGGCTCCAAAAGAAATTCCATTAGACTGCAGGCATGAGAGCGAGGGCTGTGTTTTCTTTTCTTTTTTCTGCTCTTCACTGTATGCCCAGCTTGGAAAATGGTAGGTGCTTAATAAATATCTGTTGAAGGACTGAGTAGGAGGACTTCTGAGGCTGTCTGGAGCAGGGCCTCGGCATCTGAACACACAGGCGACCTCTCAAGGTGACGGCCAGGAGAGGACCCCGCTGGCTCAGCGCAGAAACCCGGACATGCGTGTTCCTCTCCCTGCTGGCTTTATCCTCATGTGGGAACATGACGAGTTGCAAGCCAGAGGGTTAGTAACAATTAAACGAGGAATGTAAACCTTGGGATCATCCACATGTTGAAGCCATGTGTGCAGATGCTGCTCCCCCGGGAACCGCGGCAGCGGCTGATGGTCAGTACGGTCTAAGTCTTTCCATTAGAAATCATGATTACCACAAATGCTTCAGAGATGTTTTCAAGCACAGCTCAGTGCTTTAGATAGACTTGCTTTTCTCTTCATGTGGTAGAGTCACATCTGGACATTAGTTAGATATATTTCATCTAAAAATAGCTTTCATCCAATTTACTGTCACTTGAGGAGAGATTTTTTTTTTAAGGCAGACTCCACTTATAATTCTCTGCAGTCTTTCATGGCTCACTGCCATTTAATATAAAAAAATAAAGATATCAGTGTGTGTGTAGGGAAATACAATGAAGTAATTATTTTTATAGACCGGGGAAAAAATAAGACCTCTGCCTTGTCGTTCCCCTTTTCTTCTTTTTTTAAGTCATCACTGGTCTTCCTGGTTATGTTGTTAAGCCCTAACCTCAGCATCGGTGTGAACTCCAGGTTTTTCTTAGTAATTACTTCGGGGCTACAGTATGAATTTGAGGGTTTTTGTCCGTCTCCCTTCAGACTGTCTTCTTTTCACTGTCATCGATTGTGTCTTCTCATCAATCTACCACTTGGGGTTTTGAAAGAAAGGAGCGTGTGAGAAAGGAGTCCAGAATGAGAGATGAAGGGGGAAATCAGAAGCGGGGTGAGAGCACCGGGCTCGGGACCCTCTGGAGCAGCGGCACACGTACAGGCGGACACTGGAATGAAATCTGACGCGAGAGGAGTCGGCGAGCGGCTCCTTCTACCCGAGGCGCTGACCTGCATCTAAGCAGATCGCAGTTGGCTCTGGAGGGGACCGGCTGTAAATAAGGAAGCTCTTACAGGTCAATCCCCATCTCACATTCCTCAAGGGCCTCGGTAGTTCTGGAAATACAGGGTGTCCCCCCAGGATGCCGGCACTCTAACAGCTGATAGCTCAAATTTGAAAATGATATGTATTTCAATAAACACTGCCTTTCGTGTGTGTATGCTTTTTGGGGGGATACCCTATATTTATCTTCGGGGACGGGACTTGGACCTTTCTTGCTTTGTCTCCCTAAGGAGAACTCTGGTTTTTGCCCTTTTACTCTGAAGACACATCCCTCCCCTTGATCCCCCTCCTCCCCTCCCCCCTCCCCCTGCCCCCAGTTTACCAAGAAGGTCGTTGTTATCAATGTGATGGAGATGATGTGTTTTCCTTTTCAACCCACCTTCCCACCAGAGTTAATGGGTCTGACCGTCATTGGTATGTGTGGTCCGTGCATGCCTGTGCTTGGAGTTCCTTTCCATGCAGTGGGGAAAGGTTTGTCTGACTCCATCCACAGCCTCTACCCTTCTCATCTGTGCCGTTCCATGGGGTGTGTAAAATGTGAGACAGCAGAGAGGTGGTAGGGCTACAGCCTGAGCTATGGACTGAGCAGTGTTGGCTGAGCTGTGCAGCGATTCCATCCAGGATCTTGGTATCGACAGTGTTGTGTGTGAATGTCTAATCTGCCCATCGAGATGAGCTTAAACACATCTGTTTAGAAGATTCTCGTCCAATCCATTAACACAGGGGCCTTCCAATTCCTCAGCATAGCCAGCCTGTAAAAACATTTGCAACATCAGCCCTGAGATTGGACCTGTTGGGCCATTTCCATTTAGTGAAAAATCTGTATAGCATTTCTCTTTGGATACATCTTGGCATAAATGAAACAATGAACTTAATGTTTTAAGAGAAGACTCTCATTTGAATTTAGTTATTGCAACTTTCATTTCTCAACTATAACAATTTAACAGATATGTGAGTATCAGGGGTGGGATGAAATTAATTTTTACCACCCACGATAGTTCATCAGTTAAATAAGGAAAGCATTTAATGGATTTGTGCCTGGTGTTCCTAAAATAATTTCACCATAACAAAAGGTCTTGAAAGACTAAGAAAAAGTATGATGACAATTAAATTGCCTATCTGAACAGGTTTTACTGTATAGGAGGAAAACAGAGTCTTAAAATAGTTCATTGCAGACTGAAAAGATGGAGAAATCCATAAAGGGAGCACAAAGGTGTTGCCAACGGATTGAAAATCTTTTTAAAAGTACCAACACAGTACTTGTCCTTTGCTTGCACAGACTCCCAGGTTTCCGCGACCTTTCACACTTCCATTTCATTTTTGTGGGCGTGTGACTTGCTTCAGTGAGACTTCTAAGCAAGTAATATTTCTCTGCTCTAAAAGGTAAACCTTCATTCTTCCCAATTGTACAGTAAAGCTTTGTATTCTTCATGTTTTAAACCTACTAATTAAGAATTTGACGATCGCCCCCGCAGGTGTGGCTCAGTTGGTTGGGCGTCATCCCATGCACCGAAAGGTTGCCCGTTCCATTCCCAGTCAGAGCACAGGCCGGGTTGTAGGCTCAATCCCCCGGGGGAGGGGGGGTATGCAGGAAGCAGCCGATCAGTGTTTCACTCCCACATCACATGAATGTTTCTCTTTCTCTCCCTCCCCCTTCCTCACTCTCTCAAGCTGAATAAATAAAATAAAATAAATAAATGGACAGTCTCCATGAAAAAGGTGAACAGGGCAGAAAGACAGCCCGAGGGTTTGATGGACGTACTCTGCCTCAGCCCTTTCATATCTCCCCTCTTATATAATGTCAGGGCTGGAAGGGAGCTTAGCAACCCATCTAGTCCAATACCCTCTTTTACAGATGAAGACAATGAAGCAGAGAGACGGTAAATGATTAGCTCAAGGGCACACAGCCAGCTAGAGGCCGCAGAGGGAGAGAATGCAATCCAGTGCCTTCCCTCACTGATGGCTTATTCGCTTGATAAAGGCTTGCCAGGACCTCAGCGCGAATCCATGTGTATAGCTCCTAGTCTTTATTAATGAGTCTAATGGAAAGAAATAAAATTCCTTTGGAATATCCTCTACTGGAGACTTTTCATAGATGGTATTTCAATACTACATGCTTTGTGCTCCATCCTGAGCACAGGTTAGTGTGGTTTGAAGATGTTTCCTTTAAGCATCTGGTGTGAGCCAGTGGGTACCTGCCGTCCTCGGTTTGTTTGGTCCAGGAATGGTGACCCTCCTCAGAGCGAGGATGTTCTGGAAGCCTCTCGGTCCCATGAGGCTTGTCCGTCTCTCACCTCCTTCTGCTCCTCTTTGCTTAGGAGGGAAAAACAAGGAATGAAACCCAAATTTCCTCTTTATTACCTGGTCACACTATGTCAAGACAACTGTTTTACTCTTCTGGTTTTCTAGCTCCTTGTGTTTTTATTATCCGAACTTAAAAAAATTTTTTTTAATGATTCATTATCTTCTGGAAAATCAAGAGAAGGGTAGGTGTGATATCTAGAAACCAGGGTGTGCCTTGCTTGCCATTTGTTCTAATTATTCCGTGCGCAACTCTGTGCTGGGCATTCATTGTATGGAGGGTGGGATTTAAAAAACAAAACAAAATAGACATCAGGATCCCCAAACTGAAAGAGTTTTTAGTCTGGGGAAACAAACATGACAGAGACAACTAGAAACGGTAGGTGGGTGACTGATAGTTAAAGAACCATTAGGGCTGGTCCTGGGTAACTTTGTGAAGTGGGTAGCATTTCGCCTCTTCTTTCTGTCTATGCCTGGCAGTGCCTTCTTCTCTCACCCTGAGAGAGGGGAGAGGGGAGACAGGGAGAAGGGAGAGAAAGACCATGAAGTTGGAAGGAACCTTTGTCCCAAAGGGTTTGTCCAATCACTTTTACAGGCGAGGAGACTGAAAACTGTTTTGTCTCAAGTCGGTTACAGACATCTTTACAAACACTGAAGCTCAGGGCTCATGACCACTAGTCCTATGACACTTACACAGAGGTGGCTTCGGAGGCAGGGGACAGTCACCTCTCCCAAAAGGAGGCAAGCTTAGTGAATTGGTCAAATTAGGCCATTTTAATGGGCCACAGACAGGAAGATAGAACTTTTAAAATAGTTAAAGGTCCCAGAATGCATGCATAGCCTGTTTGGATACTATACCTGTAAGATTCCAGAAAACTAAAGCGTGGCCTAGAGACCCAGCCACGCCTCTTTTTGGGCGCTGGTGTTTCCAGGGGGTCAAGGAGAGAGTGGCGGTGGTGGTGGTGGTGGTGATGGTGGTGGTGGTGGTGGTGGTGATGGTGGTGGTGGTGGTGGTGGGTTGAGTGTGGTGTGTGCTTCAGGCCCAATTGGTACTCCCAATGCTCTGGCGAGGAGGCCCTCCTGGCTTTGGCCCTGGGCAAATACTCTGTTGCTTGTGTGCCCCCACCTTATTGTTTGGCTCTGCTCACCGGTGACTTCCCTGGCTTCCCTTTTCCTCACATTGGCCTGGTTTGACCTGAGGTTTGGATTTGTGCTTTGGTTCTGATACAGCCCGAGAGAGCCCTTTCAGTGACCCAGGCCGGTTCACTAGTTTGATAACAGGGTTTGGGGCCAAAGTGCCAGCAAGGTGAAGTGTCCTTTTGCCTCCCTCTGTCCTCAGTGAGTATAGATCCCCTTCTTACCCTGCAGGAAGGGGTGGGTGGTGAAAGGAAGGAAGGTTTGGGGGTTCCAGGTCTCTGACCCATTCTGTACTAGGCATAATGTTTCTCCATCTACACATAACTATCAGCATCCCATTTTGACAAGACTTAGATACAGTCCAAGTAAGTGGTGGTGATGAACATCTCTGTTCCCCTTTCCCCTGCCCCATCCAAAGACCATGCCATGTGCACGCAAGGGTTCTGAACACAGCAAGATTCTGAACAAGGCAAAGGACAGCTGTGGCCTGAGGTTGTTCCAGATCCAGCTCTCCCTTTGCCCTCCATAATGTTTGACGGCTCTAGGTCCCATGGAGGCTGGGGAGCGAGTCTAAGAAGTCAGGGACCAGTTCCAATGAACTTGTCCCGAGTTGCTTGGGATTTGCCTGCTTTTAGGACTGAATGTCCCAAGTCCCAAGAAACCCCTCACTCTTAGGCAAACTGGTGCAGTTGGTCAGTTTCACTCTCGTCACCAGAAACCAGTGGTCACTAGGCCACACGGTGATCTCTGGAGTCATTGTACAGGTGGAACATTAGACCTTTTCTCAACAGTAGGGTGGCCCCGCAAGTATGTGGAGTAACCGGGGAGATGAACTTGCTTTTCAAGTTTGGGCACAGGAACCCCAGTAAAACCTGTCCTTTAGCCTCTGATAAGAATCATACTTTTGGCCGGAGGCTGCACTTTCAAAGCAGTAAGAGTTTATAACGACCGACCGACCGTGAGACTTGGGCTGCAGACCAGGGGTGTCTCGTGAGGACCCTGGGATACAGGCAGGCACTGATGCTGGCAACAGGCCTTGGATCCCTACGCCACTGGCATCAGGCGCTACTGTACCCAAACCTCCAGCGACAGGGTTTCCGGGATGACACACCCTTCTGTACGGGCAGAGCTCCTGCACAGTCACCAGGCCAGACTTGTCCTTGGTGCTCAGCCTCTCTTTAAGGACAGGCTGATGGAGATGTGTGAACCTGGCAGCACCTGAGTGGTTTCTCACCTGGATTTTAAGCAGCTGTGGACAGGAAGGCAAGGGTGGAAATGAGCCCATCAGTTATTCCTCCCCCGCACCCGGTTTCCTCTCCATCTCTCCCTCTGTCTACCTCCCCTTCTTCCCTCTCCATTTCTACCTTTCTTCTCTCTCCCTCCCTCCCCCTCCTCCCCAAGCCCAGGAAGAATCAGACCTGTGAAGTCCCAAATGAAGCCAGAAATGACAGCAGAGTAAGTGTCTGAGTAGAAAAAGGGTTCTGGTGCCCAGCAGCTCCGTGTCCAGGGTCTCCCTGGGAGATTTCACCAAGCCAGTTGATTCCGGGTATCTTAAAGGTACCACTCAACCTGCAATGATAACTTCCACCTACTCCCCAGAAGATCACATGCTATGGAAGGATCTGACAAGACTGTACAGTTATGGAATGAGTAGCATGAAAGGATAGGTGAGATTTACATAGAAAGATCGGGGGTGGGAAGATGTAACAGGTGAGGGATCCTAAGGCTGCAATCAGTGAACTGGGAGAGGTTTCAAGAAGAGCCTGTGTTGAATAATAGTGTTTACTGCTTTATAGTTACTAGTGTATATGTCTTATTGTGTCCAATTCCCCTTCCACTCACTTCCTCTCCTGTCAATTACAAGATCCATAAGGACAGGCTATGTCTTATTCAACTCTGTATCCATGTAAGTGCTTTAATTTCATATGAATTCAGGAAAAAATTCTGATAGAAATTGAAGTGAAATTTAAACACTGATTTATTAAAGTTTAGGAAATAATTATTCTTGGGACAAAGAATGGCCACCATATGCCCTGGCCGGTGTGACTCAGTTGGTTGATCATCATCCTGTATAACAAAGCGTTGCCAGTTTGATTCTCAGTCAGGATACAGGCCCAGGTTGTTGGGTTTGGTTCCCGATAGGGATATGTGTGGGATGCAGCCAATTGGTGTCTCTCTCCTCTCACATCGGTGTTTCTCTCTCTCTGCCTCTTCTTTTCTCTCTGTAAAAAAAGAAAAAGAAAAAAAGAATGGCTACCATATATATAAAATTAACCCTAATGGAGCAAATTAAAGTCCACATCAGAGTGCCCAAAATACAATTATGGATTATTTTTATATACGTTTTTTCCATTTTCTTTTCAATTACAGTTGACATTCAATATTATATTATAGTGGTTTCAGCATTTACACCTTATATAATTGCTTAGACATTTATATAACAAGAGTGATTCCCCCCAATGACTCTAGAACCTACCTGGCATCATACATAGTTATTACAATAGTATTGACTATATTCCCTATGCCAGGGGTCCTCAAACTTTTTAAACAGGGGGCCAGTTCACAGTCCCTCAGACCGTTGGAGGGCCGGACTATAGTTTAAAAAAAAAACTATGAACAAATTCCTATGCACACTGCACATATCTTATTTTGAAGTAAAAAAACAAAAGGGGAACAAATACAATATTTGTATTTGCATGTGGCCCGCGGGCCGTAGTTTGAGGACCCCTGCCCTATGCTGTACTTTGCATCTCCTTGACTGTTTTTAATGACTGCTAATTTGTACTTCTTAATCCCTTCACCTTTTTTACCCAACCCCAGACCCCCTCCCATCTGAAAACATCATTTTTTTCTGCTGTGTAAATTCATTTATTTTTTAGATTCCACATATAAGTGAAATCATATGGTATTTGTCTTTCTCTATCTGACTTATTTCACTTAGCACAATTCCCTCTAGGTTCATCCATGTTGTTGCAAAAAGCAAGATCTCATTCTTTTTCTTGGCTGAGTACTATTTTATTTTTTATATGTACCACTTCTTCTTCATCCATTTGTCTATCAATGGGCACTTAGTCGCTTCCATATCTTGGCTAGTGTTTTTAATGCTGCAATGAACATGGGATACATATATCGTTCGAATTAGTGTGGCATATAATTGTTCATAGTATTTTCTTATAATCCTTCATATTTTTGTGGTATTGATTGTCATTTCCCCTCTTTCACTTCTGATTTTATTTATTTGGGCGCTCTCTCTGTCTCTCTCTCTCTCTCTCTTTTGATATGTCTGTCTAAAGGCTTATAAATTTTGTTTATTTTTTCAAAGAACCAGATTTTGGTTTCAATAACATTTTCTATTATTTTTTGAGACTGTTTTATTTATTTCTACTCTGACCTTTATTATTTCCTTTCTTCTGCTCACTTTGGGCTTCATTTGTTCTTTTCCTAGCTCCTTTTGGTGTAAAGTTAAATTGCTTATTTGAACTTTTTCTTGTTTCTTTAGATAGGCCTATATTGCTATAAATTTCCCTCTTTGGCTGTGTCGCATAGATTTTGGGTGGTTGTGTTTTCATTTTCATTTGTCTGATGGTACCTTTTGGTTCTCCATGATGGTTGCTCTATAATTTAGTTGTAATTTTAACATGGTTGTGGGAGGAGGCAAACATAGCCTTTACCTACTCTGCCACCTTGACTAGAAGACCAGTCTTTTTATCACACATTTAATCCACATTATTAAAACTTTAAAACTTAAGTATAAAAAGTACAGGGACTTCATCAAGGTCATACAACCTTTCAATTAACACAACGTTATCTCTTTGAAAACAGTCCACAAAATCAGAATGCAAACCATGTAAATAACAATGACCAATTTGGGTAAATTAGGAGGGTTTTGTATTCCCAGTTTCTCAGTATTATGCAGGCTGGTTCTGCATTAGGGTTAGACAGTCTTACTGCCAGTGAGCTGCTGACTGCAGGCTGAGGCATTTATTGATGATATTTCCGCACGCCTGAGCTTATGCATATCTTCCTTTTTTCTTTGGTTCCTCTTCTTTTACCCCTTTCTCCACCTTCTACTCCTATTTTCTTTTTTGTCTTTCTATTTTAAAGAGACTGATTGCCTATATTCCTGCTTCCTTCTAGGTGCAACTGTCCCTGCACACAGCTCTGCCTGCCCTTTTCCTACCACCTCACTCCCCCACACCAGCTGCTGCTGGTTCCCACTCTTCCAGAGGCCTGATTACTTCATTTCCTTGGAGTCAGTGAAATCTCACAACCCTCCTACTGGAGCATGTTTAAGTAGATTTGTTCTTGCAATCAAAGTTGTCTCAAGCCCCTTCCTCTTCCTTCCTCTGTTGTCGGTACCCGAAGGAATTCTCAGCCTCCATGATGTCACCCAGGACATAAAAGGCGTACCGGCCAGCCTGCATGCTTTGAAGCATGGGAATATTTGGAAATGGGTGGACAATTGGTTTAATTTTCTACTCTTTATTGGAATGTTTCAGCATCTTGTGGACAAGACTCTGGGGCTACATTTAAACTCCTTGTTAAGACCATTAAATGGATTTTGTTGTGTGCAAAACAAGAAGGATTCGCATTGACATTGCCACTAAGCCCTGCCTATTTGGTGGGTTTAGCTGGATATCGGTGGTCAGGGATTTCTTTCTTTTATTCTCATTTTTAAGAATGACAAACTTTTAAAATTGGGAATAAAATAGGCTTTATCTCCCTAAAAGGAATGGCTGTAAAGCAGCAAAGGCTTTTCCTATCTCCAGAAGGGAATTGTGGCAAAAGAATAGAAACTTTACGGGGAGTTACTGGTGTTATCAACGGCTTTTCAAAATAGACTTGAAATGAATAGTTGTGTGCTGGTTTTATTACTGCTTTGCGAGTTTACATTTTGTTTTTTAGGTATTTTCTCTTCCCTATGAGATGGTTGCTAGGACTTGAGAGCAAATAACCTTTATTGTGTTGAATTTGGGACTAAACATAATTATCTTTTAATTTGGGTTTATAGTGCCAGTTTTTGACAGTTATATTATGAGCTGTTTGAGGAAAATTGAGCCCACATGCTGTAAGCTGCTTCCTATTCAGTTACCCTTCAAGTTATGATGTTTCTGCTCTCCCTTCCCCCATTCCTCCACTGGGCAGCCTCTGGACCAGATGTTGCTGGAGGCAAACCAGATGATCCAGTATGGGCACTGCCCAGCTCCATCATTGTCTCCTCTGAAAAGACCCTTGTTCCCAGCCAGCATGTTTTTCTGGATGACTCCATGGACATGAGACTCAATGGATGCTGTAGTTCTCCTCACAGAGGAAAATGGTGAGTAAATAGAAGTTTTGTATATTGAGTTCATATTTCTAGTAAACTCTATGAGCATGTCAGAGAGGCTTCACCTTCATTTCTTTTTTTAAAAAAATATATTTTATTGATTTTTTACAGAGAGGAAGGGAGAGAGATAGAGAGCCAGAAACATTGATGAGAGAGAAACATCGATCAGCTGCCTCCTGCACATCTCCCACTGGGGATGTGCCCACAACCCAGGTACATGCCCTTGACCGGAATCGAACCTGGGACCCCTCAGTCCGCAGGCCGATGCTCTATCCACTGAGCCAAACCGGCTTCGGCGACCTTCATTTCTGACTGGTCTTCAGTTGGCGGCAGCACTTCTTGCCTAAACTGCCCCATAACATTTCTCTATAGCAGCGGTTCTCAACCTGTGGGTCGCGACCCCTTTGGCGGTCGAACGACCCTTTCACTGGGGTCGCCTAAGACCATCCTGCATATCAGATATTTATATTACGATTCATAACAGTAGCAACATTACAGTTATGAAGTAGCAACGAAAATAATGTTAGGTTGGGTCACAACATGAGGAACTGTATTTAAAGGGCCAGAAGGTTGAGAACCACTGCTCTAAAGGAAGATAATAAGCTGTAAATAAACTCTTAAGTGCACCATGGGAGCACATTGCTTATAGAAATCGTTTTGAAAAATAATAACCATTTTTCTCTGTTCCTTTCTAGTGCCCAAGCAGAAGTTTGGGGTCCTCTAGAAGCAGCCCTAGAAGGGTTTAAGGGCAAATGGTTTATTAGGGTGGTCATGCCAGAAAGGACCAGGAGGGAGTGGGAGATGACACAAGGAAGAGAAGTCAATAAAAGATATGTCTTAGGGTAGGTTACAGCAGTAGGTAGGTAAGTGGGGCTCAGTCCTGCTGGGACCCCTGGGAGACTGTGTATGAGACACACCTTGGATACATAGCACCTGAGGGTGAGGGAGCTGGGATATTTTATGCCGGTTCCCTCAGTTATTGATAGAGGGCTGTTTCCAGGGAGGGCGTGGGTGTTAATTTCCCATCAGGGGCTATGAAATCCAAGAAGGCTCTTAGCCTATGAGTGCTGGTGGTTGGAAGCCAACTGTAAATGGCTGAAATGTAAATGGCCACGGGCAGGACACCAACACATCTATTATACTTCTCAGAGTGTGTGGGAGGAGGCAGACACTCCACTGCTCCCAAAAGTCACTAAAATAATGACTTTATTGGTAAGTGCCTTCTATACGCATTTTCTGCAAATCAAAAAGGCTTTTAGAGACTTATTATTAGGAAAGTGAAGTCTTTCCCTCAAAATATTTTCTTTATATAGAAATACTAGGAAATGGAACTAGTGGACACAACCAACAGATTCCTATCAAGCCTTTTTTCAAAATGCTCCCATCCATCACTTTAAGTAGATGCAGGATATAGCAGCAAACATACAGGGCAGGGCAAAAGTAGATTTACAGTTGTGAGTATGCAAAATACAGAGTCTGTTCTTGTATTATTCCTTTCTTTTTTCCCATACAAACAACTGTAAACCTACTTTTGTCCCACCCTGTATCAACCATTATTCTCAAGACGACCTTTAATCCACAGCCAGTGGTATTCTGGCTGCAGATCCCTGGGTACCTCACAGACCACAGTGTGGCAGGCAGACCATCTGCAACTTACCCCAGTGAGCAGGGGCCAAACAGAGGTATGTGACGTTGTCCCTTCGTCCTTGGCACCAGCTCCAAACACTGACAACGGAAAAGTGTGATGAAACCCAGGCATCCTAATCCCCAGGACATCTCATGGAGATCTGGAACCCCTCGTCCCTGGAGAGTCCTGCTGCTCTCTTTATCCCGAATGGCACTCTGGCAGCTGAGCCAATCATGCCTGGTTGTTCTATTGTTATGAGGGTTGATGAGTCTCTAAGTTCCGAGCATACTATCACAGAGGGATCTTGGTGAGGAGGAGAATGAAGCTCATGGAGTCTCTACTGCACACAGATGCAGAGTGGAGCTGAACTTCCTGTGAGAGGCATATTGATGGACTGGCATTTTGGCAAAATAGAATCCAGAACAGTTCTATGTCAAGTCTGCCTAAGTGGCAGCCAGTATGGGTATCAGATCCATTGACTGTTTGTACTGGGATTCCTAATTCTAGTCCCTGATGTGTAATTGGTGTTTCAGAGCTAGAAAAAACATTAAAGACCTAAAATACTGATAAGGACGCTGCATTCCAGTGTGGTTCAGTCATTTGCCCAGACTCAAGCAGCTGGTGAAGAGCTGGGCTGAGGGGAGGGAGCCAGGCTTTTCCCACTTCGCTGTGAAGCTAATAAGTGAAAGCAGCAGGATCTCTCATTGGATTCAGTAGAAGTAAATGTTCGGTCCCACAAAGTTCTGTGAATACCTGCTGAAGATAGTGCAAGGCATTGTGGGAATCTGAAGAACAAGTGCCCTCATCATACCTCTCAACAATGCAGGCGTGGAAAAGCAACTACACAGCCTAGCAGAAGAGTTTTATTTTATGTGGGCCCACAGGATAAACTGAGGCACTCACCCTGGAACTTACGTTCTGATGAGCCTACTGCTACCAGCAAGAAATGCAGCCTTGCACATCTGTGCTGGGACATGGGGCTTTCGGGGAGACAGAGGAGAGAGAAACTGACATCCATGTACAGTATGATAAGGGAGTAAATGCCCCAAACTCTCGGTCCTCCCTTGACCCAGACGACCGTGAGGGTTGGGGCCAGTTGCCTGGAAGAAGGTGCCCAGCCATCGGTAGCCATTTCCTGACTGCACAGACTCGAGCGGGTACCTGATCCTTCTAAGATTCCATTTCTCCAACTCGGATAATGCTGGAGATAACAGCATCTACTGTGTTGGCCGGCATGAAGACTAAAGGAGCTCATGCAAGTCATATTCTCAGTACTCAATAGATCCTTGTCATTATTTTGCCCAGTTGCTTCCTTCCGCCCCAGCCCCACTACATCTCCCCATTGCTCCACCTTTTCTGTAGAGCTTTCCCACCATCACTTTCCCCCAAACTCACCTCTAATGATTTTTTTCTCCCTGTTCTCATGCACTGTCTGCCTAAGCTCTTTGCTCCTTGCCTCCCAGCTCTCTTCACCTCCTGCTTCTGTTTCCCGCTCCCTGTCTTCATTCCTTTATGCTACCGATTCATCCTCTATCCCAGTGGTCGGCAAACTCATTAGTCAACAGAGCCAAATATCAACAGTACAACAATTGAAATTTCTTTTGAGAGCCACATTTTTTAAACTTAAACTCTATAGGTAGGTACATTGTTATTAACTTAATTAGGGTACTCCTAAGCTGGCCTTTGCTAAAAAACGTCCTCAATCTGATTGAGGTACATTCGCTGAGGTCCACCCCTTCCAACTCTCCCACACTCGTCTTGTATACTTGTTTCAGATAGACGAGTGTGGATGGGAGAGTTGGAAGGGGTCGACCTCAGCGAACTACCTCAAAACAATGTACCTCCCCCGCGGCCCGCCTGCCCAGTGTCTCCCGTCGCCCGACCACCCCCCACTTCTAATGCCACTTCTTCAAAATAGACTCGCCCAGGCGGAAAACCAACTTCTGCGCATGGGCCACGAAGTTTCAATCGCACTGTACGTGCGTGCCCGCACGTGGTATTTTGTGGAAGAGCCACACTCAAGGGGCCAAAGAGCCGCGTGTGGCTCGCGAGCCGCGGTTTGCTGACCACTGCTCTAGCCCATTTTCTTATAATTTGTGCTCTTCATCGCACCTCCCTGATTCCTTCTTTTCCCTCCTCACATTCACCCATCCCCCACCACTTTCACGCCCCCTCGCTGCCCCTTCCTAGACTTGCTCTCCCCACCCCATGTTCCATGCCCAATTAGGAACTCCATCCTGCCCCCATCTCTCCCATTCACAGTTCCACTCCAGGAAGCGTCCTTGTTCATTGTGGCAGGCAGCCTCTGAGATGGCCACCTAGGCTCCCCACCGCCTGCTCTCCATGCCCTGTGGGTTCCCCTTACTTTCAGTATGGCCTGGACCTAGCCACTAGATTCTAAAGACTATGACGAAAAGGGATAGCACTTCTGAGCTTAAGTTAAAAGAGACTGTGGCTTTCATCTAGGCTGCTCTTTGGCTACGAGGAAGCCAGCTGCCATGTCGTAAACAGCCTTATTGAGAGGCCCACATAGCAAGAAACTGGTCTCCAGCCAACTGCCATGTGAGTGATCCTCCCCCAGCTGAGCCTCGAGATGACTGCAGCCCCTCTGACAACTTGACCGGAGCCTGGGAGGGGCCTCCAGCCTGAAGCCCCAGGTAAGATGCTGCTGGATTCCTGACCCACAGAAACTGGGATGATCACTATTTGTTGTCATAAGAGACTATACTTGGGGGTCATTTGTTGTGCAGCGAGATTAAGAATGCAGAGTTGTTTTATATGGACCACCATTCAGAGAGGTTTGCTTACCCTTCTTTGGGTCTCAGCCTCCTCATCTGTGAGACTTGGGGGTCACAGTCCAGTGTCCCAAGTCTCCTGTCCTTGAGGATGTCGTCTGTGACGTTACAACCAGGCCCATCGGTGCTACTGTTGAGCACAGGGAGCCCAGCTTAAACCTGCACATCTTCGCATTTTGAGCTCTACTTCTCTATATTTGCCTCACATTTTTCATTCCTATTATCTGAAGTCTGTTTCTAATTTCTGACAGAATTGCTGTGGCCTATTGTGTGCCTGGCTCTGCATGACATGCCAATTTCATTTTGAAGTCACGGCTATTGTCTTTCTCTCTGCTAATCTCTCTTGTTTTGCAAAATTCCAATAGAACGTGTGAACATAGAGAGTTGCCCTTGCGCCTGATCCTGGTGCTGGATGGCCCCCAGTCGGGTGGATGATAGACAGACAGCCTGTCTGCCACGGAGGCATCGTTTCTTGCTTAAAAAATTTGCTTTCTAGATTGCAGACTCCCTTACAACTCGAGCAAAGACTGGAACATATTAAATAAAAGCAGAGCTGAAATTGGATGGAAAGTCTCAGCCACTTAGATTCCAACCTCTCTTTCAGAGGGAGCACGTGGGGAAGGGGCTGGGACGTGCCGATGGGTAATGCAAGGCAAGAAGCCTTCCTTACCTTTCTCACACCATTCAAGTTTTAAGCGGGAGTGACATATTTTTTCTTAAGCAGGGCCTGTAACCCCGGATCCATCACTTATGTATGGTGTCCATGGCAACCAGGCAATGGTATGGGATCCCTTCTCACTGGGGAATTCCTTTTATGGCTCATTTCCGAAACCAGCATGGCCAGTACACGAGTCTGCAGTTTCCCAGTTGCCTAGCAACCAGCTCCTATGCTCTAGTCACTGGGAAAAGCAGACAGTTTAAAAAAAAAAAAGTGTCGTCAGAATCATATGTTACATTCTCTCTACTTTGTCTCTTTAGAATAAAATAATTAGTGTGTGATAAGGATGCGGGAAAGGGCACCCGCTCCCTGTTGTTAATGCCTCCACTGCTCCTGGTGGGCTGTTGCAGGCAGGGAGAGGGAGGGAAATGTTAGCATGCTTTCGGCTGGTAATTAAGCAGCGCGAGCCATCTGCACATTGAAAGCTCTACATTTTTCACGTCTCGTGGGGGCATCAAGTAAGTACAGGGCCAGCAATCTGTGCTGTGTTTCCTCCCCCAAACCAGGAAGCCAGACTCCACCCACAGGTGTCACTGGACCATCTCTCCTTGGCTTATATTCCTGGGGGCGGGGCGGGGTGGGGGAGGGGGAGGTGAGAGTATGTTTGTTGGGTTTTTGGTAGAAAGACAAAGAGACTATGGGGTCTCCTTGAGTTACAGCAGTGGTTTTCAACCAGGGGGTGACTTTGCCCCCCTGGCTACATTTGGCAAGGTCTGCGGACAATTCTGGTTGTCACAACTGGTGGAGGAGCGGGGTGTTACTGATATTTAGTGGGTAGAGAGACCAGGGAGATGGCTAAACATCCTCCAATACAAAGGACAGCCCCCAGCAACAACAAAGTCTCCTACTCACGATGTCAATATGTTTGAGGTTGAAAAGCCCTGAGTAAGAGGAACCAGAATATCCATCTGTCTTGTTAAAAACCCAGCACTGTAGCTGACTAGGAAAAATGTTGACAAGGTAAAAGGTGGCACTCATCCAAATCATTCAACAGACACAATCCCAACTGGAATTCCGGATGGCGCGTGGCACGGGACTCCTCCCCTCCCGCCAGCGGTTGACTTAACAAAAGTGTAGAGCAGAGAGCCCTCTGGAGCCTGTAGCGGTGGAGGTAACCCCTGGGGTTGCCTTCCTCGGAGGGAGGAGAGCAGAGAGGGCTGCCCGTCCCGCTTCAGGGAGGTGGCTTTGGCACCAGACAGATTTGTTTTCATATACTGAGTCTCTGGCCTATGCGCTCTGGGCTCTTAGGTATTCTACATCCGTGGTTGCCAACCGGTGGTCCGCGGCCTACTGGTGGTCTGTGAGGTCTGAAAGGTTGGCCACCGCTGTTCTACATAATCTCCCAGAGACTCAGTCTCCACAAGTCCAAAACGGAAATTAAAGTGGGTGTTGTGAGAAAGATGAGACAGATACGCGAAATGCCTGTCTGATTACGCCCTCCCACTCCCCTGCTTGTCTCAGCCCCGGGACCCACATTGTCCCCGCTCTCCTGCGAGGTACTTTGTACTTTTGAGGAATAGGAATCAATGCACCGCACCTATAATGACTGAGGCCATTTAACAAGAGCACAGGACAAAAGCACCATTTTTGGAGTTTGGGCTGTTTTTAGGCATGAAGGCCAGAGTAGGCCTGGGCTTCAAGTCCCAGCTCCTCCACTTTACTGGCTGTGTGACCTTGAGTAGTTATTTAACCTGAGAGGTTTCTCATCGATGAAATGGGGTCATTATCCTCTCTGATGGTATTGTTGTAAGGATTAGAAATAATGTATGGAAAAGTGCTTAGACTGATGACGGAATAGGCCATCTTACTCCTTGTTTTTAAAGGGGCACACATGGTCTTAACCCCAGATCTTTTCCACTGACACGGAGAGTGAAGCGGAGGCCGGGTGTTAGGAAGACAGCATTGGCCTCCCTGTCATTTCCTCTGCAAAACCCAGACTTCTCTCAGTAACCTGGGATAGTTCCAGCCGCCCTGACCTTATGTAAGCAGTTTTGAAGCTATTTCCATTTCCAGCCACTGCTACCTCTTTGTGGGAGGTGGTGATGCGTTCATACATTTAGTAACCAGTTTCCACTTGCTTGAAATGTTGAGAATATCTCAGGATTCTAACCGGTGGGTTTTGGTCCGTATTTACATCATCCATACCTTTCACAGTTCTCTAGACTGGAGCATGCGTCCTTGTCAGCCTCCACCCTGGCCTCCTACAAAGCCCCTCCAGGCCCTCGATCATGTGAAATGCCTGTGAGCTCCGTTCTTTCTCCAGATGCATCAACCAGAACTGGGCACGCCTTACAAAGGTTAAGGTAATGTTTTTGTACTTTTGTTCCTTATTCTTCCTAACAATTTCATTGTTAGGCCGTTGGGGCCCTGAGTCTTGGCTGTGCACTCTTGCAATGATTCCCAAGTCCTTTTTCTGGTCACAACAGCTGGCTCATAGTGGCAGCATCTGGTTTTCCAGTTTTGACGGTTCCCTCCGAGCAGAATTATGGAATCTCACCCGGAAGCCGCCACCGCTGGGAAAGATGGCAGGAGGTGTTTACTGGGCATGCGTGAGACCCCCCCCCCCCCCAGAACGTTGGGCACAGGTGCCTTGTCTGGGAACAAGTGGCCCGATTTGGAGCCACAGTCACCCCAGAGCTGTGAGCAGCTGGAGACAGGACATCCTGAGGTTTACCAGGAGGCCCAGAAGCACTCAAAGTATGTAGAGGTCAGAGCAGTGGCAAAGAGAGAGTCCGGGAGGTCAAGGGGCATCAGGCCACCGAGGGCAGGGCAGGCAGCTTGTCTGGGATGCAGGATGACAGATGGGAGATTCAAAACAGGGCACCATTGGAACCCTGAAACAAGGCAAGGTTTTACCAGGATGGGGACTGAGCTGCAGGAGAGGAGCCTGGCTGAAAAGGGGGCCCAGCATCCGTAGCTTAAGGCAGATCCTATCACAATGAAGCAGAAGGAAAAACAGGGAGGGAAAGAGGTGGATATCTAATTTGGGGCAAATAATTTTTTTCCTGTTCCTACGGCACTAGTGCAGGTTCCTGGGAGATCAGCTGGCTGGTCAGTTCAGGGATTCTGACTGTGTCCTCCGTGGGTATCACACCTCTGCATGGCCATGACTTCCATAAAGCTCCCACGGGCAGTGCTAATCTCTTGGGCCAAGGAAAACATGTCTGTGATCACAACGCTTGGGAGTTTTGTAAACTACACGTCCCTCCTGGAAATTCACAGTGTACATTCGCATTTGAAAAGCTCTGAAAACTCCGGTGCTATAGAAATCCGTTTGTTTTTCATTCAATGTCTCTCCAACACGGTTGACAACAGGATCCTTTGGTTACGTAAAAGCTATGAACTTCCTGTGGACACACCTTGAGAGACAATGTTCTGGAACATTCCCAGGCCCTTTACAACCTGGCCTGGCCTTGTTTCCCAACGTTACCTTCCTTTATTTCCCTACATTCCAGCCACACTGAACTCTCCCTTGAACGTGCCTGTTTCCCATTTCCTTCTTTCTTGTGAAACAGGTGATTCATTATCTGCCCCCAAATGGGAAGAATTCTGAGCCTTCCTCACTGCACCCCCACCATCCATGTCTGTCTGTCCTTTAAGGCTCACCTAAAAGGGTCGCTTGATCCATCTCTGCCTCAGCCTTCCTGTTACTATAAAAAAAAAATCCTTCTCTCTTTTGATCCCTTATGTCACACTATCTGTTATTTTTAGGGCACTTAGCACTTTTGATTTATTTAATATATATTAATATATTTTTCATTGATTTTGGAAAGGAAGGGAGAGGCAGAGAGATAAACATCAATGATGAGAGAAAAGCATTGATCGGCTGCCTCCTGCACGCCCCCTACTGGGGATCAAGCCCGCAACCTGGGCATGTGCCCTTGACCAGAATTGAACTGTGACCTCCTGGTTTATAGGTCAACCCTCAACCCCTGAGCCACACCAGCCCAGCAAGGGCACTTAGCACTTTTTAATTTGTGTGTGGCTGTTTACGCCTTTCTTATTAGGAGACAGAATCCATGCCTGATTCTGCTGCCCCAGAACACAGCATATTTGTAGGATTGTTCAAGGGAGCAGAAAGTATGATACTATGACCTCCAAGATTGAAATTTCTCAGTCCTCAGGCCAGAGATGGCAAACGTCTGGCTCACTTGTTGCCAACCCACATTCTTACCTGTGGCAAACACATTCATCAACCACAATGTGATTCCTCTGGGGCCCAGATGGCAGCTCCCCCCCCCCCCCCAATACCTCTCCTCCTCTAGGCTTCTCAACACAGTGCTCCCAATAGCCAGAATCAATAGGTTAAGGTTGGCATGACAGAGGAAATCTAATTGTCACCCCTGATTTGGACTTTTCCACGAAGTGAAAGATAGAAAAATTTAGCAGGCAGAATAGGGGAGCTGTTAATACTTCAGATCAGGGATTGTCCACAACAGAAAAGAGCAATTAGCAAAACTATTCATTATACTTTCATGTTCACGTCTAGTCTCAAGGCTAATTATTTGTATAATTAACCTGTAACAAAATGCAAATAATTGATGAGCCTGATTTCTTGGAATGAAACATGAGTCCTGTGAAATGTAAATAGATGTGAATTACAAACAGCTTTCCTTTACTTAGGCTTTCTAATAAGGCACTGCCTGGAAATTAAAGAAACCATTTAAGTTTAATGCCGTTTACACTTTTAAAACCCCTCAACAAAATAAAACAATATGATATGTATTTAAATGCATAGAAAAAGCACAGATTTTTTAATTCTCACTCTACCACTGTCTATCTGTGGACCTTGGGCAAGTTACTAATCTCACTTTACTCATGTTCCTTATAAGCCTCAGTTTTGGCTTTTATAAAATAGGTATAATAGCAGCCCCTCGTTCACAGGATTGAGAATTAAGTAAGTGCTAACTCATCTGCAAAGAGTACATAATGAATGTAAGCCATTGTTTTTACACTTTTATATTGCTTAGATTTTTTTTCTTATGTGAGAAAGTGAGGGAGAGGGGATGTATATGGATGTCTCTGCTGTAACACCATCTATGTGTTCCTGAAATACTTTTATGGTCTACAAAATAGCCCGCTGAAAATAGCTGGCTGCTGGGGGAAGAAAATAGGGTTGGGCAGACCACTCCTAACCTATAGAACTTTGTAACCAGGGCCCTAGCAAAAACAATGTCAAAACTAAAATATCAGCCCCACTCAACCTTATGTTACACAAACATGTGCATGCTGTATCCCAACCTTGAACCCTCAGGCTCCTGGGGCTTCTTTTTGATATAAAAGTCCTGGGGGACATTCATTCTAACGACCTTTTTCATCAAAATTAAACATCCCATTTAAGGAGTAGTGTTCTTCACTACTCTGCCATTCTAGTTTAACGGGAAATGTCTTTGCGGCTGCTTCATCTGCAAAAAGCTGGACATGAGGGTAACACGGTGATTCTTAAAAGTCACTAAGTTCGTCACTTTCTGTGGCTAAAGAAGGAAGCTGTGTGTCTTCTCAGCTTTTCCTTCAGGCCTTCAGAGAATGCTAAGGTTTCCTCTTTTTGAAAGAGGTAACTGCTGTGAGAAAGCTTGCCTCTGGTTGTTTCAAAACATTAACGTGCTAGGGAAAATATTGTGTAGGAACCGATATGGCTTCCATGTTCTACCAATTCCCCATGTGCCCATGGCATGTGAGGTCGTCCATAGTTAAGAAGCACATGTTGTAGCAAAACAGTTTGTATTACCAGTTGCTGTGGTAGGAGCTAAATATAAACCATGTGATTTATATCTGCCCATTAATCTATGTAGTAGCTTTCCTGAGGTCACAGATTTTTAAGTAGCAAAGCCAGGGTTCCTAGCTGGAATCCAACTAACGGCAAAACTCATGCTTTTAGAGACCTGGCTAATCCCTTAAATGTGGATGGAGGCAGGAAAGAAGACAGACACACTGGCTGAGGTGATGAGTGAAAGCCTGATTTCCAACTCCGCAAGTCACTAACATTTCATCTAATTTAATCCTCACAACAATCTTTGCCACCACTTCAGAGATGAAGAAACTGAAGCTCAGGATATAAACCTAGCCCTCGCTGGTTCCTAAACTGGGGTGTTTCTCCCTACATCCTATTTATGTTTGTCTCTGATTAAAGACACCATCCCTTACTATCACAATGAGCCTGTCTGCTAGTTTTTAAAAAGTTATGTGACTTGAGCATCGTCATTCACCCATTGTCTCCTGTGATGAATTTCACTGTGTCTATTTACTTCACCAGGAAGCACAAAGAGTCCCAAACAAGATGAATTCAAAGAGGCCCCCACCAAGACACATGATAATTAAAATGCCAAAGGTTAAAGATAAAGAGAGAATCTTAAAGGCAGCAAGAAAAAAGCAGTTAGTTACCTACAAGGGAGCGCCCACAAGACTGTGATCTGCTTATTCAAAAGAAACTGCAACCAGAAGGGAGTGACACGAAATATTCAAAGTGATGAAAAGTAAAAAATTAAACCAAGATCACCTAAACAAGGCTGTCATTTAGAATCAAAGGAGAGATAGTTTCCCGGGGGGGTGGGGGGGCATTGAGTTAAGCAGTATTCTACTAGTATTATAAGAAATGATAAAGGGACTTCTTTAAGTAGAAAAGAAATGATAAAATAATATGAATCAGAAAATATTGGAAAAGAAAAAAATTCTCATTAACAAAGGTAATAACTTAGTAAAAACTGGATCAATCAACTATAAAGCTAATACAAAGGATAAAGGCAAAAGTAGGAAGATCATGTGTAATCATAACAGTCCAGTACACACACACACACACACACACACACACACACACACAATCATTAAAAAATAACAGATAAATGTGGAGGGGTGAGTAAAAATTGTAATGGTTTTAGAAAGTGTTGGAACTTAAACAACCATCAACTTAAAATAGACTGCTATAAACATAGTTTTGTGTATAGGAAGCACATGGTAACCACAAACAAAAAACCTACAAAAGGCATACAAGAAATAGAGAAAGGAATCCAAACACAACTCTACAGAAAGTCATCAGCATACCAGAAAAGAGAGCAAGAGCATAAGAAAGGGAAAAAGCAATATAAAAACGATCAGAAAACAATATATTGAAATAGCTACATATCTATCAGTAATTACTTTAAATGTAGAAGGAAGGAAATAAAGATTAGTGTGGAAATAAAAGATATAGAGTCTAAAAAAAACCACAATAGAAAAGATCAATGAAACCAAGAGCTGGTTCTTTTAAAAAATAAACAAAATTGATAAACCTTTAGCCAGACTCATCAAGAAAAAAAGAGAGCCCAAATAAATAAAATCAAAATGAAAGGAAATGACAACTAGCACTACAGAAATACAAGGGGTTATAAGAAAATACTATGAACAATTATGGTATAGCCAATTAATTGGACAACCTAGAAAAAATAGATAAATTCCTAGAAGTATACAGTCTCCCCAGGCTGAATCAGGAAAAATAGACCAATAATTTCTAACAAAATCAAACTCTAAATCAAAAACTCCCACAAACTAAAGCCCTGGACCAGATGGCTTCACAGATGAATTTTGCCAAACATTCAAAGAAGAATTAATACTTACCTTTTGCAAACTATTCCAAAAATGTAAAGTGGAGGGAAAGCTTCCAAACTCATTTTACAAGGCCAGCATTACCCTGATACCCAAGACAGAAAATGATACTACGAGATAAGAAAACCACAGACCAATATTCCTGTGAACACAAATGCAAAAGTTCACAATAAAATATGAGCAAACCAAATTCAGCAGCATATTAAAGGGAATCATTCACAATGACCAATTGGGATTCTCTCTGGGATACAACGATGGTTCCACATATGCAAATCAATGTGATACATCACATTAATATAGTTAAAGAGAAAATTATCATGATCATCTCAACAGAGGTAGAAAAAAACATTTGACAGAAATCAGCATCCATTCACGATGAAGACTCTTAACAAATTAGATATTGAAAGAATGCACCTCAACATAATAACATCTATTAGATATGACAAGCCTACAGCTAATATCATAGTCAATGGTGAAAGATTGAAAGCTTTTCCTTTAAGATCAGGAATAAGACAAGGGTGCCCATTCTCACCACTCCTATTCAACATTGTACTGGAAAGTCCTAGGCAGAGTTAATAAAGCTATTAACCTGCATGCATTTTTTTTCAAAAGAACAACTTAAGCTTACTTTTGCCCCACCCTGTATATGATCAATTAGTTTATGACAAAATAGCCAAAAATATACAATGGGGAAAGGACAGTTTTCTCAATAGATGGTGCAGGGAAACTAGACAGTTAAAGAATGAAATTGGACCACTATCTTGCACCATACACAAAAATTAACTCAAAATGAGTTAAAGATTTAAACATAAGACATGAACCATAACACTCTTAAAGCAGGTGGTAAGCTTCTTTGACATCAGTATCGGTGATAAAAATTCTACTGGATTTGGCAACAAAAGCAAAAATCAACAAGTGGGACTACATCAAACTAAAAAGTTTCTGCACAGTAAAGAAAACCAACAAAATGAAAAGCAACCTACAGAATGGAAAAATATTTTTACAGATCATGTCTCCAAAAGTTTACTATTCAAAGTATATAAAGAACTCATACAACTCTTTAGCAAAAGAAAAAAAACCACAATTTGATTAAAAAGTGGACAGAGGCCCTAACGAGTTTGGCTCTATCAGTGGATAGAGCGTTGGCCTGCGGACTCAAGGGTCCCAGGTTCAATCCCGGTCAAGGGCATGTACCTTGGTTGCGGGCACATCCCCAGTGGGGACTGTGCAGGAGGCAGCTGATCGATGTTTCTCTCTCATCGATGTTTCTAACTCTCTATCCCTCTCCCTTCCTCTCTGTAAAAAAATCAATAAAATATATTTTTAAAAAAGTGAACAGAGGATCTAATAGACATTTCACCAGGGAAGACATAAAGATGACCAACAGGTTCATGAAAAAGTGCTCAATATCTCTAATTATGGAAACGCAAATGAAAACCGCAATGAGTTATCACCTCACACCTGTTAGAATGACCATCATCAAAGACAAAAAATTAGTGTTGGCGAAGATGTGGAGAAAAGGGAACACTGTGCACCGCTCATGGAAATGTATTTTGGTGCAGCCACGATGGAAAACAGTATGGAGGTTCCTCAAAAAATTAAAAATAGAGCTACCATATGATCCAGTAATTCCACTGCTGGGTATTCATCCAAAGAAAAGGAAACCATTAACTAGAAATGGCATATGCACCCCCCATGTTCATTGCAGCCCTATTTATAATAGCCAAGATGTGGAAACAACGTGTCCATCAATGTGTAACACATTTTGAGTAACAAAGGAATAATAGAATGAAGAGTGTAAGCTTTGAAATCTGGCAGAACTGAGTTGGAATGCTGATTTACACTTATTAATTGATATCTTCAACAAAAAAGTTATTTAATTTTCCTAGCGATTTCTTATTAATAAAACACTGTGTATTAAATAAAAAATAATAGAAACGATTTTATGAAATAATACTGCCTGGAACTTAGCAAGTACTTACTACATATTTGTTCTCTTCCTCATAACTCAGAATATCTGACCTACAGAATACTGACTCGGTACTAGACTCAAACCAAAGATCTAGAGTTTTTGTCTATGGTCTAATCCCTGATACCTTACCTTGAATCTTCTCAAACTGTTCCATAGAGATGTTCTTCAGTGTTCTATGATTAAATAAATTTGGGAAACACACCTATAGTTTATTTCCCTTAGAGATTCATAATGCACATGAACATTTTTAAAACTATGCATTAAGAAATATGTATAATTTTAAGATATTGTATTTTTCATTTGTAGAATTTCCATTTTTTTAGTAGTTTCTATTTTTCTGATGAGATTTTATATGTTTACAGCCATTGCCAGCATATTTTCTTTGACATCATTGAGTTAGTTATAATGGCTGTTTTAAAATTCTTGTCTGCTAATACCATTATCTGAGTCAACTAGGGGGTGTCTGTGTTAATGATCATTTCTCTTAAATAGGAGTCACACTTTCCTACTTTGTATTTGGAATAATTTTGGATTGCACCTGGATATTGCAAATGATACATTATAGAAACTCTCAATTCTACTATATTCCTTTAAAGAGTTTTCAGTTTTTGTTTCAGCGGAAAGATAACACAGCTGAATTCAATCTGCAAACTCTATGTTCCCTGAGAAGGGCATCAACTAAAGTCTCAGCTTATTTTTTTCAGTCTTTGCTGGGCTACTTGGCGTCTGTCCCATGCATGCTTGGTTCAGATATCAGACAAAGACCTGAGCAGAGTTTAACATAGAATGTGGGCCTGCCCTTTTCTGATTCTCTCCTTTCTGAAATGCCTTCCATTTTCAGCTGCTGTGGTCATCCAGAATTGTCTTCTAGTTCTTCAAGTCAATCTTACTGAGTTTCTATTTGCATTTTAGCCATATTGCCTGGCATAGCTCTCTGTAGGGTCTGCTCTACAAAAAGGCCAAAAGCTATAAAAAGGGGAAGGTCATCCAATGCCATTACCATCATAGAGTTGGCTCACGTTCAGAATCTGCCTGCTTTTGATCATCCTCCAGTGCTATCAAGTAGTTGTTTATATTTTTTGAGAATTACATTTTCTCAAGAATTTAGTTTTCATCTGCAGAAATGTTGGTCTGACATGAGCTACTGGGCCATTACCAAAACTGAAACCTGTGTAATATTCTTTTATTTAAAAAAATATTTTTATTGATTTCAGAGAGGAAGGGAGAGGGAGAGATAGAAACATCAATAATGAGAGAGACACATCGATTGGTTGCCCCCTGCATGTGCCCCAACCAGGGCCGGGGATTGAGCCTGCAACCAAGGTATGTGCCCTTGACTGAAATTGAACCTGGGACCCTTCAGTCCACAGGTGGTTCTGTCCACTGAGCCAAACTGGCTAGGGCCTGTGTAATATTCTTTAATCTAGCATTCCCTAAAGAGAGTCTTCATTTGGTAGAACCGTATTATTAGTATATCACAGACCTTAGTATTTCATAGAACTCATTTTGGGAAATGCTATTCTAAGATTTGTATCCCGAGAGACTTAAAAAAATGGTAATAAAACAGAGATTAGATAGTTAAAAAGCAAAATGGGTTTTGAGGAGGAAATGATGGAAATAAATGTAAGAAATGCATTAAAATGCAATTCTTCCCTTAATACCCTCTAAGTAACATTCTATGGGGAAGAGTGGTGATTTTCTATGACATTGCTCCCAGAAATGAGGGATGTACTCCAAATTCCTCAATTCCTTTTTAACTATCAGGCAGGTGAGATTCACATATTTTTCTCAGTTCTTGAACCTATTTATATTGTCACTATTATCTAAATTCACATTAGTTAAATTAAAAAAACAAATTTTTTGTTCAGAAAATTAAGATCTATGATTTTGTGTTTTTTAAAACAATATTTGTTTATTTTTAGAGAAAAGGGAAAGGAGAGAGAAAGAAACATCAATGTTAGAGCTAAATATCAATAGGCTACCTCCTGCATGCCCCCCACTTGCACGCCCCACACGGAGGATTGAGCCCACAACCTGGGCATGTGCCCTGACCAGAAACTGAACCGGCAACCTTTTGGTACATGGGACGATGCCCAACCAACTGAGCCACACCAGCCAGAGCCATAATTTTGTTTTGATTAGTCCTCAGGCCCAAAGGTTGAGAGCAGGCTATACAAAGAAGTAAATAATACCAAATACCATACAGAATCCACAACACAAAAAGGCTCGAATAACAACTGTTTTTTCTTCCCTCTCATTTTATTAGAAAAGGTAATTCAGTGAATAATTTGATATTACAATATGACGGAGGATCAGTATAGATTCAGCCTAACCTACACCTGTTTTATTCTTTAACTACAATGGATGTAAAAGTAATAAGATAAAATTAAGCTATGATAGTTATTGTTTAGAAAAATAAAATCTCAAGTAAAGTGCCTCTCTGATCATAATCGAAGATTATTTACATTATGGTTTTACTGTCAAGTACATTTTATTGTATTCTCTCTGAAAATTGGTGAACTGTGTGCCATAATGGAATATAGAAGGAGTTCAAGCTTAGGTTTAATAATTCTTCACCAGTGTTTTGAAAATTAAATTAGATAGCATTTATGAAGTATGTACTGAATATAAAGGACCAAACAGAATGTCTGATACTCATTAAATGGTTTTCCTCTCCTATCTGATTTTCTGGGACTGCAAAAAAGAATTCTTTGATAGCAAACATGGGCAGAAACGTTTTATTATTTTTAAAATTCAGACAGGCAAAGGAATGAAAGAAAGGTGCCTTTCGGTTGATAGACTCCTATCCCAAACTGAACCGGAATTTCAAAAGAGCTGAGCCTGAACTTGTAACACTTTAAACCCAGTTCCCTATGTACTTCAGGAGAATTGTCTTCCCGTTGCTTACACCTGTATTGTCAAACTGTCAAAAGAGCAACTTCCTACTTAAGTTATATTTATGCATGCAAATGAAGTGCTTTATATTAAATTAACTTTGGTTGCATTAGATGGGATCTTTTAGAGGAAATAAATCATTCATTAGCGCAGTGAGCAAGTTGACCTTCTGGGCACCTTCCTGAGAGTGATGTTTCATTAGCGCCCGATATCAGCTTCACGGCGATCTGAGGTCTGGAGACCCTGATGGTATCTCTCATATCCACCCTCCATCAGGCTAGAAAGCCTCAGTCCTAACACCTGGACGGTGGCTTCCTTTTGCCTGCATTCTGTGTCCCTGTTACATAGACCAGTGCATCTGAGAGAAGACCAGTAAGAAGGCAGGAGCCAGGAACTGTCTCCAATCTAAGCATCCCGTAGGAAAACAAAGCTGTCCTCTCTGGTTCATTGTGAAAGAGTCATTTGGCACTCATCCCACAAGTGGAACATAATTTTTCAAAATGGGAAAAGTGGAGTGAGACGGGGAGGGAGACGTTGATTTGCAGAAATTACCAGGCAGGAGGTTAGATCCTGTGATTAGATTTGGGTACACAAACTTTCCCAAGGTTGCTAGAGAAGAAATCACGGGCTGGCCACATTCTGCTGGCTGGATTGGGAAAGAACCCAAGACCTCATTTTTTACGACAGTTACATGTGTCAGAACCAGAGGAAACGGATGGTAACCAATTGTCTGGGTGCTTTTGTGAGCACCTCTTTTCTCCTGTGCTGGGCTATGCAATTACCAGAGCCCTTAAGAATGCTTATTATCAATGGGAGTAATTTCACATCCCATCCCTTTAGTGAAAAGATGCGAAAATTGATCTTCATTCTGCGGTGAGACCGGAAACAGAACAGAGGGAACCCAGGCCTTGGAAGTAAATGTATGCCCATCATTGTTTTCATTATGTATTGTTAGCCCAGCCTCCAGGGAAATGAACTCGAGTCCCGCTGTCTTTCTGCAAACGTTCAGATGTGTTCCCAGTCTGGTGAAGTAGGCTGTCAGTTCCATTTATTGTTAAATTTTTGTAGTGACTGTCAAGAAAGGTGTTGGCAGCCCCAAAGAATATAGTTCTCTGTGTTACCCACAGACAGGGGACAAAATAATTTGACACTTACTCCCAAAGAGGAACCTGTCCTTCAAATTCAGAGTATTGTGGGTTTTTCTTTTTTTTCTTATGGGCTTTTTTTTTCTTTAATGGTTTCAAAGGTCTCCTCAAAAGGGCAGCAAAAATTAGCCTTCAGTAGTATTTCTTGGACTGCTTTTAACAATGGCAATAAGGCCAAAGCTTCTAGTCTTGACAAAAGTGGTTTCTTACCCGTTGTTTTCATCCTGCCAGAATAAGCAAGAAACTTAAAGATGTGCTTTTGTGATAGCTAAAGACCATGTTTTAGCTCCTGCAAGGACAGAATAGTATGCAAACTCGGTTATGTGTCTCTTCAGTTCTCTGCTCCTAAGGCAAAAAGTAGGTGTGTTTGTTTGTGTTTTGGATAGGACTTCTGCTTTCATTAGCACAATTAACATATCAACAATAACTTGTATTACCATAAATTTTGTATTTCACTGCAAGGAATCAGACTTATTTACTAAGAGCTGCAATCAAGATGAAAATCTTTATCTTAAAAATTTACCTTGGAACCCTGGCCAGTGGACTCAGTGGTTAGAGCACCGGCCTGTGCACCAAAGGGTCTCAGGCTCAATTCCTGGATTTCTGGTCAAGGGCACACACCTGGGTTGCAGATTCAATCCCGGCTCTGGTCAGGGTGCATGTAGAAGGCAGTCAGTAGATTTGTCTTTCTCACATCGATGCCTCTCTCTCTCCCACCCCCCCTTCCTTCCTCCCTCCCACTCTCTCTAAAAATCAATGGAAAAAATATCCTCAGGTGAGGATTAACAATCCCCCCTGCATCCCCCCCCTCCCCCCCCCCCCCCCCC
>NW_005871147.1:649484-700409 GCF_000147115.1 Myotis lucifugus | reverse complement strand
CCACCAACACACCACTTGGAAACAGAAGGCCGAATAAAAACACAATACAAACTGTGTTTTCTAGGTGTTCTTCCCTTGCAGGTGACATTAGCCTGACTTTGATCTACAGACGTGTGCCCAGTGCCAAACTACTTCATTCTTTTGACCAAAACAGTGGTTTTGTGCAGGCTAAATGGCTTCACAGTTGGCCCGCGTCTTCACAAACAGGTCAGAGCAGATTCAAGTTTCACAACGCCTGCAGACTGGAGCCTCTTCTCCCTTCACCAGCGGGAGTCTACATTTGTCAGTTACCTCCTTGGGGCCTGGCTGAAGACTCAGTTCCTCCAGGACTCCCTCCTTTAAGAACTCGCCTGGCTCAGTCATTCCCTTCTATCGCACCTGCTCATTACTCATCTAACACTCTTTGTTCTGCTCTGCCACGCACCCAGTTATGTTTTACCTCGTGATCATTCTCTAAATTTTTACTTTATCCTTCAGCTAAATTAAAATTGCCTTGAAAGCAGGGCCTGTCTGCTATTTCTTTTGTGTACTCCTGTAACAGTTAAATATAGTGCTATGCATAGAACAGTTTCTTTAAAGAAGAGGAACCTACCCTGGCTGGTGTTGCTCAGTGGTAGAGCCTTGTATTCCCCATCGAAGGGTCGCGGATTTGATTCCCGGTCAAGGGCACATACCTGGGTTGCAACCAATCAATGTGTCTCTCTCTCATTGATGTTTCTTTCTCTCTCTCTCACTCTCTCTCTCTCTTTCTCTTCCTCCCTCCCTTCTCCCCTACCTTCCACTCTCCCCAAAAAAACGTCAATGGGAAAAATATCCTCAGGAGAGGATTAACGAAGAAGGAGGGGGAGGAGAGCGGGAGGAACAACATTTTGTAGTTTTTGCATTGGGGTTGGGATCCTACCTTCACCTTCTGTTCCTGAAAATCAAACTCACTTCTTCAACATCATGGGATTATCCCAGTCTGTTCTGATGACGATGGCATGCAGCCCTGGTATAGTCCTCTCTGTTTTGAGCCCAGAAATCTGTCACGAGTTTCTGTCCTAACATCTCATGGATTTGGTTTTTCAAAGGTTAGATTGTCCACCATCAGGAAGGTAGGGATAAGGAAGCAGAGAAGAGTGATGTCTGTGCAGAGAGTGATATTAAGTGGAAAGCAGAGGATCCAGGAAGGCCTGGGAGCAAACCTGTGTGAGAAGGAAGAGGGGGAAACAGGTAGTTGGGATATGAAACAGCAAAGAGCGTAAGCTCCTCATGGGAGGCTCAGGTGGGGGAGGGGCTGGGGAAATCAGGAGTAGACGTGTTCAGAACCCATGCTGAGCTGAACAGTCAGAGGTGCAGTGAAGTACATATAAGGCCTCACACCTGTGTCTAGGAGATACATGACAATGTGCTGGGGGAACTAGGAAGCCTCGGGGGGAAAAACAAGGCACTTTTTCTGGAATATCTATTTTACTAAACAATTTAGAAATCTTTCAATTGCAAATGAACTAGCCTAAGCCAACTCACCCACCCCACCCCCTTTTTGGAGGGTTCCCTTGGCTGGAAAGCCCCTGAAGCCTCAGGTATGGGTGGAGACAGGTGCTCTAAGTATGATGTCAGAGCTCTAGCTCTCTTTCCGGCCTGCCGCTCTGCTTGGCCTTATTCTGAGTGCGGGCTCTCTCCCAGTTGAAGCTGATTGCTGGCCACTCCGGTTCCTCGTTTACCTGGCTTAGCCACCCACGGGAAGAAAAAGAACTTCTTTGTCCTCCTATCCATACACCTATTAACAAAAGAAACTGCCGTCGGGCCTTGAGACACGTGCCAGTGGGGTACCACGATTGGCCTGGCTCATGTCAGCGGCCATGGCCAGGGATCAGAGCCATTATCAATGACAGCCGATGGCACTCATGCAGCAGGGGACTGCGATCCCTTTGGCAGACAGAAACATCATGTCCATAGCCCTCGATGTTCAGTAATTGAAAACGTCTTTATATTCAAATAAACCCACGTTGGGCTATGAGCAGGTTTGGGGTACTTGGTTTACCTTTTTCTGCTGATAATGGAGCTTTGGTGAAAAACTTGGAGCAGCACTGATCAACAATATACATGGCTTTTTAAACCTAGAGCTACTGAGTGGAGTTAGGTGTGACGGTACTTACCACACTGGATGGTTGTGCCTTTCAGAGGGAAGCCTGGCATTGTATTTGCAGATGTTGTAAAACTAAAGGGCTTGTAGTTCAATGTCGTGGACAGCATCAATCTCTTTGCTCCATGGACTAGATGGCCTGAATTATCCATCTGTGGGCAGCTACAATAAGAGCCAGCCATGGGTGTTGCCACCCATCTTCACCTTGGTGGCATGGACACCCTGGAACGTGATATGAGGCTACAAGGAAGGACTGAAGAAGCCATGGGAGAACTTGCAGAGTATAAAGGGAAGCTGATCAGCACACATGGAATCCCACTGCTGCCATCCCACCTGCTTAACCTGCCCAGCACCCAGCCTACCATGGTTTCACGTGCTCCCCAAGTTGAGGTAAAACCAGAGCAGATGCTGTCAGGGCCCTACTCTTATCCCTTTGACTTAGTTCTTCAACTGCAGAGCTACCAGACTTCCAGTGGCCAGCATCTGCCTTTCCTGGGGGTGCTCTCTGGCCACTGCTGGCGTGGCTGGCTGCAAGTGGCTGGATGTGATTCCCCTGAGGAAGCCCTCAGCCGATGGCTGGCAGGAGCTGAAGAAATAGCCCAGCTTCCCATCCCTTGAGTGGGCTTACTCTGAGGCCTGTTCTACACTGGCTCTCAGGCTGGCCCAGTGGGATTCAGCGCCAGTTGCTCATAGTAGCTGGCTCGGTAACACATCCTTCATTGTCTGCTTCTCCTTCCTTGCATCACCCACTCCCACACTTACACTGCTTAAATAAACTACTTGCTCTTGAATCCTTACCTCAGCGTCAACTTCTGGAGGAACCCAAGCCAAGAGGGAGATGGATAAAGTCTCAGGATCTTTCCTTAAACTAGGGAAGCCTTTCTGTGCTTTTGAATAGGAATGATGGGCCCGTTATGCAAATAGCCACTAATGTCGCTATAGATTCATTTGGTTATTAACCCTTATGATATTAGCAATATCCTAAGGTTATGGAACTACCTGGGGAGTCAATATGTTCCTATAACACCTTTATTGGTTAGTTGTTGTTGCATAACAAGTGACCCATAATGATAATCCCTTATTATTACAATTCATGCATCTAGAGATTGATTAGGGTTGGCTGATCTAAATGGGCTCATCCATGCATGTCTCTACAGAGACTTTGGTGGTGAATATAGGCATAATAGACCCACCAAAGGACAGTTCTTTAAACTAGGGAAGGCTTTATTTGAAAGCTCCATCTTGGCTTAGGTTCCTCCAGAAGAGCTGGGGCTCTCTTGTAGACAGAGCTTAGCAGGGCAACTCTCTCTGCTCCACGTGTCCTTCCTACTGTCCTGGGACCAGCCAGCCAGCCTGGGCACATTCTTCTCTTGGCAATGGCAGAGGTATAAGTAAGAGTAACATGTTCAATTGAGCAAGTGTTTTCATAAGCCTCTATTTGCATCATACATGTGACTGTTCCTTTGACCCAAGTAAATCAGATGACCAAACTCAAGGGGAGCCAGGGGTAGGAAAACCTCTTCACCTTTAGGGGGGAGATCTTCAAAGTCACATGACAAGGGTGTGGAGAGAGGGAGGGATGAGGAATTGAGACTAAATCTATTCGACACCTATACACTTGTCCTCATAAGTCTCTATCTTTCTACTTGTCTGTCCCCTGGGGGAGTTCTGCAGGGAACACTTGGCTGTCATCAATTTTGTAACTTTTGTAAATTACATTCTGACTTGCCTCTTTTTCTTAGGGCTTTCATATTTTTTTTCTCTTCTACAACAAACAACCTATTTTTATAATCTAAAACAGATCCAATAAAGGTGCCCATCTGAACTTGTCTTAGTACTGAACTAATGAATTTGAAGTGAAATGTATACTTCAATAGCTGAAGCATGAAGGACTAACCAAAATAGTGCTTCAAGACAACACATAGATTTCCAGAAGTGTTTCATTGGAGGAATCCTTTTCACGATAATTCAGACCGCCTTACTTCTTAAACTTGACACAGACCATCCTCATTCCTTCCCCAGCCGTGGGGCAATGGCCGTGAGATGGAAACACCTATTGTCAATAGTCATGCTAGTGCTTTTTTGTATTCTCTGTCCATCAGCGATGTTAAAAAAAAAAAAAAAAGATTTATGACTCATTGTTTTCTCAAGGATGCTGCTTCCTCTGCAGTTTTTCAAGTTGTTTTTGGATAAGATTTTATTCTTGTTTATACACTGACTGCTGAAGTTCTTTTTATATCCCAGGTTTGTATATTTACGGGCCCATCAGCAAACTGCTTAAGACTTTTTTCTGCCCTTCAGTTGTCTTTGGTGCTTTGAAACTGACTTGATACACAGAAGAAAAAGAAAAGGGACCTAGATTCAGCCAGTGCCATTAAAAACAATCATATTGTTTGACCCATCTTTCTGACGATAACCTTTTATGATAGGTCTGTTTCCTTAGATCTGCCTTTTGGGATTGCCTCTAGGCCATTTCTGAAGTGGTAAGTTCTCCAGGGAATTGTCCCATTATCTGTGGGAGCACAGGAAGGAATTTTACAGTAATTCAGCTACAGTGAAACATTTGCCTTGAGGCTGGAATCAAAAATAGCAGCTGGAAGGACATTTGGATGGGGGGGGGGTGCAGTTTGTGGGAGTACAGGGGAGGTGGAGAGGGAGAGCTTTTCACATTTGGACGAAAACACTAGGTACAAGGCAAAACGGAGACAGGGCTGGCATCTCCTACCCTTGAAACTATCCCAATCTCCATTCTCCTCGGGCTTGGCTCTCAAAGCTGGTGATTTCAGTGCCGAGAGTGCTGGCCAGGGTCAGTGCACTGCTCTCGGCAATGAACAGTGACAACCGAGATTCCTGGACGGTGCCCAGCAGCCTCTGTTTGCATCGTCCATGTGAATGTTCCGGCCCCTCTTCCACCAAGAGGCACAGCAAATCTGCCGCTCCTCCCCCCGCAAGTCAGCAGCCAAAATGTAGACCAGTTTCCTGGAGTCCCTGGAAATTGAATGACTAATTTCAGCCCTCGGAAAACTTGGAAAAGAGATGCTCAACCTGTACCAATGAGTGGCATTGCAACAAAGCAGACAAGTTACAGAAGGCTTGGGCCTGAGCCTAAGAGAAAGAAACAAAGGAGTGTCAACTAGGAATAGAAACATCTACATAATCATGATATAGACACCGTGGCAGCTCGTCTGCAAAGATGGCCCCCAGTAAACCATGCCTCTCAGAACTAGTATTTATGCCTTTGTGAAACTTTCAACTTCCTCCCTTGAACGGGCTGCCTCGCGATGTACTTGTGACTATTAGGAGATGGCTTCAATGACGCTGTGGGACTTAATGAGGCTAGGTCTTGCAGCTTCTACCTGGGTCTCTTAGATACAAGGAGACACTTCCCGGGGACATTCTCTCTAGAACTAAGCCACAAAGCTATGAAAAGCCCAAGCCACATGGAGAGCCCAGGCCACGTGTTCGCGCTCTAGGGGACAGCCCAGCTGTGCTCCCCATCGACAGCCAACACCAATTGTCACTTCAGATGACTCCAGCCCCAGCTACCATTTGACTGCAACCATATGAGACATCCCAAGAAAAACTGCCCAGCTGGGACCACTGAACATGCAGAACATGAGAAATAATAAGTTGTTGTTTTCAGCCACTATATTCAGCGGTTTGTAATCCAGCAGTAGGTAACCAGAACAGAAATTATACTAGTAGATATGGACATAAACATTTACAATAGGTTGAACGGCTTATTTATTCACTTATTCATTTACTCAGCAAATATGTATTGAGTATACACATGTGACACTGTGCTAGTTTCTGAGAATACACTGTTCAACAAATTCATTACGGTCCCTGCCTCCAAGCAGCTTTCAGTCTATTGGGGCGGGGCGGGAGGGGGGGATGATGATAAACACACAAACAAAGAATTCTAACTTAGAAATTATGTTGTTTTCTGATTTTAAAAAGCCACATGGTGCTATGTCAGAATAAGACAGGGGGACCCAGCCCTAACCGGTTTGGCTCAGTGGATAGAGCGTCGGCCTGCGGACTCAAGGGTCCCAGGTTCGATTCCAGTCAAGGGCATGTACCTTGGTTGCGGGCACATCCCCAGTAGGGAGTGTGCAGGAGGCAGCTGATCGATGTTTCTCTCTCATCGATGTTTCTAACTCTCTATCCCTCTCCCTTCCTCTCTGTAAAAAACTAATAAAATATATTTTTAAAAAAAGACAGGGGGACCCAGCCTAGCCTGGGCAATCAGAAAAGGTCCCTCTGAGGAGGTGATTTTCAAGAGGATATCTGCAATATGAGAAGGAGCCAGCCATATCAGGGGTAGGAAGTGCAAAGAGCTTTCTAGAATAAGGGACTAGGGCCCTAAGGTGGGAAGGAGCGTGGGTATTGGAAGAACTGAGAGAAAGCCAACATGGTTGGGCTGTTAGAATCTATCAGAGAGAGGCTTGAGGGAGCCCTGGCCTCAACAGGCAGGCCATGGCATAAGCCACGCAAGAGTTTAGATTTTTCTCCTAAATACAATGGGAAAACATTAAAGGCTTTTAAACCGAGTGACAGGATCCAATTTACATTTTTAAAAGGTCACTCAGGCAGCCTGGTGGGTGATGGATTGGAAGGGGTCGAGAGGGGAATCGGGAAGGCCATCCTCCAGGTGAGACGATGGAGGCCAGTCGGAGCCCTAAGAGGCGCCATGCACCTGCTCCCCGCTGTGTCACCGGGACCACTGCTCCTCAAGGAGCCCCGGCAGCATTTGTTTTAAGGCCGGGCGCTCTACCGAGTGTACTTCTGATGGATGACAAATGCCACAGGCCCATACCTTCACCTCCAGAGAATCTCTTAAATTGTTTCACTGCTGCAAATGCCACCCTTGTTCTGGCTTGATGGAGGAGCAATGCTTACAGCTAACCCACCCCAGCCCTTACCCAAGCTGCCTCCCCTCACCCACCTCTCCAGAACACCCTCATTTTACAGAGGGTACCACTCCAGGCCAAGCTGTGGGTGTGGGGCAGTAGGAACATCACCACACCCCACCCCTACCCCCAAGCCCAGCAACAAATGCTGCATCTTGGGACACTTGATGTCTGAAGTGCCAACCCATCTGGTTGACCAGATTTACTGCCTGGATGAAGCCGTCTTTCCTGACCAAGTTGGCCATTGTTACCAGCAGATAGTGGGGCCTTGTGCTGTTATGAAATTAGTTGTGAATAAAAGGGAACCAGAGTAGCTAAAGCCTGCAGTCCCCACAGGCTAGAGAAAACCTGTCAATAGTAATTATTCTCCAGGATTGTCATTACAAAGGTATTTAGCTCTGCATGTTCAGCTTCCCTCTGACTTGCTCAGGATTTACAGGCTATACTTTCATAGAGACTGCCAGCCCCATTTCTGACAAAAATTTTCTGCATATACATAGCCAAGTGTCTGTGGCAGTTCAGGAGCTGAACTGAGCCTTCTGGCCAATAGATCCCACCACCTGTCCTCAACCCTTCCCACAAGGCTGCTCCCCAGGTTTCCCAGCTCCCCCAGGGCCATCTATCGCTGCCTGCCGGAAGTCTGGGAGGCTGACCCTCTCCCTCCCTCTTTCTCTCCACTACCACTCACTGATTATCTCTCCAAACCATGCTTTTCTCCCTCGGCCCACTGCTGCCTTAGTTCATGATCCTACGGCAGCATCCTCTTCAGTCTTTGCATCCAGACTCCTCCCATCTACTTTCTGCAGCCTCGTTCTTAACTCCTGCATTCATGACTCCCTGCTTCCATCTCACCCTCTGTGCATCAGCTATACCAATCCATTGCTGGTCCCTCACGTAGGCTTTCTCCCAACTCTGGGCCTCTCCGTCACCAAGGAGTCCCCAAACCAGGATCTGCCGGTCTGCTCCCTGTTTTGTAAATAAAGTTCTGTGGGGAAATATCCACACCCATTCATTTATGTATTGTCTACAATACATATAACAGTTAACATACAATACTTAACAGCAGAGTTGTTAGCTGCAACAAAGACTGTATGTGCTGAAAAGCCTCAAATATTTACATCTGGCCCTTCATTTATAAAACAAAAACAAAAAAAAACTTTGCTGTCCCTGTCATATTCTAGTTTTTCTGCCTGACACTCCCCTATTCTTAAGTATTTTCCTCATGCCCTAACCGGGTTGGCTCAGTGGATAGAGAGTCGGCCTGCAGACTCAAGTGTCCCAGGTTCGATTCTGGTCAAGGGCATGTACCTTGGTTGCCGGCACATCCCCAGTAGGGAGTGTGCAGGAGGCAGCTGATTGATGTTTCTCTCTCTTTGATGTTCCTAACTCTCTATCCCTCTCCCTTCCTCTCTGTAAAAAAAAAAAATCAATAAAATATATATAAAAAAAAGTATTTTCCTCACTTCCACCCCTTCTCTCCCTTTACCAGGTTAATGACTTACCCTTTAGCTCTTAGCCTAGAAATAACTTCCTCCAGAAAGTCCTCCCTAACCACCCACATTCCTTGTATATCCTTCCCTAGCACTCTCCTGTTGTGTCACAACAATAATCACAGTGGCCTATTAGTATCTTCCGTCTGGGACTATCTTACAGGCCTGCTTTTCTACCTGTGGGCCCTGGGGCAACAGTATAAATAAAGTCCCATATACCATTTGTCTAAATATTTAAGAATTGCCCTGGCTGGTTTGGCTCAGTGAATGGAGTGTCGGCCTGCGGACTGAAGGGTCCCAGGTTCGATTCCGGTCGGGGGCACATGCCCGGGTTGCGGGCTCCATCCCCAGTGGGGGACGTGTAGGAGGCAGCCAATCAATGATTCTCTCTCATCACTGATGTTTCTATCTCTCTCCCCCTCTCCCTTTCTCTCTGAAATCAATAAAAATATATTTTTAAAAATTTTAAATAAATATTTAAGAATTATAAACTACATTATAAACTATAAGCTAACAGAATTAAATAAAATATTTATATTGACCCTGACAAATATTCCTTCATATGTGGTACAAAATTTGTAAAGCTATGTTTTAACATGAGTAAAAGTTGGCAAAATATTAAAGACAATTTAATTACTGTAAATTTCTAAATGTTCTACTAACCAATGTTTTGATGAGTAATGAAAACAACATACTATTTCAGAACTATTATATATTTATTTTACAAAATTTATTTTTCTTGTCTTCATTTTGGTGAACCACTAATTATGTTATTATAATCTAGATTTTTTACGTAATGTATGTTCAATTGCTCGTAATAACCTAAAGGATTAAAAATAAAATTGTTTTAAAAAGTACATAAAATTTGATTATTTTCATCAACAAAGTAAAATAAGAAAGCAAAACATGACAATTATTTTGTATGTTATTTTTCTCCTGAATTATGAAAACTATATATTACAATAAAGGCAAAATTGTCTGGCCTGCATGGCTCAGTGGTTGAGCCGTCAACCTATGAACCAGGAAGTCAGGGTTCCATTTCTGGTTGGGGCACATGCCTGGGTTGCGGGCTCGATCCCCAGTGTGGGGTGTGCAGGAGTCAGCTGATTAATGATTCTCTCTTATCATTGATGTTTCTGTCTCTCTTTCCCATCCTCTCTGAAATCAATACAAATATATTTTAAACAATTTAAGGCAAAATTAAAAGTACAGTTAAATGTCATTTAAATCAAAATAATTTAAGCTAAAATTTAATTTTGTAAAAATTCAATGAAATCTTATTAAATACATACATAAAAGGATTTCATTTTGAGTGTGCAATGTCTATTAGTAAAGAATACTCTTCATATGCTATATCTAGACCTACATATGCACAAATATAATGTGAATTGTTTAATATAGTTATCATACTACTTCTTAAAGTACTGCCAGAACGACAAACTGAAAGAATATTAAGAGAAGAATGAAAATAGACCTGCAGCCCCACTGGGAAATCATAATTCTTTCTGCAACAATCTATTGCACTCATGCTGACAGGAAGGATTTGACAATTTTATTTGCCTTTTCTCTTACCTAAGCCCTTCCACTGCTCAAATCTCCCTGCATGCCAAAAAAGTGTCTTTCACCAACATCTGCAGTGGCACTGCCCACAAACCATTGTGGCATCTGATATAGTCATCTTGAGTTTTGAGGACATACTGCCCGCAATGTAGCAAAGCCTTTTCATGGGGACTGAACGGTGGGAGTTGCAAGAGGAGTTGTTTCGAGTTACAGGTCACTCTGTGCCATGCCGAGCACTGCGAATTCTTTCCTACATTTGTTTTTGTGTGTATTTGTAACATGCATAATCCTCTAAAGTGAGAGGCTACAGAAGTGGCCTTGCTTGTTTGAGTACAAAGGCAATATAGCTCCCTCGTCCATTGTATCCCAACTTCTTACCATAAAGTCTGTCACATAGTAGGTGCTCAGTAAATGCTGACGTGGGTACACTGGGAAGGATTTTTATTCTTTTGGACCAGTGAGGCACTACTACATCAATGGCTGGTGTCTGGCTAACCACTAGCCATCTGCTAGAACAGGGGTCGGCAGACCTTCCCTGTCAATGGTGAGATAGAATATAGTTTGGACTCATGGGTTATGTGGTCTCTGTTGCAAATTCCTCAACTCTGCGGCTGTAGTGCAAAGGCAGCCATAGACAGCATATAAGTAAGTGTGACTGTGCTCCAAAAAAACCCTTTATTTTTAAAAATAGGGGGAAGCTACATTTGGCCTCTGGGTCATAGTAGAGCACAGAAGGATAGAGGGACAGCTAGTGATGGAGAGGAGGCAGCAGAAACGAAAAATATTTAGATGAGATTATCAGGCACTGATGACTGCTAAGGGCACTGTCATCCTACTCCCATCTTAATTACTCTGGCCGGCCTGAGCCGAAACTGTGCCAAGAGATGCTGAAGGCATCCTCGAGGCTGGCTGTCTTCATCTGGACTGCCCCTCCTCCTCCTGGGCGGCCCTCGATGGTCACCCCGACTATTTATCTTTTTTATAGGTGTCTCCAGTTCTCTGTCTAGCTCAGTGCTTTCTCCAGTCTGGTGGTGCATTAGAATGACCCAGGGAGTTTACTTTAAAAAAAAAACCCTCTCTGGACTCTATCCCAGATGTATTAGTATGCTCAGGCTGCCATAACAAAATACCACAGGTGAGATGGTTCAAAAACCAGAAATTTATCTTTTTATAGTTCTACAGGCTGGAAGGCCAAGATCAGGGTGCTCTCTCAGGGTTGGTTTCTGGTGCAGCCTCTCTCTTAGATTTACAAACGGCTACCTTCTTGCTGTGTCCTCACATGGCCTTTTCTCTGTGCATGGGGTCGCTGGAGTTTCTCTTCTTATAAGGATAGCCGTCCTATCAGATTAGGACCCCACCCTTATGACCTCATTTAATCTTAATTAAAGGCCTTATCTTTAAATACAACCACATTGGGGCTAGGGCTTCAACGTATAACTTGGGGGAGTACAATTCAGTCCTGTAATATTGTGATTTGTAATAAGAAATATGTATTTGGTCTATTCCACTGTTTCTAGCACAGAGCCCCTAAAACCCTTGTAATTCCCTATTAAGAGCCATAGGGAATTACAAGGGTCCTTGTTATAATATTTAGTTTTGTCCTCAGTTCCCCCCCACCCTCAGTTTGAAATAGCTCCAGAGCATAAAATTGAAATAGATGTCCTTTGTTATGCATAATAAGCCCTTTTCAAGGACAATGAGTTTATGTTAATTAGATGAATTTTGGAAAGCCACTAAGGATGGGGTCTGGGTGCCAGAGGAACCAACCTATTATTTTTTTTTCTCATTTATTTTTGAGGGTTTTATTTTGTTAACATTCAACCACTCAATCCTCTTTGCCTTATTTATAAAGTCTGAGGGAAAGAACACTTTTTAAAAATAAGTAAAATTCTGTTCTGAGTGATGCACATAACAGCCTTCTTACTCTTTAAAAATTTTTTCAATTACAGTTGACATTTAATATTATTTTATATGAGTTTCAGGTGTACAGCATAGTGGTTAGACCTTTATGTAATTTATGAAGTGGTTCCCCCTAATAAGTGTGGGGGCTGGGTGAAAGAGGTGAAGGGATTAAGAAGTACAAATTGGTAGTTATAAAATAGTCATGGGGATGTAAAGTACAGCATAGGAAATAAAGTCAATAATATTGTAATAACTATGTATGGTGCCAGGTGGGTACTGAAATATCAGGGGGAACACTTTATGAAGTATATGATTTTCTAACCACTATGCTGAACACCTGAAACCAATACAAAATAATATTTAAAGCAAACTGTAATTGAAAAAAAAAAAAAAACGCCCCCCCCCGCCCCCCCCAAAAAAAATTCTGGAGAGACATAACGAAAGAGAAGACCTTAGTGCAGCGGTTCTCAACCTGTGGGTGGCGACCCCTTTGGGGGTCGAACGACCCTTTTACAGGGGTCGCCTAAGACCATCGGAAAACACATATATAATTACATATTGTTTTTGTGATTAATCACTATGCTTTAATTATGTTCAATTTGCAACAATGAAAATACATCCTGCATATCAGATATTTACATGATGATTCATAACAGTAGCAAAATTACAGTTATGAAGTAGCAACGAAAATAGTTTTATGGTTGGGGGTCACCACAACATGAGGAACTGTATTAAAGGGTCGCGGCATTAGGAAGGTTGAGAACCACTGCCTTAGTGTATGCTTTCCTTTTAATAAAAATTTCTGATGAAAACCTGCTGTGTTCAACCTAAGTTATACCAACTGAAATCCCCCAAATATGGGAACCTTTTCTAGGTTTGAGGTACAAATCTTTGCACCAATAAGTGGTTGATAAGTCCCAAAGGCCAAGGATTCCCCACTGTCTCTCATCTGCTGCCCTTGCCCTCCTTCCCCCTCGACCTTGTGAACCGTAGGAGCAATGAGTATTTAATTGTTTTGAGAATTTCCTTCTATATCAAGAAACAGTGTCAATAATCCCATGCCCTCTTAGCAGCGCAATTTACCATAGCTAAGATCTGGAAACAGCCCAAGTGCCCATCAGTAGGTGAGTGGATAAAAAAAACTATGACATTTACACCACAGAATACTATGCAGGAGTAAAAAAGATGGATCTCTTACCCTTTGAGACAGCCTGGAGGGACCTGGAGAGTATATTATGCTAAGTGAAATAAGCCAGTCGGAGAAAGACAAGTCTCACATGATCTCACTCATATGTGGAATCGAATGAACAAAATAAACTGATGTACAAATAAATCCAGAGACATAGAAGCATAGAATCTCAGAGGGGAGGTGGGGTGGGTGGAAAGAGATCAACCAAAGAACTTGTATGCATATAGGCTTAGCCCATGGACACAGACAATAGTGTGGTGAAGGGCAGGGGCGGCGGGTGGGGGGGTGGGGAGGGGGGGTTGGGGAAGTGGGTGGGGGGCAGGGGCAGGATAGAAGGGGTCAATGGGGGAAAAAATGGGGACATATGTAATACTTTCAACAATAAAGATTTAGAACCAAAAAAAAAAAGAATTCCATGCCCTGAAGAATTTTCCAGATTTTCAGTCTATATTATGAAACACTTTTTAAAATTGGGTTACCGGCACTTTTCTATCCACTCTATATAACTCTAATAGATTGTGTAATGCCACATGAAGGGCCTAGATGCTCACCACCCACATCTCTAGTCTAAAACTAGGTTATGAGTAAAATGAAAACTCTGCAAAAAAAAAAAAAAAACACCCAAAAAATCTTTCTGCTTCTTATGAAGTCCTCAGCTCAATCCATATCTCACAAGCAGGGAAATCCAGATCATGTGTAAAGAGGTCAAGAACCTAAATAATTATTCAGCCATTAATGCACGGTAACAGACACTCCCTTTGAAACGGTGGAAATTCTCGTTTCCACACTAAAGCCAAGAGAACAGAGCCATGACGTCAGCAGGCAAGAAGACTGAAAGGGTACTTTCCTTATTTACCTGACAGTTCTTGCCCTACTTCATCCTGAACAAAGCACGCCTGCCACACCTAGGTTCCAGGGAGTTTTAGGCTGGAGGAGGGGTAGGCTTTATCTGGTGGAACTGTGCCTAGTGTGGGAAAGTGCCCAAGTGGAACAATTGAATAGCAAATCAAGGCCGGCAGCGTTGTCCATAGACTGTGAAGCGTCAACCATTTCCGGTAAACTCTAGGAAAGACAGCTTTTAAAGGACCCTTCCTCCCCGACGGGGGGAGAACATCTTCACTCCCAGAGGTTGGCCCTGTGGAAGATAGCGTTATCTTCATAACAACAAAGTTCCCCCCTTAACCCCCTTCCCCCCCCCCCCCCCCCGTGAAATTCCTGTGCCCCACCCTCACTGAGTTTAGGAAGCTGATAAGACAGCTGTGAAAATAGAGTGTAAAACATTCTCTCCCATCCTCTCCCCTGGCACAATTGGCACTTTTTTTAAAAAAAAAGGGGGGGCCAGGAGGTTGTTATTTTCCATTTTTTAAAATGGTTATGGACCAAAACACAACTAAGCAACCACACGTATTGCAAAGTAAATTTGTCCCGTCATTAGCTCAAATGTAGCTTGTATGCGTGTCTGTATTCATTTAAAACTTTGTATAATTAATATTTTTGAATGTCCATAAAAGTAGAGAGAATAATACAACACCAAGCGTCAACAATTATCCACATAAATCCATTCCGTTTTAACGTTCTTAAAAGAAAACCTGAAACTTTGCTGTGAGAAGGGGCCCAGGTGTCTGTCTCTTAGACGAAGGCTATAACATTCGTTATGATGCACAATAACTTCCTTAGAGTTTTGAGGCAAAAGAGCAAAAGTTCATAAATTCTGACTAATTGCCTGCAACTCTGTCCAAACTATTGAAAAAGCTGCACTACACAACTTTTTAAAGGCAGTTTTATCACTTCCAAATGAACACAATACCATAAAAGGCATTGCAGACAAGGTCCTATCAATAAACACAAATGCTAAGCGTAAAATTATTAATTATCTTTGCATGCAAATAGGTGTACTAATCAGCTCAGGCTGCCATAACAAGACACCATAGACTAGAAGATGCTTAAACAACAGAAATTAATTGGCTCACAGTTCTGGAGGCAGAAGTCTGAAACCAGCTGTCAGTGTGGCCGGGTTTGGCGAGGGTTCTCTTCCTGTCTGGCCTGTCCTCCCAAGGCAGAGAACGCAAGCAAGCGCTCCCCATCCCTTCCTATAGGCACTAATCCCATCAAGAGCTACCCACAGGGCCTAATCTAAACCTAATTATCCCCCAAGGCCCCACCTCCAAATACCATCACATTGGGGGTTGGGGCTTCAAATTTTGGGAAAACACAATTAAGTCCATGGCAAAAGACATGCACTTTTAAAAATATATATATTTTATTGATTTCAGAGAGGAAGAGAAAGGGAGAGAGAGATAGAAACATCAATGATGAGAATCATCAATCAGCTGCCTCCTGCACTCCCCCTACTGCCCTTGACCAGAATTGAACCCCAGAGGACCCTTCAGTCCGCAGGCTGACGCTCTATCCACTGAGCCAAACTGGCAAACCGGCTTGGGCATTTTTTTTTTTTCAACACGCGTGTGCTTTTTCCTGCAGGTTTAGCAATCTCTCTCTCTCTCTCTCTCTCTCTCTCTCCCTCCCTCCCTCCCCCCCTTTTATTTATTTCTTTTTACAAATTACAAGTCTGTAAGCATTAATTATTTGCCTAGCAAACCCTTTTTATTCGTGATGCAAATAATACAAACTTTAGACAAATTCCTAACAAACATCACTAATTTCATATTAGATAAATTCTATTGAATGGGTTTTATAGCATATGAAATAACTACCCAGTCAGTACCTGCCAGACCGTTACTCTTCTCTCTGGGGGTACATTTCCCCCTAAATAAACTGATAGGTGACAAGAAGTAATAATGGTACACGGGGTTTCTGAGTCTGCCCCTGGGCCTGAAGGTGGGGGCAGGGCAGGGAGGGTGTAACTGCTTTCACAACAAACAGGTTAGTTTAGGGTTTCTTGAGTTAATTATCAAAGCTTACCTAATAAGACTCAAAATAAATACCAAGATCTTCTAAAAGTAACTGAAATTATTTTTTATTGGGCAATTTTTAAAATTTAGTTTATTGGGGGTGACATTGGTCAGCATGAACATATACGTTTCAGGTGTGGGTTTTTATGTTCCAAGATCTGTATATTGCACCATATGCTCACCACCAAAGTCAAATCTCCTATCGCCCTTCTCCTCCCACTCCCAGGAACCTGAATTTAAACCTTGTGGTTTTCTAAAGACCAGTACTTTTTTATTAACTGAAATTAGGATGTTTACCGAGAGACCTGGAAAAAAACAGGCCCTCCAAATTCCCCTTGAATTTTCAAGTGGGTAATTTATTATTCTGCTCGTGTCCCGTGGATGCCCAGCTGTTGGTAGCTGAGCTCTCCTGCAAAGGTGAGCCCACTGGAGAAACGAAGTCATGATTGCACAGCCCTGCTGAGAGCTCGCCTTGGGATGAAAAGGGCGTCAGTTCTGTTCATAAGGACTCTCAGACTAGAGATGAAAGCGCTTTGGGGACTTAGGGCCAAACCTCATGAACTCGGAGCTGCAAAAAAGGTACTTTGTGAAGGGTATTTGAGTTGCCAACACCTGAGATGTAAGTTAAGAATGATTTGTAACTGACCCTAGTGAAGTTTGTCTTGACGTTTTCCTGGAAATGGGAAGTAAATACTGATCATCAGATGCTTCAGTTGAAAGGAGTAACAAATGAACTGTATATAACCCATTATTATATATATATATATTCTTATTAGACTTAATAAACTATATTATTGTGTGTGAGGCTTAGAGTCTGGAGGTGAGTTCAGGAAGTTCTGAATGTAAATCCTGATTCCAATGTTTAGTAGCTATGTGACCTCAGGCTAATTTCTAAGCCTCCTCTCTTTTTGTTTGTTTGTTTGTTTTTCTTTTTTAAATCTGTAAAATAGAGGTAATACTACCTACCTTCGCTAGGTGGTTGTGAGCAATAAGATAATATAAGTAAATAGGTTGGCATAGTATCTGGTATAAACTTAGAGCCAAATGAATAGTGACTACTGTTATTAGCTTAGCAGGATTGCACTTCAACAATTATAATTAACTACACTTGGAAAATCTGAGTAAAAGATTGCTTTTCTTATCTCAGCAATTAGAAACACCTTCTCAAGGATAAGGGGCTGGATTATTTTACCAAACTCAGTGTTAGTTTGTACTTCTTTGGGGTATTTTAAAAGATGGCGAGCAGTTTTTCAGCACTGTATGGTATCCTGGTTCATAGGATTTGGGTAGCTTATTTGCCACTTACATAAGAGGCCGTGTCTTCTTTAAGTCTCGCTTTGCAGGACATACTGTACATATTTACCAAGCACTTTTCAGAAACAAGAGGTAAGACATTCAACCAAGGATCCGGGGATACATAAACAGTGCAACAACATGAATAAGGGGTTTCAGTGTAACAAACAATACCACCAAAAAGAATAGTTTACTTCCCCCGAGATGTAGAAGTTGCCTGAATGGACTTCTCTGACTATTGCACTCACACTGAAAGGAGCTGACTGTAGCCCTGGGGGCACCCAATGAGTGAGCCCCGCCTGGCTATGCCTCTGCTTCTCATTTATAGCGAGAAAAGCAGTGTTTGCCTCCGAGTGTGAAATCATCTGCAGATTTCAAGGAGGGAAGTTGGAGGCCGAAGATTAAGTGAGAAGACGCGAAATCTTTCAGTAAAACATGATGAAGTGCTAATACGAACGTGACGCTCTTGTGTCCTATTTCCCGTCAGTGAGGTGCTTGAGAATAGTGGGTCTGATTAAGGCAGAGAAAAAATTTTCCTGTGGCAGAAACAAAAAGTGTTTAAGTCTTGCTTTGTGGTCTCCCTGCTCACTACAAACATTTTCTGCGTATTAAGAGCTATGAAGGGGTGGTGGGGAAAGTCCTATGTTTATGAGTAGTGTAAATCAAGTTTTACTCATTGGATTCTAAAATGGGATAACTTGAAAATTATGAAGTAAAATGCTTCGTCAGGGTGACAGAAAAAAGCCTTGCAGGTTGCTGCAGTTGGTATCGTACTATATCCCTGGGTAGAATGATGGCATCCCAGTGACACCGACAATCATGAGAGCTCAGGTGGCCTGGGACTGTGTGTTACAAGTGACGTGTTCAGGCTCCTTCATCCCAAAAGGCTTTCACAGTGTTCCTCAATCTTGGGTAATATAATGACCCCTTCTAAAGACGAATCAAAATTCTCCACAGGCAACCGGCGTGGCTCAGTGGTTGAGCATTGACCTATGAACCAGGAGGTCACAGTTTGATTCCTAGTCAGGGCACATGCCTGGGTTGTGGGCTCAATCCCCAGTGTGGGGCGTGCAGGAGGCAGCCAGCCGATCAATCATTCTTGCTCATCAATGATGTTTCTATCTCTCTCTCCCTCTCCCCTCCTCTCAGAAATCAATACAAATATATTTAAAAAAGATTCTCCCCTGACCCTTATATTTACTTAAATTATCTTTAGTATAATGTTATCTTAAAATGTACAAAAATAAAACTAGGTGCAAACTCCTGTAATATTTATAGTTCTTATAAACCAAAGTCTCTCACCCGCCCCCCTCCAGATTACATTATAACAAAAGTATGGAGCCAATGATATTTAAATTGACAATATTAATTTAATGAGATGAATGATGTTATTTTGCTGAAACTATGTAACTGATTGCAAAGTAAACATGGTACTGATTGCCATTGCAGGGGGCGGGGAGGGGCTCTTTTGATTTTGGCACATTTATAAAATGATCTCTTTCAGTTTTTCTTTACTTGAACTATTAGATTACCTTCATGAATGCAGTGGTTATTCTTTTCTCATTTGCCTGGGACAATTGGAGAACGCTATGTCATGCCAATCTGATCACAAACACAAAGCGAGCATGAGTCAAATCATGAGGCAGCGCTCAGTTATAACGTGATCCCCTATTCTTTTTTTTTTTTTTAGAATTTTTATTTATTTATTTTTTAATATATTTTATTGATTTAAAAAAATTTTTTTTTTTACAGAGAGGAAGGGAAAGGGATAGAGAGTTAGAAACATCGATGAGAGAGAAACATTGATCAGCTGCCTCCTGCATACCTCCTACTGGGGATGTGCCCGCAACCAAGGTACATGACCTTGACTGGAATCGAATCTGGGACCCTTCAGTCTGCAGGCTGACGCTCTATCCACTGAGCCAAACCGGTTAGGGCGTGATCCGCTATTCTTAATGAAAATGTCCTGTATCTGCACTGTCTGGTATGGGAGCCCTAACCCCATGTGGCTATTGAGCACCTAAAGGGGACTGGTGTAACCCAGGAACAGAATTTTAAATTAAGTTCCCTCTGAATAGCCACATGTGGCTAGTAGCTGCTGTGTTGGGCAGGGCAGAACCCTAGTGCATGCATTTGTTATGGTTATTTTTTAGATTATCATTGAACCAAAGTCACTAGTTGTGTGAGTAGGGCAACGCATTTAATCTCTCTAAACCTCAGCCTCCACCTATAAATTGGGGATAATGAGATATAATGCCTTTATTCCCTTAGCACAGTGCCAGGAACAGAAACAACCCTCAGCCCTAGGGATGCCTATGGGCGATAGGCTGGGAGGAGGGTTTGGCCCCTTGTCCCAGTTTGCATCATGGACCCCCCAAACTCCCCTTGGGTGAGTTTATTCTTTGAAATAAAAAGAATTGACATTTTCTCCATTTTATCTGATGTGCCAGTAAAGGAGCCTTTAGACAGCCTTGCTATTTTTATTAATCTATAACAGGCAAACTAAGTTAAGCAGTGTGTTTGGTATGCAAATGTTGCTCTGATTAGTCACCTGCTTTCCAATGAGATTGTCCCCCTGAGCTCCTGCTCTATGGCAGTTATGGAGCTGCCAGGGATCTCGAATAACTGTCACAGATGCATCAAACAGCCAAGGTGTCTCTAGACTTCATTTTTATTTCTCTGGAAAACAGGAAGCCTAAATGCTTTCAGGCTGTAGTTGAACATTCTGAAGTTGGGTAGGTCACACCATTGCTTCTGCTGCCGCTCCTGCAGGGGACGCCCTTCCATTCCTCACACGCAACTTATACCCTATCTGTACCCGGCAACCATTCAGTATTGATTCCAGAATCTGCTCAAGTTTCATCTCACCTATACAATCTTCCCTGACCCTGCCAAGTCAAACACATCTCCTCTATCCCTGCCCTCATCCTGTACTTTACACAGATTTCCATCATAGCAGCCATAATTTTTCACATTTATTTCACATTAATTCTTACCTTATGTTATAGACCAGTGATGGCGAACCTTTTGAGCTCGGTGTGTCAGCATTTTGAAAAACCCTAACTTAACTCTGGTGCCGTGTCACATATAGACATTTTTTTGATATTTGCAACCATAGTAAAACAAAGACTTATATTTTTGATATTTATTTTATATATTTAAATGCCATTTAACAAAGAAAAATCAACCAAAAAAATGAGTTGCGTGTCACCTCTGACACGCGTGTCATAGGTTCGCCATCACTGTTATAGACTGAATTGTCGTCCCCCTCCCCCCCCAAAAAAAGTTATGTTAAAGTCCTAACCCCCAGCACCTTGGAATGTGACCTTATTTGGAAGTTGAGTCATTGTAGATGTAATTAGTTAGGATGAGGTCATACTGGAGTAGGATGGGCCCTTACTCCATTGTGACTGGTGTCCTTATAAGAAGAAGAGAGACACAGACACAGACACACAAGGGGAGGATGCCACGTAATGACGGAGGCAGAAATTGAAGAGCTGCCGCTGTAAGTGGCAGGGAGCGCCAAGGAGCTCCAAACCACCAGAAGCTAGCAAGAGGCAAGGTTGATTGTCCGCTACAGGCTTCAGAAGGAGGAGCATGCTTTTAGACCTCTAGCCTTCTGAACTGTGGGACAATTACTTTTGTTTGTTTTTTAAGCCACCCAGTTTGTGATACATTGTGATGGCAGCTGTAGGCAACCAATACATCTTACTAGACCATAAGCTCCTTGAGGACAAAAATCTTGTTTGATTTATTTATCTATCCTTGGCACTTGTCACACTGTCTCAACGGTATGTTGATGGATGGATGAAAGAATTCACTACCTATTTCTTTGCCTTAGTCTCTGATTGGAACTGCAGAAAAACCAATTTCAATGCTGTTGCATATGGCCACACAGGTTAGACACTGCATGATTCCAGAGTTTTGTGATGCGGGGACCTTCAGTTATTTATTATTGTAAAACTTCATCTACATAAGGAAAGTCAGTAGAAGAGTGAATTTCCAGGCCTATATCTTAGAAAAACCATTACTCTTGTGAGTTTCAGCTCTTACCCTGCTAAATAGCACAAACCGTAAGTAATTACCCTCTAGATCACGGCCAAGTCCAGCCAGCTACCTGCTTTTGTAAATAAAGTTTTATTGGAACACAGCAGCACTCATTCACTTACATATTGTCTATGGCTGCTTTAGTCCTACAGTGAGAGAGAGAGGTGAGTGGTTGTGATACAGACCTCAAAGGCTAAAATAGTTACTATCTGGCCCCTTGTAGAAAAATTCTGTGGAGCTCTGCCCTAGATAACATAAATTGGTAGACATTGCCAGAATGTTTTATATTAAGTGGTAAAAATTCCATCTTGAAACTGAAACCATTCATTTTATCATACTTTGGAAGATTCTACACTACTACTGTTAATGTCAGCATGCCAGAAAGAAAATTATGTGTAGAAAATAATTTCTTTCTTCCTCAAAATGGGGTTTAAAAAAAAGAGTGTATAAACTTATTTATGTGTATATGTGAATAAGGGGTGTGGGTGGAGTAAATTCCAAGCAAATATAACATATGCAATTTACACAATTAGGTGCTCTATATAACGGATTTTTGGAACTGTGTCCAACTCCCCAAATTGGAGAGAAGTAATAACTGGAGAAATGGATGGAGATCTATTACAAAGTCCAGGAGGAAAAATGGTATTCTAATGTTTATGGGGAAAGTGCTGCCTGCAGTTTTATTCCTTCTGGAAAGTCTTGTGGAAAGTCTCAGGCCTTTCTGAGAGGTCCCTTAGGCATCCGGTACATGCCTGACGTGTGACCTGGTCACCTTGGCTTTACCGGACTGGGCCAAGGCTGGACGCCTGATCCAAAGGTCAAAGGCCTATGTAATGGCCTGATTTAAGGGCTCTGCACAGTGGTCACTCTTGGGGGCAGTTTAGAGACTTATGGAGACAGTGAATCTATGTATCAGGATTAGCAAAGCAAAAGCAGAGAGTTCTTGTCATCACAGTGACAGGGCAATTGTTACCTAAGACAGTGGTCGGCAAACTCATCAGTCAACAGAGCCAAATATCAACAGTACAACGATTGAAATTTCTTTTGAGAGCCAAATTTTTTAAACTTAAACTATATAGGTAGGTACATCGTTATTAACTTAATTAGGGTACTCCTAAGGCTTAGGAAGAGCCACCTCAAGGGGCCAAAGAGCCGCATGTGGCTCGCAAGCCGCAGTTTGCCGACCAAGGGCCTAAGGAATAAGAAGAAAACCTGCTCACAAAAGTGCATCCTGAGTGATGTCGTTTCAAGAGGTCTGACTGTGCCACTGGGGTGGTGTCATTAACCGTGGTCTAGTTGGTTTCATTTTTGTGTTGCTGTTCGAGGATGGGTTAGGTCATGATCAGCTCAGTTTCTGCATTTCATCACTTTATCCACTCTCTTCCCATCCTTTGTACCCACACCTGATTATCCTTTATCTGCAATTGCCTTGCAAACTCTAAGCCTCCACCAACCCAACCATGTGCTTCTGTACTCCTATAAGTGGGCAGTTTAGGGTTTACCCAGCCACTGTACTGGTATTAGTGGCGTTATAAGTGCATGTCTGTTTGGGAGTATCTTTATGTGTCCATATTTGACTCACTCTCCTCTTCCTCAGAGTTGATTCTGCAAAGCTCTGACACTTCCCCAGGCTTCATCTCCATTGCTCACCTTGCATCCTACCTCAGAGAAGAGAGAGATATCCAGCCTTAATTTCCAGACTCTCCCCAACAACTTACATAAACCTGCACCCTTTCTTTCATGCTTTCCTAGAGAAGAGGTGAAGCTTTTCTTGTTGAAAGTGAATCCCTCTGCCTATTGGCCAAATCCAAGGTCTTCCATTCTTGATTCTAGCCTTTTCCTGTGCAATTATTCCCTCTCATTCCCATGTCTACCATTGCTCCCCTGTCCATGGCTTCTTTCCTTGAGCATACATATAGGGTCATGTCTCCCCTCTTTAAAAAATCAAAACCCTTTCTTGACTCTTCATAAACTTCTAGCTATCATCGAATTAATTCATTTTTCACCTTAAAGGGTATAGGAAATTCTGGTTAATATGGAGAACTGTGGCAATTAAAAGAACCCCATTCTCAAGTTTAAGCACATAGAAATACTGATTAGAATATAATAAACTATTTTAAAAAAAATAACTACCTGAGCTCAACTTGAATAAGAGGTATCTCTAAGTCCTGGAAAAGGAGAAGAGTTTGAATATCAGAATGATGACAAGGATCAAAATTTGAATGGCTGCAGGAATGTTGGAGCCTGAAATAGGCCTCAATGGATGGGAGCTGCTATTCTATCAGCATGAGTGGCAGAGTGCAGGCTGCAGGACCTGTGTTGAAGGGAACTGGGCCTCAGCTACCTGTATCCAGGTCCAAATCACAGAGGTCTGTATCATTCATGAAACAGGAGCCACAAAGATTCCTCTCATCAGCCTCTGGAAGCATTAGCAAAGCTGGGTGTCTACCCAAGACAATGTATTCAAAGACTTTTACCCATGAGAAAGCAGAAGCCAAGGCCACAGGACCTGCGAGTGGAGTATTGGGTCTAAACTCATACTTCCCATGTGGCTCTGTGATCCTAGCTAAGGCACTAACACAAGCATTTGTCCAGATCCAGTGAGAGCTATAGGGCCTTTGCAGAGGAAAACTGCCCTAGAAGCACATCTCTATAACCCAGGGAGTATGGGCTCTCCTCACAGAAGATGAACTCATAATAAAAATTTATAAACTAGACAAAACATCCCAAAAAGTCGGCAGATATAATTCACAACAGGATTTGCATTCCTAGAACTTGAAATAATAGGTCAATATGAAAGAAACTTTAAAAAGTTTACAAATATGAAGGAAGGAATAGAATCCATTAGGCAAAAAAGGGACAGTACAAGAAAAAGCTGATTTGAAAGAAAAACACACCTAGAAATGAAAAAATGTAGCTTTTATAATTTAAAAGTCAGTGATTGGATTGAAGAATAGTCTACACGTAGCTGAAGAGATAAAAGAAATGCAGCTCAGAAAGAGATAGAGGGAAACATAAAAGAGGAGTGAAGAGACATGGAAGATAGAATTAAAAAATCCAATATACATCTAATAGAATTCCAGAAGAAGAGTGTAGTAGTTATTATTGCTAACTTCCAAATATTTTATGTTCTTTTCCTGGACACATAGGCTAATTGCACGTCCCCACCACCTGGAAGTTAGGTATAGCCACGTGACTTACTTTTACCAATGCAATGTGAAGGGAAGTGATACATGTCTCTTCTGGCAGATGACTTAAGATGCAATACACAATTCTTCACACTCATTTTTCCCTCTTCTGCCAAGGCAACCAGCAACATCCCCGGTTGTGATTATTTTATCAACTGGGTCTTAGAGTAAAAAGAACATAGAGCTGAGATAATCAGTCAATCCGCAGTGGGCTTGTAAGCAGGATGGTATTATGGGTTGAACTGTGTCTCCCAGAAAAGATATGTAAAAGTTCTACCCATACCTTAGAATGTGACCTTATTTGGAAATAGGGTCATTGCAGATGTAATTAGTTAAGATGAGGTCATACCGAAGTAGAATGGGCTTCTAATCCAATATGACTGGTGTCCTTATAAAAAGAACCCATGAGAAGAGATGCAGGAAGAACTCCATGTGATAATGCAGGATTGGAGTAATGTGTCTACAAGCCAAGGAATTCCAAAGATTGCAGGCAAACCACCAGAAGCTGGGACCAGGCAAGGAAGGATTCACCAACAGGTGTCAGAGGAAGTATGATTTCAGACTTCTAGTCTCCAGAACCCTAAGATAATAGACTTCTGTTGTTCTAAGTCACCCCGTGTATGGTTCTTTGTTATGACAACTAATTAACTAACTAGGACACTAATATAAATGGCAAAGCCATCTTTCCTCTATGCCAGTGGTCGGCAAACTGCGGTTCGAGAGCCACATGCGGCTCTTTGGCCCCTTGAGTGTGGCTCTTCCACAAAATACCGACTTCTGTGCATGGGCCACAAAGTTTCAATCGCACTGTACATGCGTGCCCGCACGTGGTATTTTGTGGTATTTTGTGGAAGAGCCACACTCAAGGGGCCAAAGAGCCGCATGTGGCTCGCGAGCCGCCGATTGCCGACCACGGCTCTATGCCAACCATCGCAGATATTTAGAACAGGGTTGGCTTCTATAGGTAAGCAGAGAAAGAATGTGAGCTTAAAGGGCCTAGAAATTTCACTTCATCTGAAATCCCCAAAATAGAACCAGAAAGCATCTAAACCACTTTATTTTCATTATAATATTGATGAATGTGAAGAAGTAAGCCTGCCAGCTGACCAAGTATGAGTTAGCTCACCAGTAAGAGTACACCAGGGGAAATTACTAGTAGATGTTCTCACTGGGCACCTCTCCAACATGTGTTTGTCATTGCCCACCTCCCCACCCCCAAATTCAGGGTGATATCTAGGTACCTCCCCAAATACATCCAAGAGGCTTCCCTTTTCTGTTCTTTATTTTTCTTTTACCCACTCTCTACCCGCAACAACCATTGTTTTTTTCTTCAGTTTACCCTGGTCTTGCTTTAAATCTGGCAATAATGTCCAAAAGCATTTCTTTAATCCCGCTGGAAGAAAACAGAATACCAAAATTTCTAATCCCTGCTCTACCACTTCAATTCACTTGTATTCCTTTGAATGATGTTATAACTCTGCCTGGCGCCATTGTGGAGACAAGGCAGCTGAGGGTGGGGAAGGCAGAGAGACAGGATCTGTGTAGTCAGGAGAGGAATATAAGGGGGAAAAGGAACACAAAACTAGACATGGAGGTGGGTGACTAAGAGTCACCAGCCTTTCCTCCCGGAGTGGACATGCTGGAGCCTCTTGACCCTGGGAAATAAGTGTTTCCCAATGCTTCCTTGCCTTCTGCTCTCAATCCCTGGCATTCTGATTTTGAGAAGTGAAAACAATATTTTGATTTAAGCCATATGGCCTTTTTCTCCTTACCCTGGAGCTGCAGAAAACTCACAGGGGCAGGTGTGGAAAGCAGTGGCAGCTGAGTGGGTGTGTACAGAGGGTCTGTGTGTCCATAGCTTGTGAGGTCTGTAGCTATGGCAACTGTGCGCAATGCCACTCACAAAGCATCATAACGTGGCCCTAGAGTTACCCCTGGCTCAACTCTTCCTCTTCAGTGTATTATCTGAGCTGCTGTTTCCTAGCTACCAGAGTTCTGTTACATTTTTTTGAAGTTGTGCTTAAGTATTGTGTTTGTCAGCGGTGCTTGCTGTCATTACACTTTAGTTCATCTGACAGTAAACCCAAAAAACCATTTCTTATAGATCTTGTTAATTGTTAAAAATTGTATGTACTTAAACATATTGAGTTAAAAAGATCCTTAAGGATGTAGTCTGGACAAAATGATCACTTGACATTTTTTTCTAGTTCTAAAGGTTCTTTCTGGATTCTGTTAGAGCAATTGATACTATCGATTGACTTCCTGCCTACTGAAAATCATTTTTTTTTTAGCCAGTTATTACAATTTCCCGAACATAAGAGCAGTAAAATTAAAATAAAATTCACAATGATATATGCAAATATGTTATATCCTATGGAGCTTGTACGCTAATGATTTATGTATAAGTACCCTATAAAAGAAAGCTTCATTGTGTTAATTCTGAGAATATATGCATAAATAGTTTCTTGTATTTATTGTCAAAAAACAATACCCAAATCCTCATAAATATTTCTGCTGTAATTAAATGTAAATGTTTTTTTAAACATTCATGAGTTGGCAATTTACTATGTTCATATTTTAGCTTCCTTATGTTTGGTCATTAATTGTGGTATCATAAACAGCTAAGATTTAAAGTCCTTAACTTTCCCAGGACCAAGCAGAAGCAAGATGTCAACATCCATAAGTTATGAGCAGTCTCCCAATAAATAAAACCCAAGTAATATGAAATATACTTATAATTGAATTAACTCAGAAAAAGATTCTGGGAAGATGACAGCATCAGTAGCATAGTTTTACATTCTCTCTGAATACTTACATAATAACAGAAAGAACAACTGGATAGCAAAACCTAAAATCCATAAACAATATTTTTTAAACAAAGTGAGAAAGTACTTACAAACTTCAAAATTCAAGTAGGTGGGTATAAACCACCAACAGCCACAATATGTGCATGGTATCCGTGTCTGTGCTGGGGAACGGTAAAGAAGCTGCCTCCGATGGACCCGAGAGCAGGAGGACCTCAAAACTGACAATAGACCCTGACTGGAAAGGGTAAGGCAATCTGAGAACAGCAGATGAACTGGAAGGGGTTTTGACCAATAAAAGCAATAAATTCAACAGTAGTGCCTGAATAGAAATCAGTGGAATTAAAGAAAATATTTTTAAGTGAAGAAAGAGACAAAAAAGGAATTGAGAGAAAGTGACAGATATTGAAGAGTGGCAAAGAAGATCCAAATACAGAACAGAATGCCCTAAAGAAAACAAAATTAAGTTAACAGAATAAATTCTAAAACTGTCAAGAAAACCTTTCTTGAAAAAAATGTTTGAAATGACATACTGATAATGTACAGAATGACCAATTCTAGTAAAATTACTGGATTTTAAAGAAAAAGAAAAAATCATTAGGACCTCTAGAAAAGAAGACTATAATATTTTCTTTTAAAAAAATATATTTTATTGATTTTTTACAGAGAGGAAGGGAGAGGGATAGAGAGTTAGAAACATCGATGAGAGAGAAACATCAATCAGCTGCCTCCTGCACACTCCCCACTGGGGATGTGCCCACAACCAAGGTACATGCCCTTGACTGGATTCGAACCTGGGACCCTTCAGATCGCAGGCTGACGCTCTATCCACCGAGCCAAACCGGTTAGGGCAAGACTATAATATTTTCAATTCGAGGTTGGGAATCCATATATGCAGAGGCCAACTTAAATTATATGTGGATTTTTTTACTGCACAGTGGATTGGCACCCCCAATCCCTGCATTATTCAAGGGTCAACTATATGTGAGTTATAAGGGGAAAAAATGGAATTATCATCAGGCTTACATTTTTAGATCGTTATCAGAAAATGCAGTAATATCATCAAGATAATTAAATTAAGAAAGTATGAGTCAATTATGAAGGATACAGGCAAACTGTTATCAACATCTAAGAACTCAAGAAGTATTATTCCTCTTAGCCCTTCCCAAGGAATCTTCTAATGAATGAGTTTCAAACAAACAAAATGACTGGAGAGACATCAACATAAGGAATGGTGGTGAGCATTAAATACATTTACCGGTATAACTCAGACTAAATGAGGGCTAAAAGATAGTATGTTATATAATGGCTACATACTCTGACAATGTAGATATAGTCCAGCTATTAAAAAAAATGAGAAGAGAACAAATGCAAAAAAAAAAAAATGCTTAAATGTTTCTATTACCCATAATGGCGATAGTAGTGGTATTGTTATTTTGAGACTGTCCTGAGGAGACAAAAGTTGGAGTTCAGGGTCTGTATTAGAGTTCTCCAATGAAACGGAACCAATAGTATTTGGTAGATATATAAGAGGAGATTTATTATAGGAATTGGCTTAAGCAGTTATGGGGACCAAGAAGTCCTACCATTTACCACCTACAAGCTATAGAGCCAGGAAAGCCGGTGGTATTATTTAGATAAAATCTGAAGGCCTGAGAACCAGGGGAACCAATGGTGTGATTCCCAGTCTGAGGCCAAAGGGCTGAAAATGGGGGCATGTTGGTGTAAGTCTCAGAGTCCAAGGCCCTGAGAATCTGGAGCGTCAATGTCCAAGGGCAGGAGGAGATGGATACCCTAGCTTAAGAAGAGAGAGAGAGAGAGAGAATTCACTCTTCCTCCACTTTTTTGTTCTATTTAGGCTCTCAACAAATTGAATGATGTCTGCCCACATTGGTAAGGGCGATTTTCGTTACTCAGTCTACTGATTCAAATGCTAATCTCTTCTGGAAACACCCTCACAGACACCCCCAGATATAACGTTTTACCAGCCATCTACGCATCTCTTAGTCCAGTCGAGTCTACACATAAAATTAACCATTACAGGGTTCATCAAGAAGAAAGAACTCTGATGAACAAGGTTTATAATTAAGAGTCGTGAAAGGGCTATGCCCTAGAATTAGGGCAAGCCAGTCTTACCCGGATAAAGGTAATGTGCCTGAAGTCTATCTCACTGCTAGAAGAAAATGAATTCTTCTGTGGAGGATAATTCCATCATCCAGAGACATAATTTTTCATATATAAAATCTTGCATTCAATTAAAAATAAACAAAACCAGGAAACAGGACCAAAGATTGAAAATCAAGACAAAACAGACCATGCAAATAAACTTACAGGTGACAAACATACTTGAGTTATTTATTTAGTCACAATTAAAAAACAAATAATGGTGGGTAGTATGTTTAAGGAAGAATTCCACTAGAGAATTGGTATTAATAAAAAAAAAGAATTAATTCTATAATTTAAAAATATAACTGAAATTAAGAATTTAAAATGGGTTTAACAGTATTAGACCCAGCAAAAGAGATTACTGAACTGGAAGATAAATCAGTAGAAAATATGCAGATTGAAGTATGGAGAAAAAAGTATGGAATATAGAGTAGAGAATGTAAGAAACAAATGGGGTACAGTGAAAGATCTTATGGTTCTCAATGGAGTCCAGAGGAGTGGAGACCAGGAATGTGGCAGGAGCCACCTTTGAAAAGACACTAGCCAAGAATTTTCCCAAATTAACAAAAAACATTAAGTCAGAGAACCAAGAAGCTCTTTGAATATGTAGTAAAATAAATACAAGGAAAACCACACCTAAACAAACCACTGAAAACTAATGCTAATATAAAGATGTTAAAATGAACCAGAGGTAAAAAAAAAAAAAAAGCAAAAAATAAAAAAACACATTATCTTCTAATGAGTAACAATAAAACTGAAAGCTAATTTTTCCAACAGAAATGATGGAAACCAGAAGACAATGGAATGACATCTTCAAAGAGTGAGAAAATTTTTTTTAAGCTTAGAATTCAATACCTAGCAAAAATTTTCTTCAAAAATTAAGGTCAAACAGAGACATTTTCATAAGAATAAGAACCTACAGAGTTCATTGTCAGCAGATGTGTACTAAAAGAAATAATAAAAGTAACTCTTCAAGTAGAACTCAACGAACCCCAGCTAAAAGCTCAGAAATGCAGAAGGAACAAACAGCACTGGAAAGAGGACATCTAAGTATTGTTTAAAACAACAATAATGATGCCTTATAGTGTTAAAAAGGTCTTCATGTGCCCTTTCATACCAATGGAACAAAATCCACGGTCACTCAAACATGGCATGTACATTCTTGCCTCTGTGCCTGTGTCTCTCGCTTGCCCATCCGTTGAGGTCAAGTTTACACCATAACATCTTCAGGAAGAGTTCATTGGCCACTTCTTTATTTACGTCTCTTCGCCCACCCCTTTACCTCAGCACCATGTGATGTGGGTCACTTATGCAGAACTTAAACTGAGACAACTTTTTGTTTTATTTCTTTCTTTTCTTTGTGTTTCTTGGCTTCTCAAATAGACTGTAAATTTAATGTCCTTTCAAAGTATTATCTGTATACTATTGTTTAATAAATGTTTGTTGAATTAATATGTTGAAGAATAAATTGGTAATGAGTGGTCTGATATTATAATCTAGGAAAGAATTTTCCATCCACTAGTTAATAAATTGTTATCCTGAGGTTTGATAAAGGCAACTACTACAAACACATATAAGAAAGTTTTAATAACTTCTTGGATAAAAGATCCATGAGGGACAGATTGGATGTTCACATTACATCTTTAACCTTTTGAAATTGATTTAATGACTGTTTAATAAAATCTTTCTTGATATCACTATCAAACGTTTAAGGCTAGTTGGGTATATCAGAGGTATGGCATTTATTTCATTGTAATGTGAGTCATTGTACTATTCCCGGATGCTAAAGGAATAAAAGGCACAGTTCTTGAGCTCTCCAGAAAATGAAAATTCTAATTAGAGGCTAAAACTACACACATAAAAAAACTTGAGGTAAAATCCAAAGAAATACAAGAAAATATGGTATAGTGTAGACTAAAGCTGAAATAAATAAGGAAACTAAAAATAATGATTACACTTGGGATGTGATTATTAGGGAAGGTATGTAAAAAGAGGTATGTTCTGATTTTGAAGATGAGATGGAAATATGTGGCAGAAAGGTTGCATAGATTTTTCTAAGAGAAAAACTATGAAAAGCACAGAGGCAAAATAGTAAGTCATATTCAGGCAACTATGTACAAATAGGCTTAAGGAATGGAGGGAATATGAGAGGCTAGTGAGAGGCAAAAGGGTAGTGATAGACGACATCACATATGTTTATTTTTTTATTAGTGTGGAATTCTCTTTTTCTTTTCAATAGAAATAACCTCCACTGTCAACAGCCCAGCCAGATCCCTTAGACCAGTGGTTCTCAACCTTCTGGCCCTTTAAATACAGTTCCTCATGTGACCCAACCATAACATTATTTTCATTGCTACTTCATAACTGTAATGTTGCTACTGTTATGAATCATAATGTAAATATCTGATATGCAGGATGGTCTTAGGCGACCCCTGTGAAAGGGTCGTTCGACCACCAAAGGGGTCGCGACCCACAGGTTGAGAACCGCTGCCTTAGACGATCCCAACTTCTTAAGCTATTATTTGCAATAATTTATGCCATATGAGTGTAATGGGAAAAACATACTGCCAAGTGAATTACTTTTGAAATGTACTGTATGCTGACATTTGGGAAATTAGATCCTGAACACAATGCATTCTGATTATTGGAGGTGGCTTCCCATCGTGAAAAGATAAATTCAGTCCAACAAATTTTTGAAAAGTCTGTATATTACATTAAAGTTCTGTCCTTTGGCAAGGTTCTTCTCAAAACTTTTGGTCTCTGCTCAAATGATAACCCCGGGCAGGGATTATTCCTTGCCTAGAGCCTACGTGGCCTGAGGAGACCAGAAATGCCCTTAGTCAAGCATATTTTAGACTAGACCCTGGCAGTGACTGCCAGCCTAGCCCACCTTGGGAAGAATTCTGTGGTGCCCATTCTCTATGTCCCCGAATGTATCAGTGCTAGAGATGACCTTGCTCAGCTGGCTTCCTTTCCATTTTCTGGAAAAAGCACGGCCACGCTCTCTGATGAAGAACAAACAACTCTTCACTTCTCCAGTCCCACTCAGCAAATTCCTCTGGCACCACTGGCCCATCTCATCATGAATATACATTGGCTTTGGCCCTTCCTCCTCCTCTAATAAGTTTTTTGTATTGCGGGGCTTCCCGGCAGAGCCGCAGTAAGTTGAGCAGTTCTGAATCCAGGAGCACAGACAAGGAATGAGTTTGATGAAGGGCCTTCTGAGATATAACATAAATGTTGCTATTTCAAGGCAGAGCCTTCCTTGTTTACAGAACATATCCAATTTGTAAGCCGAATAGAAAAATGTGAGGAGGGGAGGGGAGATGGACAGGGAGAAAATGGGTCCTCAATGATGGACGATTAGAGAGTGAATCTGGAAATTAACTGGGACTGCTAAAGAAGAATAAGCATATAAACATGATAGGGAAGGGTCATTAATTTTCACATAAATCAGACCAGGTTGTTATTTCGATCATTACACTGATCTAAGCATTCATATAACCTCTGCTTTACATATAAAATAATAGCCTTGGTCATGGAACTGTACTTTGGAGTCAGAGAGACTTGGGTCTCAATTCTGGCTTTACTGTTTTCCAGATTAATGATCTTGCTTCTATTATTTAATCTCTTGAAGCCTTCCTTTCTTTATTTATAAAATGAGAGTGCTAATAGTATCTACCTCAATAGGATTATTGTGAGGATAAAGAAGATGATACTTACAAAAGAGCTTAGCACTTTGCTTAGCATACAGCAAGCACAAAGTAAATGTTAGCTTTTATTGTTTTTAATTTATGTAAGTCTAATTTCTCTAAGGCAAATTGATTTTTATTCACTAGGAGGAATACCTAGTTAAGACTCTTATGATGAGTCTTTGCGGGCAGCAATTATCACCCTCTGATTAATCTTTTTGGTGCATTTGCATTTCATTGAATTGGCTTAAATCAAGTTGTACCTGTTAATATAAATCTGCCTCTGATACCACTGAGCAAGTTTCCTTGTAGAAAGCTAGGCACATATTGAATAAATAGTTAAAAGAGTTTTCAATTTCCCCAAAGCAGATTATATCCCTAATACCCGAATTCTGATACATACATATATATCAGAATATATGTGTATCATATAGTATTTATATAATTATTAGTCCTATTACAGTGCTGCCTTTTTATAGATCAGGAAACTGCATCAGAGTTAGGTTAAAGTTACATTGTCTTCTGGATGGATTCATTTTTTAATTTTCCAGGTGTCTTACACCTAAACATTGTCCAAAACTGAGCTCATTTTTTCATCCCACAAACTTCCTCTTCTTATGTTTCTTTTCTCAGTTAACGGCACTGCCATCTACCCACTGACCCAAGCCAGAATTCTGTGAGTCATCCCAGACTTTCCCTTTCTCTCGTTTGTCATCACACCAAGTCCTGTAAAGTTTTACCTATTAAATATTTTTTTTGAATCTGATCTCCTCTTCTCCATTCTTACCACCGTTTCTCACTCAAACTGCTGCAATTGTTTCCTAACTAATCTCTCAGATACTAGCCATGCTGCCTTCGTATATATGCTGCCAGGAGGATGTGCCTAAAACAGAACCGACCATGTCCTTCCCCAGCTTAAAAAAGTTCAGTGGCTCCCTACTGCCTCTAGAATGAAGCCCAGTTTTCTTAGTATGGCCTTCATGAGCCCAGAGCACACCTCTGACTTAGTCTTAACCAAGTTCAATGAAAATGGAGTAAGTATGTGACTGTCTCCCCTTTGAGACTCTGGGCTCTTTAAAGGTGAAGACAAAGTCTTTTAATGTCTGTATCGCAGCATCTAGCAGTGTCAGAAAAAATTGTTAAACTCAAATGAAATGTTGACATCAGGTTTGAAGTCAGGTGAATCAGTTCACACTTTTAAAAACGGTTTTCATACTTTAAAAAAAATTTAAGATATAATTCATGTATTAGTATAGCCAGTGGTTTTTAGTATATTCACAGTTGTATAACCATCACCACTAATTCCAGAATATTCCTGTCACCTGAAAAAGAAACTCCTTACCCATCAATAGTCACTCTATTATCCCTTCTTCCTCTTCACCATCAAGAAAGAGAAAGATAATCCACAGAAAGGGAGAGAATATTTGCAAATCATCTATCTAATAAGGGACTGTTATCCAGAACATATAAAGAACTCTTACAACTCAACAGAAAAAAACAACCCAATAAAAGAATGGGCAAAGGATTTGAATAGCCTTTTCTCCAAAGGAAATACACAAATGGCCAATAATCACATGAGAATATGTTCAACATTATTAGTCATTAGGGAAGTGCAAATCAAATCCACAATGAAATATCACCTTATACCTAACAGAAAATCCATAGTCAAAAGGACAGACAACAAATCAAGTATTTGCAAAGATATAGAAAAACTGGAGCCTGAACACATTGCTGGTGGGAATGTAAAATGGTACAGCTGCTTTGAAAAACAGCTTGGCAGTTTCAAAAACTTAAACGTGGAGTTACCACATGACCCAGAAATCCTACTCATTGGTATATACCCAAGAAAACTGAAAATGTATATCCACACAAAAAACATGTACGTGAATGTTCATAGTAGCATCATTCATAATAGCCTCAAAGTGGAAACAACTCAAATATCTATAAACTGATGAATCCTATCTAATAATAGACAAACATGGTAATTGACCGTACCTTTGCTACGCCTCCCATGGGCTAATCAGTGTGATATGCAAATGAACCACCAACAAAGATGGCGGCTAATTTGCATACTGCAGGCAGGGCGGGCCAGCGCCATCCCGCCTGCCCTGCTGCCATCTGGGCCTGCTATCTGCAACCTGGGGCAGTGGGCATCCCGTGTGTGACCCGACCCAGGGCGGCGGGGCAGGACAGCATGGCTCCTCTGTGACCCCAGCCTCCTCATCACAGCTCCCTTGGGGGCCTAAGCCTTTAGTCGGACATCCTCCGAGGGCTCCCTGGCTGCCAGAAGGATGTCTGACTGCAAGCTTAGGCCTGATCCCCCAGGGAGTGGGCCTAAGTTGATAGGTGGACATCCCCCAAGGGTCCTGGACTGCAAATGGGTGCAGGCCGGGCTGAGGGCCCCCCTCCCCCCCCCCCAGTGCACAAATTTTTGTGCACCGGGCCTCTAGTAGATAAATAAAATGTGATCTAGCCATTCAATGGAATATTATTCAGCCTTAAAATGGAATGGAGTGCTACAATATGGATGAACCTCAAAAACATTATGCTAAGTGAAAGAAGCCACACACAAAAGACCACATATTGAATTATTTCATTTCTACAAAACGTTCACAATAAGCAACCTTATAGAGACAGAAAGTAGATTAATGGTAGCCTCCGGCTGGAAGGGTTGAGAGGAAATGGGGAGTGACTGCTAGTGGGTAAAGGATTTCTTTTTGGGATGATGAAATATTCTAACATTTATTGTGGTGAACATTGCATAACTCTCCAAATATACTAAAAATCGCTGAATTATATAGTTTAAATAATGAATTTGATGGCATGTGAATTTCAACTCAAGAAAAAAACAGTTTTAAAAAAGCAACTTAAGCCCTAGTCAGTTTGGCTCAGTGGATAGAGTGTTGGCCGGAGGACTGAAGGGTCCCTGGTTCAATTCCGGTCAAGGGATCTGGTTGGGGCATGTGTGGGAGGCAACCAAATGATGTGTCTCTCTCACATTGGTGCTTCTCTCTGTCTCTCCCCTCCCTTCCACTCTCTCTGAAAAATCAATGGAAAAATATCCTTGGGTGAGGATTAACAAAAAAATAGAAATAAAATTGTTGGGTGCAAAAAATAAAAAAACATAAAAAGCAACTTACATACAAAACTGGTCAGTTACAGCTAAACCAGAAAAAGAAAAAAATGGTTAACGTGTCTTTTTTGTCTTAAGTAGGGTCAAACTGAGACTCTGATCAGATTGGCAGGAATGACCACTAGGGTAAATTGCTTGGAGCAAGAGAAAAGAAGGAGAATTTATATATTCTTCAAATAAGGGATAGTAGTGGTCAAGGAAGTAGAGGAGGAATTTTACATTTTTAGGCTCACCCCCAAATTCTGGTTTGACAGTTGTTTCCGCTTGGGGCTGCTAAGCCCCTCTTGGAAACAGCTATTAGTCCTGCCCATTCTGATCAATGTCTTGAAAGCATAGCTGAAAAATGCTGGCACAGTTTATCCCCGTCCAGGGCCTGACTTCGATGCCAAATTTAGCCTTTGGCAACTTCATTCTATTGAGAGTCCCTGGGGACTTGTTTGACCTAATTTTGGAGAGCTGCAAGGGAATTCACTTCTGGACTGGGGCCCAGCAAGCAGGGAGTGGCTCAGCAGGCTGCCTAATCCTCTATTAAGTTAATGATGAAGTGTACCTGGGTACAGTCCACTGGAAGGCCAATTCCCTATATCTGAGGTTTGGACTAGGAATTCTCCATATAAATACAGGTAATTCCCAGTATTAAATATTATAATCATCTTGAGAGAAAATCTTTCAGAATGCAATATATATATATATATTTTTTCTGTTTTTTTGTACATAGGCTTTTTCCAACTGATAATTTTGATACATGGCCACTATGAAAAATTTGGAAAGTATAGTACGTTTCTCCTTCCTTAGAATTAATCATTGCTAATGGTTTGGTGTCAATTATTTCAGACCTTTTTTTTTTTAACTTGTTTATAAACATACACACACTCACACCCATAACAGAGTTTTTAAAACTTAAAAAAAAACACAAAACACCAAAAACCCCACAAATGGGATCTTACTCTGTCTACTTTCGGTCTATCCCTTGCTCTTATGTAATGATACATTTAAAGATATATCATGGAGACCTTTCCATGACAGTTCATATAAATCTACCTTAGTCCTTTTTAAAAAAAAATCTTCACCCAAGGACATACCCTTACATTAATCTTTAGAGAGAGAGGAAGAAAGAGAAAGAGAGAAACATTGATGTGAGAGAGAAACACTGATCAGTTGCCTCCTGTACGTGCCTCAACCAGGGATCAAACCCACAACCCAGGTATGTGCCCAGACCAGGAATCAAACCGAAACCTTTTTGATGTATGGGACGACACTCCAACCAACTGAGCCACCCAGCCAAGGCAACCTTATGCTTTTTTATGCCTGCACATCATTGCATGATATGGATATACTATAATTTATTTAACCACTCCTGTTGATACATATTTCCTATATTTTGAATGTTTCTTCATGATAAAAATGATGAAATAAGAATTTTTGTACAACATCTTTGTGGATAAATAAGAGTACTAGGTGGGGGGATAGATTCTAAGAAATAGAATTATTTAGGTTTTTTTTTGATACATCTGGAAATTACTTTTTAAACACTTTATTTTGAAATAATTTCAAATGTACAGAAAAGTGGCAAGAGTAATATAACAAACTCCCATATCCTCTTCACCTTGATTCCCCAATTATCAGTTCATCACACTCTTCTCTCTTACCCCACATGTATATTCTATACATACTATATATTTTTTGTGATCCATTGAGACATCTGATATATTTGGACATGAAGCCCTTGCCTCTAAATACTTCAGTGTGCATTTCCTAAAAACACGTGTCCTGAGCATTGGTGTCCAAGCCAGGAGATAGATATATAGAACTTTGAGTTTACACTGATTCCTCCAGTCTGACATCACAGTGCTCATTTCAGGCTTCTCACTTTCCGTATTTGTAACCCTCTTCTCGGACAGAAAGAAACCTGCTCTCACCGTCCCCCGTAGACTTCCTCCTTTGCCAGACACCCCTGCATATACCCCATCTCCCTGCCATGCTGGTTGCTTCCTTAGCCCCACCCTGCTGCCTGCTTGGCTTACGCTATGTCAGGCCCAAGGAAAAGGAAGTTTACTTATTTTTGAATGGTGTGGTATAAGATATATATCTTTTTTTTTCTTTAATGGGTAACCAATTGTTCCAACACCTATTCTCAATTATTTGGAATGCTTCCATGTATGTTTGTGTCAGTAGCTGATGAGCTATTCTCTTTCATTAATCTATTTTTGTATTTCTATAAGCCAATATCACACGTTCATTACTGTGGTTGTATAACAGGTTTTAATATCTGGTAGGAAGAGGTCCCTCGTTATACTTTTTAAAAAAATCCTACCTAATCCTAAGTATGTATTCTTCCAGATGAATTTTAGAATTAGCATGTTAGTTAAAAATCACATTGTAATTTTGACTAGAATTGCATTGAATTTGTACATTATTTGGGTAAAATGGTGTCTTTACAATATTGAATCTTCCTATTAGGGAACATCATATGCCTTTTCTTTATTTTTTATTTTTATTTATTGAATTTATTGGGGTGACATTGGTTAATAAAATTATATAGGTTTCAGGTGTACAATTCTATAATACATCACCTGTATTTTGTATTGTGTGTTCACCGCCCCAAGTCAAGTCTCCTTCCATCACCATTTATCCCCTCTTTACCCTCTTCTACCCGCCTCCCCTGTTCTCCTTTCCCTCTGGTAATTACCATACTGTTGTCTGTGTCTATGAGGTTTTTGGGTTGTTTCTGCTTAATCCCTTCACCTCTTTTATGCAGCTTGCAGCCCCCTCCCCTCTGACAGCCAACAGTCTGTTCTCTGTATCTATGAGTTTGTTTATATTTTGTTTGTTAATTTTGTTCATTAGATTCCACATATAAGTGAAATATGGTACTTATCTTTCTCTGACTGGCTTATTTCACTTAGCATAATACTCTCTAGGTCCATCCATGCTATTGCAAAGGATAAGAGTTCCTTCTTTTTTATGTCAAAATAGTATTCAATTATGTAAATATACCACAGCTTTTTTTATCCACTCTTCTACTGATGGGCATTTGGGCTGCTTCTGAATCTTGGCTATTGTAAATAACACTGCAATAAACACAGGGATGCATATGTTCTTTCGAATTAATGTTTCGGGTTCTTCAGATATATTCCAGGTATGCCTTTTCATTTATTCAGCTTTAAAAATATTTTTTCTTTCAGTAAATATTCATAATTTTTGTGTGTGGGTATTGGACATATAGTTTGTTCCTAGGTTTAAAAAATTTTTTTTGTGGTTATTATTGAGATCTTTTCTTCCCATCTTCTTGCTATATATTTTGTACATTGTTGAGATTATGCTGCATATACAATTCTGTATCCTACTTTTTAACTTAATATTATGCCCAATTTCCTGACTAATGAAAATACAGGTTTTATGGTTGCATAATTGCCCATCAGATATTTATGTGATGTAATTTATTTAACCATTCTTTAAGGTTAGTAAATTAGATTGCTTCCATTTTTTTTTGCTAAATTTTATAAATACTACTGTGATGAACATCTTTATGCATAAATCTCTGTTCTACTTTGGATTATTTCTTTAAATATATTCCTCTAAGTAATATTTCTATATTTTATTCATAATACAGATATTTCCTGAAAGGTCTTCAATACAATAACACAAAATAAGGGTAATTGGAAAGTAGTTTCATATTTGTTTAAAGTCTTAACATATTACTCGTATTTAACTTACTTGCTCTTACAAACTGGTCCTGCATTCTTCCTATCACTTAGCCACTCACTTTTGGGGCAAGATTAGGAAGTAATAAAATGGGGACTAAAAAAACAGCAGTGTCATAACAAACTGATGCAGTGAGAATCTGGGTAGAAACAAAAGCCGTTATCTGGGAAGGCCATTATCTCCTTGTACCCGCAACTTCTGGCCTTGCATGCTTCCTTCATGGTTTCACATGTACACTTGACTCTTTCACATCTCTCAATGTGATTGATATAAAATATCCCACATCTTCAAAGTTTAATTATATGCCTTATGGAACTATTTAAATAAAGTTGAGTGACGCATAACTTAATTTTCTTGATTACTTGGGGTTAATGTAGAATCAGTTTTTAAAATTTCTTCCCCAAGGTCCATAGGCACAGGTAGGATTGTTTTCCCCTCTGCGCAAGGCATTAAAGTGCTGGGCTTTTGATCACTAAGTCAATTTTTATGCATTTTTTTTCATCTCTACGGTGCTTGCAGCCTTTCAGCTTCCACTTCTCCCTACTATCTGCATGCCTGCTTGTGGTAGTTTCTCCTCCCTCTTCTAGTTTACTGCTTTTAATTTTTTATGAGTTTGGAAACCAGATTGCCAGGCCTTTAAAAATAGAACTCAAGTAAAAATTAATAGGCTCTGAGAAAGGGCTTCAATGAATATTTAGGAGTGATAGGCAGGATCTTTAGGGCACGGACGGTGGTGATCTGTTTTGTTTCTGCAGAGGTCTTTTTTCATCTCCTTTATTTCCTTGGCTCTTTGCTGTGCTTCAATAGATGAGATGGCCAGATAGCCAAGTTTCACATAAATGAAGTTTCATTACAATTCGGTTTGTGACACATTAAAGTGCCCCTTTTCCTTTCTTCTACTGAATTTGATTCTTTACTTTCTTTTGCTCCTTTGACATCGTGTGTCAGGCTGGGTTGACTAAACCTGGAGAAATTGTTCATTGGGCTTCATATGTGTGGGATAAGGTCTCATCTAAACCTTCATTTCTCCTACCTTTTCTTCTTCCCTCCTCTTCTTAATAATTAAAACCTCTTACATTTCACATCAACAAAGCTATAATTCCCTTATATAAAAAAAATCATTTCTTGCCTAAAGCCTCTTTTAGCTAAAAAAAAAATTAACTGTATTCCATTATATGAAAGAAAGCAAAGGTAATTTACACAACTGTACCTTATTCTTACCTTTACTTTTAGTCACGGCTAATTGGTAAGGGCTACGATGCTACACCATGATTGTGTGGTCATTTTCTGTAGAGGCCAATCATTCTCCCTTTGCTGTTGATTTTCCCTCCTATTTATTAATTACCTTGTAATTATTTAGGTGCTTTGAGTGAGGGGACATGGCAGGTTCAATAAAAACTGCTATTAGAAAATCAGCTTAAACTTCATGTCTTATTAGTGGCAGACCAATGGGATCATCTTTGTATGTGGACACAGTAAATACCCTTGATGATGACAGTGTTGTGATTTCTTTAGCATGATCCCCTTGGTGGGGGGAGGGGGAGTCTATGATGTGTGAAAAATAGATGGACATTAATGTTTATGGTTTCAACTTTGGATCAACTTAAACTCTCCCATACAATGCCATCCCTCAGTCATTATTTAACACTAGACATCCTGTGCACGAATTCGTGCACCAGTAGGGTCCCTTGGCCTGGCCTGTGGGATCGGGCCGAAACCAGCTCTCCCAGATTGTGAGAGGGTGCAGGCCAGGCCGAGGGACCCCACCGGTGCATGATCGGGGCCAGGGAGGGACGCAGGAGGTTGGCCAGCGGGGGAGAGACCTCAGGAGGGCTCCAGGGCATGTCTGGCTCATCTCGCTCAGTCCCGATAGGCCAGACCCAGCAGCAAGCTAACCTACCAGTTGGAGCATCTGCCCCTTGGTGGTCAATGCACATCATAGTGACTGGTCGACCAGTCGACTGTCTGCCCCCTGGTGGTCAGTGCACATCATAGCAGGTGGTTGAACTGCCTTAGCATATCATTAGCATATTATGCTTTGATTGGTTGAACAGACAACCAGATGACCAAACACTTAGCATATTAGGCTTTTATTATATAGGATATTGAATTGTGACATTCATGTGTATACTTTTACACAGTGGGATAGCCTACCAGTCAAGAGTTTATTTTCAGCAGCATCACCATTTTTGAAATTTGTTTATGCAATTGTTTGAGTACTTTATTATACTTTTTAACACTATTTATAAATTTGAGTAGAAAGTGGAAAATTGAAAATGGTGATACTATTAATAAGAAGCATAGGTTTCCTAAACTTAATACATACACCTGAGCAAAGATGGAGTTGTTAGTTATGTACAAAGCAGTGACTCTTGTCTTCGTCATGTAGATATTAGTGGGCAAAATTGAAAAAGATAAAACCTGTTAGGAATCCTATATAATAAAGAGCTAATATGCTAATTAGACGAAACAGCAGAACAACCATTCGGACAACCTTCCAGACGACCATCCAGATGACCTTCCGGACAAAGCTGGGGCTGCAAGGGGCCGAGGCAGTTGTGGCTGTGAGGGCCGAGCCCCTTGCATGAATTTCATGCATCGGGCCTCTAGTACTTTATAAAGATAATATCTTAAAGGTGAGTTGCAATTGGGGATTGAATACTATTTTTCAGCTCTGTAGGGGAAATGCTCTTGTAATCTGTAGTGCATTTGAACTTTTCATAAGCAATTTTTATGTATGTTACCAGGACTGTATTAAATAAGAAACTGGATAGGAATGGGTAGGAAATAAACTAGGGGTCCACTTATAGGGAGTTCCAGATGGTACTTTATTCATCCTCCTTTCCCAGTCCAAATGCCTTTTATTAAATTTACATTATTGACACTAAGTACCTTTAAACTCTGTAGAGGAGTGAGAAAGAGGTCTGTGTCTAAAGCGGTACCAGACATGCAGATGTTCTCTCTGCCTATTGCTTCTCTGTCTTCTTTTTAATGTCTCCTTTCCCAAATAGAAGTGTTTCTCAAAGTTCATTCCATAAACTAAGATGTCTAATTTTAATGGTAAATTAATTTATTTTCATAGTTTCAAACTATTATGAATTGAAAGGGCATGACAATAAAGTGAGGGAGCTTGGTTGAAAGGTCAACTTGGTCCAGAATCTGTCCTCAGTTTCACAGGTCCATGAATTCTGGCCTGTCTATAACCCCAAGGTGATTGGACTCTGGGAGAGTGGTTCAGGATAACTAAAATAATGAGAAATGATTATATTTTCTAGAAGGCCAGTTTTTAATTTTACAATGGGAAATTTGTACATGGATTAGAATATTTGTTGATATGGACTATCTTTCCATCTCCCCCTTTTTACAGATCTACTTGACTATTTAATAAATTAAATTTTCAAATATATATAAAATCAACCCCACCAGGAACTAAACTGGGAGCCATAGGCTCTTAGGAAATAAAAAAAGGCATATGAAAACCCGACTGGCATGGCTCAGCGGTTGAGCATCAACCTATGAACCAGGTGGTCACGGTTTGATTCCTGGTCAGGGCACATCCCAGGGTTGTGGAGCTTGATCCCCAGTGGGGTGCGTGCAAGACGCAGCCAATCAATGATTCTCTCTCATCATTGATGTTTCTATATCTCTCTCCCTCTCTCTTCCTCTCTGAAATCAATAAAAATGTATATTTTAAAAAGGGCATATGAAAGTTGCATTGAACATTTTACATCAGCCAAACATTCCCCGAATGGTCTGCCAGGTTTCCAAGGAAAATGCTGAAAGTTCTCATTTAAAAATTTAGCCACATAATACCAAGTACACTTCATTGGAGTAGTGTAACTCATCAGTTGTAGTATTAGAATGGAGTGTAATGTTTGCTCATAGCACTATAGATGTGATAATCTGGTTCTGTGAAATAATAAATAAATAAATAAATAACTAAATAACTAAAGCTAGATATTTATTTAAGAGGCCAGAGGTTGAGGAGAAGAAGGAAGAGAGATATATACTAGTATATATGTCAGATATACTATGTGAGAAATGTAACCATGAACAAGGAAGACATGTTTCCTGTCTTCATGGGGCTTAAGATCTTGAACATCTAAATTCAGTAAGCAGAAATCAGAGTAGGTGTATGGTGTAAGTGTTTCATGACATTAAGCTATGTTAGCAAGTGTATCCAGCTCTTTAATAAATATATGCTTACCATAGGACTGGACAAGCTGAGTCAAAAGGCCATGGTACTTCCACCTTCTCCTGGCAGGGATGCTAATGTTTTACTCTCTGACTCCCATTTTCTATATTTTAAGGTTATCACCTCCCCTTATTTTGACACATTAATTCTTGGGACAGATGGTATGCTCTATTAATTGAAGAAAAAATCTTCCTCTTCATGTTCTATTCAAAAATTTTAGATTGGCATTTTAAATTGGATTTCTCTTATTGTGGGATCTGGGGCAAGTTATTTTGAGCTTCAGTGTTTTTCTCTGGTTAAATGGGAATAACAAGTCCAATCTATAAAGTTTTTATGAGTAGTAGATTAAATAATATAAAATAGGCAAAATGCCTAGGCATAGGCCTATTACATGAATGATGATAGTCCATAGAGACTTGCTATAGGCCAGGTACCTCAACATATACTAACTTAATCCTCATATCAATCCTATAAGAGGGTCTAGTTTTTAATCCCCAATTCACAGATGTGTATCTTGAGATCTAGAAATGTAGAATAAGTTGCTTGAGGTCACACATTTAGTAAATTGTTGAACTGGGGTTTGAGTGCAGTAAGTCTGGGTTCTTGCTCTTCACATCTGTGCTATATTCCCTTTATTGGAGTATTCATTCCTTCCCCTTTCTCACCTAAAGTCCTTCTGTCTACAGCCTATTTCCACTTGGGTGACTTTCCATTATCTTAAATCAGGATTCTTACCTGGGGCTTATGGGTGAGTTTCAATTAATATCTTTAACCTGCAAATTAATCAGGGCTCCTATATGTAAGAGGCAGAAATATGACTTAAGTTTAACCGTGCACGAATTTCAATAAAAGACTAGGATATCTCCTGGATTCCAAAAATAGGAATGTGATAGATCCATGGACTAAAATGCCATTTGGACATGTTCTCTCCTTCTCTCTTTATCTCATTTCTGTCTTCTTGTCCCCTGCCCCCCTCTCATTCTGCATTTGAGCATTCATTCTCTGTTTCTCAGGCTCACCTGTTAGGAAACATATTAGTTAACAGCATCCATAGCTTTAGCTACTAGGGATATAAAAGTTAACAATTCTTTGGATATAAAGGATAAAATTTCCAGAAAGGACTCTATGGGCCCTACTTGGTTCAAGAGCTTTCTGGCAATCAATTCCATGGGTGTCCATTACAAGTTGTATATTATGTAAAAGTATGACTACATTTTTTTTTTCCTGAAGAGAGGATCCATTGGTTCCATCAGATTCTCAAGGAATTGATTTATAACTCAAAAGCAGTAAAGAACTACTACAAACACAAAATATGCCCAAACCATCTCTCTCTTTTCTTTCAAACTAGTCCTCTGACTGCCCTGCTTCTGTCACTGGTACCATAGTCTTCTGGACAGTCTTGCCACTTTGTTGTATTTTGATTTCTTCTCCCTGCATTCAGTTATTCAGAAAGTTCTGTTAATTCATCCCATTGCAATGTCTATTGGAATTACTCCTTTCTGTTTCTACTGCCATAATTCTTGACTATCTGCCGTCATCTTCTTTAGCTCATTAAATAGTAATACCTTTTAACCAGCTCCTTATTACTTGTCCCTCCTTACTTAAACCCACCTTGTGTTTTAGATGAATGCTTTAAACACTGTCATCTTGTCTTCTTCCTGGGCAGGATCCCCTGCAGTTTGGTTCTGGCCCACCTTTCCAACCTCTTACCAACTGATATTTTATCACCTGGCTAGTAAATACTCTTGTATGCATCCACACAGTTGCTCAAGGATCTTTTTTTAAAGACTTGCAACATGTCTAAATGTAATTCACACCAATGCTTGCCTTTGTTAAGAAAGACTTAGGTCATTCTTTGACCTAAGAGTTGTTATGCTCATTTCCTGTTCTGAACATTTGTTGATTTTCCCGGGCCCTCCCTGGAATAGTCCTTCCTTCTGTCCAGCTACATATGTTTATGATTCTACTTTCCTCAAGAAGTGGTCCCATGCCATTCTAGTCAAACTTATTTTCTTCTCTCTTATGAATTATTACAGAATTTACTGTTTTATTCATGTCGACACCTAATTCTATAGTGTTGTATTAATATTTAAATGCCTAAAGCATTTTGTTTCCCAAATAGATTATGAGGTTCTAGTAGGCAAGACTTCTGTCAAATTAATTAAATATTCCATAGTTATATACATACAGTAGGCACAAATACTTGTCAAGCATTTATAAATGTCTGTAAAAATATGTGGAGTTTTGCTTATTCGCATTATATTGAAATTTTCACTTATCAAAAAACAGATTTAATAGAAACTTCTTTTAAATAGTAGGTCTTCTATGTGAAAATGCTTTTAAGTGTTAGTCTAGAAATTATTAAATATTAACCAAAAGGCTGAGGTGAGAGTTTGTGGGGAAAATGTTGAAGCTATCAAGTTAGAAGTCACCAACTGAAGATAATCTATCAATCAGAAAAATCTCTTTTACATCAACTTTTCAGAAATATTTTCATTGTGAAACATGGTTCACATTTTTAAAAAGATGTATTCTGTGTTCTCATTGACATTTTATGTAGCATTATCCTGAGGATAAATGATAAAGGATAAAATTTATATTTTGGTTCAGATTGTGGCTCTGCTTGCCTTTCAGTGTGATCTTGACCTGGTCATTTAAAATCTGAACCTCTTTTCCCACCCTCATCTAGAAAATTGAGAGAATGATACTTACCTGATAGGATGTTGTGAGAATTAAATGAGGTAGTATAGATAATGCGTTAAGTAAAGTACTTAAAGCCAGTAAGCAATCAATCAATGGTAGATGTTATTGGTCTTTATTCAATAAGAAGAGAATGAGGGAAAGGGTAGATAAAGGTAGATTGATGGTTTACTTAAAAGACCTAAAGGTATCAGGGACATGTGCAGGTGAGTGATTGCTCAGGGTTGATAGACCAAGAAAGGGTATTTTGAATGGTATACATGGCACTGAAAAGTTGGGAGGTATAGGGTAAGGTTGGATTACTTTATTTTCAGGTTCTTCTTATTTAGCATACATTATGTTTCCAAGTTTAAGTTATAGACTAAATTATCATCTTGACTGGAATGTATGTTTAGTGTGTAAAACAAATTAGCATTCTCAGTATTTCGGGTATTAGTGACAGAAAAGGAAATCAGGGAGAGGGGCTGAGAATAGAGGTAACTTCTCTCTACAATGTTGCTCTCCATCCCTACTGTACCCCACCATTACCTCTGTCAGGAATAATTGCTTCCTCCAGAGAGTTAGAGTGTGGTAGCAAATTGTAAGACTTAATAGCAGAATTATGTGAAAGAGAATTGGCTGAATAGAATCATGCTAGATCAGCCGTGGGCAAACTACGGCCCGCGGGCCGGATCCGGCCCGTTTGAAATGAATAAAACTAAAAAAAAAAAAAAAAAAAAAAGACCGTACCCTTTTATGTAATGATGTTTACTTTGAATTTATATTAGTTCACACAAACACTCCATCCATGCTTTTGTTCCGGCCCTCCGGTCCAGTTTAAGAACCCATTGTGGCCCTCGAGTCAAAAAGTTTGCCCACCCCTGTGCTAGATGATCAGTGAAGCAGTGAGTTCATTCTAGTGGGCAATGCCACTGCCCAATGTGAATATGGGGTTTGGGAAAGGCCAGACAAAAGAAATGGAGACTGATCTTAAGAAGTATGAGGAGGGTAGTGAGTCAGAGTTGCTCACTTCATCAAAGCAAGGGACCCTCTGGGTCACAGCTATTAGAGCTAACTGGGCAAATCTAATAAAGAGCTCTGCTGCTAAAATTGAACAATTACTATTTTTTTATAATTTCAAGAAAAAAATGGATTTATAGGTTTTCATTTTATGTTAAACTTTTGGTACTTCTACCTTGTGAAAAGTTGCAAACAAATTTTAGAGGAAAAATGCAGACATTATTTTTTAATGCATTATTTTTAAATATATTTTTATTGATTTCAGAGAGGAAGGGAGAGGGAGAGAGAGATAGAAACATCAATGATGAGACAGAATCATTGATTGAGTGCCTCCTGCATGCCCCCTATTGAGGACTGAGCCCACAACCCGGACATGTGCCCTTGACCGGAATCGAGCCCGGGATCCTTCAGTCTGCAGGCTGACACTCTATCCACCGAGCCAAACCAGCTAGGGTGAAAATGCATTATTTTTTATATGTGGAGATCTGCATAAACATAATATAGCCAGATTTAGTGCTAGTAAAATTGTATCAAGTCCACATGGCAGAGTTAAAGCTATCAGTATTCCATGGTGTTCCACAACGAGCACCATAATTTCTAAATGCTGCTGCCTGAACTAGTTTGAAAATCAACAGATTACTCTCCTGACTGCCTTTTGTTAATTCTTAAGGGAAGGAATATTATTAGCCTCCGTGAAACTCACAGGCAAGGCTTAGATTCAAAGTAATCATATAAAAAAGACCAAAGGAGAATTAAATAGGGTAAATTTGAGTGCAAGAATAACATAATAGTTACTGTTTCCTGAGCACTTATTATATACCAGGCTCTGTGGTAAGTATTTTTCAAACAATTTCATTTAATCTTTTAAAAAAATATTTTTATTGATTTTAGAGAGGAAGGAAAAGGGAGAGAAACATCAATGATGAGAGAGAATCATTGATTGGCTGCCTTCTGCACACCCCCTACTGTGGATCAAGTCTGCAACCCAGGAATGTGTCCTGACCAGGAATTGAACCACGATCTCCTGGTTCATAGGTCTATGCTCAACCACTGAGTTTTGCAGCTGGGCAATTTCATTTAATTTTTACAACCTTCCTCTGAAGTATCATCACCCACATTAGATAGATGAAGCAAAGAAGGCTCAGAGACTTGCTCAAGGTCACAAAGCTGGTATAAGTGGTGGGTGACACAGATTCAAACTCAGGTTTCCCAAATCTAATCATGACGTTGTAATGCCTCTTTGTGTGATGTAATCTAAAACACACACACACACACACACACACACACACAAACTGAGTAAAGCACACAAATCTTTCTGCAATAACTAGATCAAAGTATTGACTATTTGCACCAACCCAGAAGGCTCCCTCCTGCCCTCAATCAGCTTCCCCATAAGTAATCACTACTCTGCCTCTATCACCATGGATAGATAGTTTTTTTGTTTTTTTGGGGGGGCGGGGAGTTATGACCCAAAGATTCCATATACCACTCCTTCACCTTGCCATTTTAGCTGTAGTATTCAAAGCTGCTTTTAGCTCTAACTTTTCAAGCGCTCACTGTAGGGACTAACTGTTGGAAATGGCTTCATATTCAATGTCTTGTATTCCGAAATCAATACTTATCTATTTATTTATTTATTATTTTTTAATCCTCACCCCAGGATATTTTTCCATTGATTTTTAGAGAGAGTGGAAGAGGAGGGAAAGGCAGAGAGAAATATCGATGGGAGAGAAACACATGGATTGGTTGCCTCCTGCAGGAGCCCTGAGCAGGCCTTGGGTGGGGGAGGAGCCTGCAACCCAGGTACTTGCCCTCAATGGGAATCCAATGGGGACCCTTCAGTCTGCAGGCCCTCGCTCTCTCCACTGAGCCGAACCCACTAGGGCTCAATAATCTTTAAAAAGCTTTAAAAAGCCAAAGAAACTTCTGGCTGAAGTCGGTCCAAAGGGTTGTTATCAAACAAACCTCTCTAAGAAAGACCAGACACAGGTTCCTTGACGGAAGTAATTTGGTGCATCTATTTCCAACCATGGCGTCGCACTGGGAAACGGATAACCACGGAAGGCCGTCTCGGCTGATGGAAGGAAAGACTAGCCGGGCAGAGCACGGAATAGTGATTGTTTCGCACCGTCGTTCTATGTTCAGACAGCTTCCACAGCTGACTTGCTGTGTTATGTTGCAAGGGGGGGGCGGGGGGAGGATAAAGGGGAAGATGTAGGTGGAGGGCAGTGGGGGAAAGAGGACCTTCCAGGAAGCGTGAATGTGGTGACTTTCCGTGTCTGGCGGACTCGCTCCTAAAACCACGTTCCTTCTGGTCCGACCTGGCGGCGACAGAGGTAACCTCACAACCGCACCTCAGACTCTCCAGCTGTGGTCGGTGACTTCTCAGCAAGTCCGGATGACATCGCCTCCATTCTCCCCGCCACGCCCCTCCAGCCCCTCTCCCCCGCGCGTTTTCCACCTTCTTCTCATTTCCACGTGGTCTCCGGTGGCCTTTGGAAGCAGCCCACAGAGCAGAATTGAGCACAGGGAGAGAATAAGTGACAGGAGCAGCGATCGATGACGCCGGCCGTGAGACGTGCGTAAGGCGACCCAAGTTTGGGGAAACCGACAGGAACGCTCTGGCCATCAAAGCCGGAGGACAGGCCCAGAGTGGGCGCACGTGACAGAGCAGCACCTCGAGAGTGACATCACCCTGGGGGCGGAGCCGGCGATAGGGCCTTGTCTGCTGCAGAGTTCCTTCCCCTTTTCTCCACTGAAAGCCGTCGACCCCGCTAGTCACAGCCCCCCTGGGGGGACGAGAAAGGCCCGGACCGCACAGCGCGGCGGAGCCTGGGATCCACCCCTGAGCGCGGGGGACGGCGCGGTCTTCCCTCTCCTCGTCGCTCCCCACCCCCAAGCGGTGCAGGGGG
>NW_005871147.1:637331-649105 GCF_000147115.1 Myotis lucifugus | reverse complement strand
GAACCCCCCCGGGCTGGCTCCCCCGGGCCCCGGGAGGCCCCCCCACGCCACTTCGGGGAAGGCGGGGGGCCCCCCCCGGACGTCGGAGCGCAGCGAGGTGCTCTGGGAATCGCGGCGGCGCGGCGGGCGGCGCGGTCCTGCCCGGAGACCCCGGGGACTGGGCTGGACCCGAGGTGCGGCGATTCCCTCCGAGCGGCAGGTAAGGGACCGGGCGGGGCGGGGAAGGAAAGGTGGCTTCGGTGACAGGGGCTTTCGAACCTCCAGCGCCTCGCCTCCGGGGAGAGGGGCGGGGGCGAGCGGGGAGGCGGCGGCGCGAGCGGCGGAGTGCCGCCGGTGTCCGAGGCGAGGCGTGGGGAAGGCTGGCTCCGGAGGTGGCGCTCAGGGTGGCGTCCGCGGGGCCCGGGGTCGGTCACTGGGGCGTCACCGAAGGTGTCGTGGAATCTGGTACCGAGAGAGCCTCCGGGTGGCGGGGACCCAGGGTGAGGATGCGAGGCCGATTGCTAGACGTGGCAGGGAATGTGGTGCAGAACGAGTTGCAAAATGTGCCCCCCCAATGCAGCATCGAAGTAGTTGTGAGATGTGCCAGGTAAGACAGAGGGTAGGTTGGCCGTGTGGCGCCGAAATGCATGGGAGAAGTGTTGTTGTTGATATTAATTATCCCCAGGAAAGGAGGCGTAGTGTAAGAAGGGATTAATAAGGCTCATGGCTAGATATTTTATCCCAGGAAATCGAGAGGCGCTATGATAGGCAATTTTTTTTTTTTGAGTTATAGAGATTGTCCTCACCTGAAAGAATTAAAAGCCAATTGTGTCTGGTTGTGAGATGGGAAAGGAAAAAACAGGGCTAAAATAATTCCAGGTTTTGACATCAGCCTGTAGAGCACTGATACAATTGTATCCTAGCCCAGGTGTCTTCTCTCCGAGGTGTGGAATGTTTAAAATGTTTTTCACCAAACGTAAACAATGATAATGAGCATGAAGAAGATTTGATGTTTTGGGTGTCTTTCACTCTCTGCTCCTCTCCTGGAAAAGAAACAACAACACTACCCCCCCCCCCCCCCCCACGTCTTGACCATAATTCTGAGTTGAAGATCACTTAGGCAAAGGGAAATTTTTTTCCTATGTCCCTCTGTCTTCATTTTTACACAGGTGAAAATATCTGGAAAGAGGAAAACAAAACAATATGGTGAACAAAAGGGATACATTTTTTCAGGCATTTTGAGGGGTTGGAGCCTAAACCTATTGCAGTGTTTAATTACAGTGAATGACAGTAGTGATATATTTGTTCATGTTCCTGGTTGTGTGGTGGCAAAACCGGGAAAATAAATTGTATGCAGTAATGTGGCATAAAAAGCAGCAACATGGATACTGCCAGTGAGTGCTTCTGCAGCATTTCCCAGGTAGATCATCTTAAGCACAAAAAATAAAATATTAAATCAATTCTCTCTGTCTCTGTCTCTGTCTCTAATTCATATGCTGCAAAAACACTCTGACTTCGGTTTAAGAAGAACATTTGTGTTTTGAAAGAATTGTTAGAACATAGCTTGATTTTCAGAGGTAACAAAAGACGAGCTTTTTAATATTATATATATATATATATACACACACACAGTCAATGAGTGTCTATATACCACGAAACAAGCAGAAATGCCTGGATGTGTTCATTAGGATGTAGTTAATTACTGATGGATTTTAGTGTTTTATGTTATAATTCTTGCAGATAAACTGAATTACTTGCCTGAATGTTGTGCTCATATTAAGGACAGTAAGTAATTTGCCAGATAATCTGAAAATTTATACTTGATTGGCTTTTTCCTGGATCCACATTCAGCTACTGAGGAATCATTTGCTTCAAATACAAAACTGGATTTTCTTTGGGGATTAATTTTGGGTTTTGGTCTTTTCTGTAGATATATTCCTCACCTAGAGGCTATGTTGAGGCTAAAGCAAAGAGGAGAGGGCCAGAGGAGAATAAAGAGCAGTTCTGTTGGGTCTTCCTGTTTTGTTCTGACTATAAGCCATATGTACTGCCACCCCCTACTGTCTGTAGGAAGAGGTGTTGCAGAGTCCCATTCTTTTCTTGTTATCACTGCCCCCTTGTGAAAGGGAAGAAATTGATAGTTGCACTTGGGAGATACCACTCTCCTCAGATTGTTCTTGATAGAGTGCTTATGTAGATTTATTAATCACCTATTCACTTCAGAGGTGCAGGGCTTTAAATTTACTGTTAATCAGCCTTCAGATTTAATGTTGATTTTTAATAGTATCTAATTTTAGTGAATAATTCAAAATTCTAAAGATATTCTCAATATATTTGGGAAGATGGTGCAGTACTGTTGTTAGTAGTAGTACCATTAGTAATATCTCATCCTTACATAGCACCTGTTATGTCCTGTGATACATATTTTAATTAGTTTCAACACCCAATGAAGTATATACTGTTATTTCCATTTTACAGTTGAGAAACTGAAATACAGAGATGTTAATTAGCTTGCCCAAGATTATTTAGCTAGCAAGTAGAAGAGCTGAGTTTCACTTCAGGAGCTCTGGCTCCAAACTCTGTGCTCTTCACCAGTATACTTTATTGCCCTCTCAATCAAATTAGTATTATCACACATTAAATTGTAGGTGCCCATCATAAAGCAAATATTATAGATGTGGATAAACTGAAGTAAGAAGTAAGATACATAAATGTTAAGCCTATAAATACACCAAAAACTACAATATGAACATTTTTGTTTAGGAATTTATTTTTGTAATTTATTTCTGGGATTATGAGTAGAGGAGTATCAGTACTTTCTTTAAATATGTTTTTTATTGGTTTCAGAAAGAGGAAGGGAGAGGGAGAGAGATAGAAACATCAATGATGAGAGAGAATCATTGATCAGCTGCCTCCTGCACAACCCACATGGGATGGAGCCTGCAACCCAGGCATGTGCCCTGACCGGGAATCGAACCATGACCTCCTGGTTCATAGGTCAATGATCAACCACTGAGCCACACCCGGTCTGGCGTATCAGTACTTTTTATGGTTAAGGGAATATTTGTTTGGGGGAAACGTTAGAAGCAGAAAGTTACCTTCAAATAGTTTGATATGTATATGTGTATGTACATATATATGCGTGTATAGTATCTCTGAGCGTACACTAACACCAGTAAACCTTTACTGCTAATTTTCTCTAGGAAAATTAAAGAGAAATTATCTATTTTTCTACCCATTCACTTTATTTATTTATTTATTTATTTATTTATTTATTTATTTATATTTTAATCTTCACCCGAGAATATTTTTCCATTGCTTTTTGGAGAGAGTGGAAGAGAGAGGGAAAGACAGAGAGAAATATCGATGATGTGAGAGAAACACATCGATTTGTTGCCTCCTGCACAGGCCCTGATCAGGGCCTCGGCCAGGGAGGAGCTTGCAACTGAGGTACATGCCCTTGACGGGAATCGAACCTGGGACCCTTGGGTCCGCAGGCCGACGCTCTATCCATTGAGCCAAATTGGCTAGGGCTTTTTTTTTAAAGTAATTAACAAAAATGAATTGGATGCATATGTTCATTTTACCTCTTCCATCAATAATTGTTTGCTCAATCCTGGCCAGGTAGCTGGGTTGGAGAAGTGTTCCATACACCAAAGGGTTGTAGATTCCTAACCAGGACACATACCTAGGTTTGGGGTTCAATCCCCTGTTGGGGTGTGTACAGGAGGCAGCTAATTGATGTTTCTCTCTCTCTCTAAAAATCAGTAAAAAAAATATACTCAGGTGAGGATTAAAAAGAAAAACTAGCCCTGGCTGATTTGGCTCAGTGGTAGAGCATCGACCTGCACACTGAAGAGTCATGGGTTCAATTCCTGGTCAAGGGTGCATATTGGTTTCAGGTTTGTTCCCCTGCCCCATTTGGGACTTGTGCAGGAGGCAACTAATCGATGTGTCTCTTTCACATTGATGTTTCACTGTCTCTCTCTCTCTCTCCCCCTTTCTCTCTCTTTCCCTTCCTCCCTCTCTCTCTCTCTCTAAAAATCAATGGAAAAAATATCCTCAGGTGAGGATTAACAGAAAAACAAAAACCTAAAATAATTTGCTCAGATTTTTCTCACACTTAAAACATTGTTTTATAGGTATTAACTATATATGAAATAATATTTTAAAATGTGTAAAATATAAAGAATATCAGTGCAGCCAATACTCATATATCTTCCACCCAGTTTGAGAAATGGAATGTCACTTCCTACACTTGTAACAATTATTTTCTTCTCTTAGGCAAACTTTCTGCCATTCTGTGAATCACATATCCTATGTAATCAAACACTGCCTTCACTTTTATATACATTTGTTGATAAGGGAATTCAATATAACCTACAGATTATGATTACAACATTCAGGATGTATGCTTATATATTTAATAAATTGTCAGACTCAGATCATGCTCTGTATTATGTTGGTTGGTAGTTTATTTTAGCATGCTTCACTTATAAAATCAGATTTGTTGTTTGCATCTTTATCATAAAGTTTTACTAACATTGTTAAACATTAGATTATTTCCCTCTTCCATCCTTCTTTTTTTACTTTTTTCGTTCTTGTTTTTCATCGATTCTTGACTGTCCTTAGCTTTCCCCCCTTTTCCCCATAAATGTCTTGCTCTTTTAGTATTTTCTGAATTGACTGTGTGTGCATTATTTTGAATGGAGAAGGAAGTAGTTCTAGAAGGAATATACTAAGCTAGTAGTTCCAAAAGGGAAATATTAGGGTAGTTGATATTGATTAGATATAAGTTAGAACCACCTGTGTGTAAAAGAAATGTGTCAAATTCTCTCATCATATTTCTTCCTCTTAGACTAGAATTAAAATTGAATCTTTGGGACATACTGATTTGGCATATTAGTTGAATTATATTGGATTGTATTTACACGGAATCACCAATGTTAGCTAGAATGTTTTTACTGATGGTACCCAGATTTTATTTCAAGGAGCTAGAGTAAACTATTGCAGAATGCTGTTTACTTTTCTAGCACTAGTCTGGGCAAGGTAACAAATGCTATAAAGTAGTTTGGAAGCTAATTTAATTATTTGGACCCCCCCCCCCCGAATGAATTGAAACTTAGCATTGTCATATCTGCAGAGTGCCTATGTCATCAAATTCTATGATTAAATATACTGTATAAATTGTTTAGTCTTTGTCATAATATCATGAAAACTGTCACTTGGTTTATTTCAGTAGCATCTTTTGTAGAAACTTGTTAAGGAGATGGAGAGTACATATCTTTGGAGTCTCTTTAAAAATCTGTGGAGAGAAATAGTTTAAAAGAAAAAGCTTAAAGACTTACCGCTATATTTTTCCACTCAGTGGTCTATTTTCTTTCTTTTAGAGGATATTTTATCTTTAGTGCTTAATATTCAAGGTAATACTGGATAAAGAATAAGAAATTGGTTTCTGGCCGAACCGGTTTGGCTGGGTGGATGGAGCATCGGCCTGCGGACTCGGGTCCGGGTTCGATTCCGGTCGGGGGCATGTGCCTTGGTTTGCGGGCACATCCCCACTGGGGGGCGTGCAGGAGGCAGCTGATCGATCTCTCTCATCGATGTTTCTAGCTCTCTATCCCTCTCCCTTCTTCTCTGTAAGGAATCAATAAAATATATTTTAAAAAAAAAGAAAAAAAAGAAATTGGTTTCTGAGTTTTAGAAGGCTAGAGCAGGTTAAGGATACAATAATGAAAAAAGTTTCTGGTAGGAATCTTTTTTATTCCAGAAAGTTCTAAGTAATTATGATACCATAATTATTTATGGAAACAAATTTCTTTTACTTGGTCAATTTATTTTATTTTAAAAATCTTTATTAATCGTTTGAAAGCTTTGTGGATGTTATAAATATCAGCTAGTTGCTTTTTCATGGGTCACACATTACAAAAATACGTTACATTCTGCTTTTGTTAGTTCTTGAATAGTTGAAGATAAATAACAGTTTAAGGTAAGTTTAAGAGGCAAACGAATTAAGTTGGTATTAGTCTTATCATGTCCTGTCTTTCCCCTTTCTTCTCCATAATATCAATCTCTGCCTTTATTCAGTGCATGGTATATCCTACCTTTCAAATTCCTTTAAAAAAACCCCACAAAAAACAACTTGAGCCCTGGCTGGTGTGGCTCCTTGGTGGAGTGTTGCCCCATGCACCAAAGATCTCTGGATGGATTCCTCCATGGGCACATGCCTGGGCTCCCGCCTCCATCTCCAGTAGGGGGTGTGCAGGAGGCAGCTGATTGAAGTTTCTTACATGGATGCTCCCCCCTCCCCCTCCCATCTCCCTTCCCCTCCCCCTCCTCCTCTCCCTCTTTCTCCCCCCTCCCTTTTAAAAAATATTTTTATTGATTTCAGAGAGGAAGGGAGAGGGCGAGAGAGATAGGAACATCAATGATGAGAGTCATTGACTGGCTGCCTCCTGCACACCCCCTACTGGGGATGGAGCCCATAACCTGGGCATGTGCCCTGAGGGAATCAAACTGTGACCTCCTGGTTCATAGGTCAGTGCTCAACACTGAGCCACACCAGCCAGGCTCTCATCTCTTATTGTGGAGTTAGAGAACATTCTCTACAGATATATACATACTTACACACTCCATCCAAATTACTCAGAATAACTGGACTATAACTAAAACGAACTCTAGAGTTAAACTAGATTAAAAAAATATTTATTAGGGTGAAGGCAGGAAGGTTAGAAAGTTCTCTGTGTGAACTTTAGATGAAATATTTTCATTTTATATTACAGGCGTTAGCAAACTATAGCATATGGGCCAAGTGCAGCCCAGCGTCTGTTTTGTATGGCCTGAAAGCAAAGAATAGTTTTTACATTTTTAAATGGTTGAAAAATATCAAAAGAATAATGCTTTGTTATATGTGAAAATTATAGGAAATTTAAATTTCAGTGGCCATAAAGAAAGTTTTATTGGAATATATCCATGCTTAGTCATTTACATATTGGCTATGGCTGTTCTCTGGGTACAACAGCAGAGGTGGGTAGTTATAATAGAGACCATGTGGCCCACAGAGCCTAAATATGTATTTACTGTTTAGCCCTTTATAGATAAAGTTTACCAGTGCTTGGTCTGTTATATAGTCTGTGCCCATCAAATGTTCATTAAATGTCATGAGTTGGAGACAGACCAACCATGTCCGTTGGAGGCCTCTGTAGGGCATAATTGCTTCTGTCTATTTACTGAGAAAAGATTGGCCACTTTGCCTTAGTAGTGATTTATCTGACAGAGCACTCCCGTTGTACCTCCATATGACACCCATACTATGTCTAACTCCGAAGCAGTTTCTGACAAAGTGTATTATTTGATTCTTCTTTTTAAAAATTTATCTTTATTGTTGAAATTATTACAGATGTCTCCCCCTTTCTTCCCCATATGTGGAATCTATTTGATTCTTCTATTCCTTTTTCTTAGAAGAGGTATCCTAAGCAGAGAGGTTTGGAGCCCAGCACATAAGAGAACATTTTTCTTTTTTTGCTCAGGGGTGGTCTCTTGTTCATATTTTGCATAAAAATCATTGTTATATGAAAGTAAAGACCCTTGATTTAATATATTAGTTTGTAATACAGACACAATGTATTTAAGGAATATGAGTTAAGCTAGATTAGTTATATTGGAAAAGTTGGATTTGACTACCTACTGTGTACAGTAGTTACTTTTACTACAGTAGTCTTTCAGTTGAAGGTGGACATTTCATATTATTTCTTAAATAAAACCTAAAATTTTAATTCAAAATTTTGTGTCCTAGTTACTCATTATACTTCTAGGAAAAATGTTGTTAAAAATAAATGTATTAAAGTTTATCACTTTCCTAAAGTTTCACTGGCCAATGTTGTTAAGTTTTACAGCTTTCTCTAGGCGACAAAAGTATGAAAAGGAAAACAGTGATTTATATACTCCTTTTAATAAATATCAGCAAGTATTACATACATAAAATTCACAAAGAAGAACATATAAGCAATAATAAGAGAAAACTTTTGTTATTTCAAGCAGATATATTTGGACCAGGTAGCTATGAGTAATTACTTGTCTGTAACACCATGCTTGCATTACCATATCTGGTTATAGAAATTGACAATATGAAGAAATACAGCACCAGTTTTTATTGCCATGGAAACCCATTTTTCCTTACCTATGTATTACAACTTAATAAGTAGATTAGTTATTAAACTTGGAAATGGGAGTGGGTAGATATTGTTATTTAATCATTTTAGGTATGGTGAATCTGCCTCAGATCTTAGTAAATTGCCTCTGCCTAAATGAAGGAAGTCTGTTCTTGTCCCTTGTTCCTAATCTTGTGTTGTAAGGTCCCACAGTTTCTAGCTGTAGTTGTCAAAATATAATAAGCCAAAGCTAATCAGCCTATGGAAGCTTGATGGGTATTTGTGGTGCTCTAGAATTCTATTTCTGTTCAAATTCCATGGAATCCTGTAGTGCTCCCTAGGATAGTGAATTAGGGTGAATGAAGGTAATTAGCTTTAGTAGACATGTGGGATGAAGACTTACTACATACTCAGGTCCTGCTTCAGCGTCAGAGAATCTTAGTTGTAAAGAAACTTTGAAATTCTGCAATCATGAAACACATTGTATAGTAGGTAGCACATAAATTTGTGAGTTTTTGTATCATGGAAACAGGTTAGAATTACTGCTCTGTCACTAGGGGGCTTAAACCTATCTTGCAAGGTTTTGATGATGATGATGAAATGAAATAATGTCAGTGAAAATCTTTAGGACAATGTCTAGTACTTACTAAGTGGTAATTTTTATTAGGCTTTGGAAAGTGTCCTAGATTTCTCTTTTTTGATGTATGCTTCCCACAGCTCCTCCCCAGTATTTTTATTAGCATTGTTATCTTGTCTTACATTCCTTTTCAGCCTTGCAAGTCATTTAAAAAACCCGAGGTAATTTGGCTACTGATTTATTTTGTGTTTTGAAAATTTCTTTTATGAAGGATTTGATAAGAGCTGAGAGAAAGAGTTCTTGAAAAACCATAAAGTTTAAAATAAAAAGTCTTAGGAGAGAGATGCTGTTGGGCATACTCCTAGTATACATTTCTTTTTTGGACTGTTTGTCTTTAAGCAGCATAAACTTGACAAAAAATTATTTTTTAATGTCCTCTATAATGTAGCAAATCACAGCTTGAGACAAAGAGCTTTTTGACAATTTTTTTTCAACTCAATCATGTAAACATTTTCAACTTTTATAAACATCTTTCACGTTTATGAATAACTGGAACTTTCTGTGTATGATAACTTTATCCTCCCACCCCCACCCCATGCTCCATGTAATTTTTCTTTTTAAAAAACTTGTATGTGGCAATCAGTCAAGGTGGTTGGTTTTTTTTGTGTGATTTACTTAATAAAAAGGATTTGTCTATTTACAGTGTAAAATAATAGAAGAAGTTTGCCTGTCCTTTTTTAGTATGATAAGCTAACTATTCAAAAATCTCATTTTTCCCAAGCTTCAATTATTTCTGTAACATTTTGTTCATTTCTGCTCATCTGTGTATCATTATACAATTAGTCGTTGAATATGTTTCTTTAAATGGACTTGACTCACTATCTCTTAGTTGTCCTAATATCTATGTTTGTGCTAGTTCTAAAATAAAAACTAGTTCATCCTAAAGGCATCTTGCTTAATGCACTGGGGAAAGACCACTTACATGCAACTTTGGCTCCAGAGGCCATTCGTGCACCACTGGGGTCCCTTGGCCTGGCCTGCGGGATCCGGCCGAAACTGGCTTTCTGACACCCCCCCCCCGAGGGGTCCGGGATTGTGAGAGGGCGCAGGCCAGGCAGAGGGACCCCACCAGTGCATGATCAGGGCCAGGGAAGGATGCAGGAGGTTGGCCAGTTGAGGAGGGACCGCGGGAGGGCTCCAGGGTGTGTCCGGCCTGTCTCCCTCAGTCCCGATTGGCCAGACCCCAGCAGCAAGCTAACCTACCAGTTGGAACGTCTGCCTGGTGGTCAGTGCACCTCATAGGAGCAGTTGAGCGGCCTTAGCATATCATTAGCATATTATGCTTTTATTATATAGGATTTGTATTTTGTATATAGGATTGGTTGAACGGCTGCCCAGTCGACCGGACACTTAGCATATTACACTTTTATTATATAGGATTTGTATTTTTTTTTACTTGAGTTCTGGCTAGGAAAGAATTCAGAGCAAATACTCAAACTATAAGAGAATGTTTATTTAGAAAGTCATAGAGGTAGAAGAAGTGAGCTGTAGAAGAAATAGACTCAGGGAACAAGTTACAGAGGCAGAAGGGCCCTTGGCGCTTAGAAGAGAGAGAGGCAAGGAAAACACACCTGATGGGAAGAGAGTGGGGAAAGGCGTGGGCATGCCCCATAAGAGAGAGCCACAAGGATTTTGTGTTTTTATTTTTATTTTACTTATTTGTTAAGATATTTTTTTATTGATTTCAGAGAGGAAGGGAGAGGGAGAGAGAGACAGAAACAAGAATCATTGAGAATCATTGATTGGTTGCCTCCTGCATACCCCACACTGGGGATCCTGCCCACAACCTGGGCATGTGCCTTGACCTGCAATCGAACTGTGACTTCCTGGTTCATAGGTCAACACTTAACTACTGAGCCATGCTGGTCAGGCGGATTTTGTGTTTTTAAATAAATGAACTTTATAATGATTACCTTCTTGCTTTAGATAATTTAATTCTCTTTTTGTCTTTGGCTGAAAATGGCTAAAGATAGCCATTTATTGTCAACAAATGTCAATTGTTTTTACTTATATCTGGTGTTTTCTCCTGTTATCCCTTATCCCCTATTTTACCTTTTAAAAAATTTTCAAAAGTAATACTCTGCTTGCAACCACTAGAATAAACAAAATGGGTAAATAAAGAAAAAGTTAATTATTTTTCTCTTCCCTCAGGGTCTCCCTTCTCCACTTTTACTCCAACATTAACCAATACTGTGTATTTTTCAACATCTTTCTCTTTGCTCAAAAACATATAAGCATACAGGTTGTGGCAAAAGTTTTACAATTGTTCCTATGGAAAAAATACTATCTATCTATATAAAAGCCTAAGCGACCATTACGACGGAACTACCAGAACAACCGGTCGCTATGACGTGCAGTGAGCGAGCAGGCAGGCAGGCGAGCAGTTAGGAGCAGGCAGGCAGGTGAGCGATTTGGAGCCGGTTCCAGATTGTGAGAGGGCGCAGGCTGGGCTGAGGGATACCCCTGCCCCCCATGCATGAATTACGTGCATCGGGCCTCTAGTATTTAATAAAGGTCCTGCGGCTCTGCGTGGCTCAGAGGAGGCCGGTCCTGGCGGAGGAGGCAGGTTGCTGCAGGGGAGGGCAGTTGTGGGCGATAGGGCTGGCAGGGGAGGGCATTTGGGGGTGATCAGGCTGGCAGGGGAGTGGTTAGGGGGGTGATCAGGCCGGCAGGGGAGAGCAGTTGGGGGCGATAGGGCTGGCAGGGGAGAGCAGTTGGGGGCGATAGGGCCAGCAGGGGAGGGCAGTTGGGGGCGATAGGGCTGGCAGGGGAGAGCAGTTGGGGGCGATAGGGCTGGCAGGGGAGGGCATTTGGGGGTGATCAGGCCGGCAGGGGAGTGGTTAGGGGGCAATCAGGCTGGCAGGCAGAAGCGGTTAGGAGCCAGCGGTCCCGGATTGTGAGAGGGATGTCTGACTGCCAGTTTAGGCCCAATCCCGCAGGGGACATTTGGCAATTGGACATTCCCCGAGGGGTCCCAGATTGGAGAAGGTGCAAGCCGGGCTGAGGGA
>NW_005871147.1:587265-637231 GCF_000147115.1 Myotis lucifugus | reverse complement strand
CAGGGGGCAGCTCCTGTGTTGAGCATCTGCCCCTGTGATCAGTGCATGTCATAGTGACCGGTCATTCCGCCATTCGGTCAATTTGCACATTAGCCTTTTATTATATAAGACTAGTGACCCATCACACGAAATTGTGCAATACCCAGGACCCCTCCCCCCAATGCCATGGGACTGCCCTGAGTCCCAGAGTCCCACTCTGCGTGGCCAGCACGCCACAGAATGGCCCTGAGTCCTGGAATGCTGCCCTGATGCCCCACTCCGGGTTGCACAGCAGCCCGCCAGGCCCCACCCCCATAGCTCGCATGTGCGGGACTGCGGAAACCCCAGCAGAAGCCACGTGAAGCGGCTTCCGGGACCCCCATGCCCCTGTGGGGCTGCAGGAACCCCGGTGGAAGCCGTGCAGAGCGGCCATCAGCCCCGCCCCCGCTGCCCAGCTCCCACTGTGCACGCCACCATCTTGTGATGGTGTTATGGAGTAAGGGTCAATTTGCATATTGCCTCTTTATTATATAGGATTACTGACCATATTTCCTATGCTGTACTTTACATCCCCATGACTATTTTGCAACTACCAATCTGTACTTCTCAAACTATAAAACTACTTTTACTCCACTATGTTTACACTCACATACACAGGCTTTTTGTAACTTGCTTTATTAATTTAAGAAAACATGGCTACCCTGCCCAGGTGGCTCAGTTGGTTGGAGTGTTGTCCCCTGCACCAAGAAGGTGGTGGGTTTGATTCCTGGTCAGGGCACATACCTAGGTTGTGGATTTGGTCCCCAATAGGGGTAATAGTTCTCTCTGATATCAATGTTTCTCTGTCATATCGATATTTATCTCTCCCTCTTCCTTTCTAAAAATCAGTGAAAAACATCCTCAGGTGAGGATTAAAAGAAAAAATAAAGGGAAAGAATATATCATGGCAATCTCTCCAGTTGAGTAAGTGAAACTCTAATTTTACAAAGCCGAGTAACATTCCATAGCATATTACACCATAATTTAGTCTGTTTTTCAACTGATGGATGTTAAGATTTTCATTTTTTTTGCTATTATAAATGTTAGTCAATTCTTACTCATGACTAGAAAAGCAAACATTCTAAATAAAATATTAGCAAAATAAATCCAGCAGTGTATTTAAAAGACAGTACCTCATGATCAAGTAGTTTATTCTAGGAAGGCAAACGCAGTTAAATATTAACATTTGTTATATTAATATATTACAAAATAAAAACTATATGGTTGTCTCTCTCTTTTCGAGTGAGTTGGGGGACTTTGTGTTGGGGATAACTGGCCTTTGGTTGCCAAAGCCTGGTACCTTGACAGTATGGAAAAGCATACTTCTAGAGACAGAAATGGATGATACAGGTGAGCCTGTTCAGTTTAGGGCTGGCACATTTTAAGATCTTCTATTTGATTACTTTGGGCATAATGAGCACCTTGTTGGCCTCTGTATTAGTGCTCATTGCCTTTGAAACACTGGCCTAAATCTTTTTGAGGCTTTTCTTATGCTTGTTTGCAAAATAAGCATTACTTAGGATCTAAGTTTCTTGAAGCCATTTCCAGGACTGGTTGTATGTGATATTGTTCTTGGATTTGGCTATATTTATACTGCCAGCTACAACTCTAGGAGTGGTGAAGACTGGAAAAAAGAGACCAGTGACTATCTTAATAGAGATGCCAGAAAAGCATTTTATAAAATTTTGTAGTAATTTCCTCAGAGTATATGTGGTATCATTTCTGAATCCTTGGATATATTGTTCTTGAGTTATAATCCTTTTTTTTCTATATAGTATATACACCTTATACCACTGTCATCAAGTTTCTTGTGCAATTGATAAGTCTTTTTTTATTTTATTTTATTTTTTTATTAAATCTTTATTGTTCAGATTATTTCCTACATAGTTGTGCCACTCTTATGACCCCCTGAGATTATCAATCTAATCTCATTATGCACTTTATCACTTTCATATCATGAGAGACCCAATACTGCCAGTTCATCTCTCATTTCTTGAACTCTTCTTGTCTGTACAGTTTTTGATTTTCCCCTTTCTGGCCCCAGTTTTTCCTTTTTTGGTGTTATTCTTTAATGTTTAGTAATAGTAAAATCATTTTGTTCATTCTAAGTTGATATTCTTAGGGACAAATTGTGCTTTTTCAAAAAGTGTTTTCAAATATTTTTTCTATTTTAGGGAAGTTTAAAAAATTATTATTTTTTAGATTTGTTCTGTTCCTTGCTTTCATTTTCTTCTTCAGGGATTCTCATAATCCGTATGTTCAATATTCTTTGCCTGTCTTCAGTATTTATCACTTTCAAATCCTTTTTATCTTTTGAGTTATGAAATTTTCCTCCTTTTTACCTTCTATTTAAAAAAAAGATTTTTATTGATTTCAGAAAGGAAGGGAGAGAGAGAGAGAGAGAGAGAGAGAGAGAGAGAGAAGCATCAGTGATGAGGGAGAATCATGATCGGCTGCCTCCTCCCACTGGGGATCGAGACTGAAACCCCAGCATGTGTCCTGACCAGAAATCGAACTGTGACCTCTTGGTTCATAGATTGTTGCCCAACCACTGAGACACACCGGCCGGGCTTACCTTGTATTTTTCTTAAGGGATTATCTGCTTTTATTCATTCCTGTCTTCATTTCTGGAAGGATTCTTTTATTTTATTTTCATATTTACTCTCTTTTTTATTTTTATTTTTTTAAAATAATATATTTTTGATTTTTTTATAGAGAGGAAGGGAGAGGGATAGAGAGTTAGAAACATTGATGAGAGAGAAACATTGATCAGCTGCCTCCTGCACACCCCCTACTGGGGAAGTGCCCACAACCAAGGTACATGCCCTTGACTGGAATCGAACCTGGGACCTTTCAGTCCGCAGGCCTATGCTCTATCAACTGAACCAAACCGGTTAGGGCTCCTATGCAGATGTTTTTAAACCCTCAGTGCATTTGCATTAACTGGGGAGCTTTGAAAAACTCCAGATGCCTAGGACCCACTCCCAGAGATTCTGATTTGGTTAGTCTGAGTATGGATTGGGATATTATTTTTAACAGTTTTCCAAGGTGACTTTAATGTGCAGCCAAGATTGAGAGTCACTGCCCTAGACCGTGTTATTACCAGTAACTACAGCTTTTCTGGCATTTTGCTCTCCCAACTACCACCACTAGTTCTTCTGGCTCACTTCTTCTACCAGCAACCTTAATTCTTTGACTTCATTGGGACTTTATAATTTACCACCTTTTTACTGTTACTCAAGGCGCGCGCGCGCGTGTGTGTGTGTGTGTGTGTGTGTGTGTGTGTGTGACTTATTTATGTATTCATTGGTTGATTCTTGTATGTCCCCTGACCGAGATTGAACGGGCAACCTTGGCGTATCAGGGCAATGCATTCACTGTTCCTTCTGCCTGGGATTTTCTTTCTCCAGGTAGCTTATTTCATCATATTCTTCAGGAACATAGAGCTTTTTAAAAGGTTTACAGCAGTGGTTCTCAAACTTTGGCATGCCTCATAATCAGAAGAAAGAAAAACTTAAATTCATTTACTGTAGAAGTACATCTAGAAAAATTGTTTTAAATATTATGAATGCATGTGAAGATTATCAGAGAAATTGGTAGAAAAATAGGGTTTTAATAGGTCTTGCAGGACTCATAAGGAGAAGGAAAGAGATAGGGTTACTGGATAATTTGTAGAAGGGAAGATTTAAAGGTGATATTAAGTAAGTTTGCTTAGGTGACAGAAAGGGATTTGGGAAAGGGTGTAGGTGAGTGGGGTTTAAAGTTGTAAGTGGGTTAACTTAAAACTTTATCCTTAAAGTTTTATCTCTCTTTTTTATCCCCAACTCTGCTTTCTGATTCTGACTTGATCTATTCTCACCCTTTCTCTGCCCCTTTCCCTGATTATTGTATTACATATCAATTCTGCCTACTTTGCTTCATATTACATGCTACTATTCTATAATCTGATCCAGAAAATTATCTTTTTATTATCATTTTGTAATTTATTTCATTATTTGAAGATAAGAATTCTGGCTTTAAAAAAAAACACTTAACTTTTTCTTAATATTTATCTGTCATTAACTATCCATTCAAAATTTTACTTTATCCGAAATAGAATCCTTAGTTCCAGTTGTGCTTACTCCCTTTCATTCGATAGCATTTGAGCTTGTACATTGTGGTGTGGGTATACTTTAAATATCAAAAAATGAAGCTATAATAATAGAATTTTCACCCATTTGCATTTTTTATTTTTTCTATTTCATCAAGAACACCTTTCTTGATTAAAGCTATCATTCTTTGATTCTCCTGATTAAGATAAAAATTCCTGATCTTAATGAATACATTATTATACACCATTTTTATTTTTATTTATTTTTTTATTTTTTTAAAATATATTTTATTGATTTTTTACAGAGAGAAAGGGAGAGAGATAGAGAGCCAGAAACATCGATGAGAGAGAAACATCGATCAGCTGCCTCCTGCACATCTCCCACTGGGGATGTGCCCACAACCCAGGCACATGCCCTTGACCGGAATCGAACCCGGGACCCCTCAGTCCTCAGGCCGACGCTCTATCCACTGAGCCAAACCGGTTTCGGCTATACACCATTTTTAATAATGGGTGTGTGTGTGTGTGTTTGTGTTAGTTGACATCCTACTGTGTCATTGCTTTACAGATGAGTAATTTAACACTACTTTATGGATGAATAATTTAACACATTCTGTTAAATGAGAAGTTTCGTGGAGTAATTGCCTTTACTGATCTTCTGGGTGGATTCTTTTTTTGGGGGGGTGATTGTTTTTCTAGGTTTTTTTACATACAGTTAAGATTGTGTTCAGCTGCATGCAATAGAAACTCAAGTAGAGTGGCTTAATCACAGAGGATTTCCCCCCCCAGGTAACAGGAAATAAGGCAGTTCTACAATGCCATCAGGGACACAGGCTCCTCCTATATTTTTTTTTCTCTGCTATCATTGAAGGGTGGCTTTTGCCTTATGGATTGCAAGATAACTACTTCCTCCCCAGACATTTTAGTTTTTAAAACAGTAGTTTTTCTTTATTCCTTGCTCATAGCCTTATGTTTTCATTTCATTGGTTACAACTGATCGTCTGGTCACCATAGATACAGGGAGTCTGATACTTTAGGCACATTACTACCTTATCCAAAATTAGTGTTTTGTTAATAAAAAAGAGAGGGAGAATTTAGGGTAGGCAACTTTAACAGTTGGTAGGTAGTATGCAATTATACATCTCTATTCCTTAAAACAGCTCTGCAAGTTAGATGGTTTCATGTTTGTGGTAGAGGAGAAACTGGGGGTCAGCGAGGCTAAGTAACTTGTACAGTCATACAGTTAGTAATTGATAGGGCCTGGACATGAACATAGGTAAATCTCTGTCTAAAGATTACTAGTATACTCTTTCCATTATGTCCATGATCTCTTTATATTGTTTACTTAGCAGTCTGATTTAAGTACGTAAAGACTTTGTATAAATAGCATTTAAGATAGTTTAATAAAATGTGATGCCTTTTAAGACTAGTTTACTGGTGTTTAAAAATTATCATGAGTACCAGAGGGTACCTATTGCTTTTTTTTGGATATGTAAAAATGAAGAGATTCTTGTCGTATCAGAATAGAGATAAACTGTGAATGCTGTAAATAATTTTGTTGAGATCTGTTCAAATAGGGGATTATCACAAGCATTTGATAAAGACTGTGGCTGACTCTTCAAATGAAACTAAATATAATAATGTTTAATAACCTGGAGATTATACCCTGACTGGTTTGGCTCAGCGGATAGAGCATTAGCCAGAGGACTGAAGAATCCCAGGTTTGATTGCGGTCAAGGTCAGGTACCTTGGTTGCAGGCTCGATCCCTAATAGGGGGCGTGCAGAAGGCAGCTGATCGATGTTTCTTTCTCATTGATGTTTCTAACTCTCTAGCCTTTTCCCTTCATCTCATCTCTGTGTGTATATATATATATATATATATATATATATATATATATAAATAAAACCTGGAGATTATGTAGGAAATCAGATCACTTCAGGTTTCTTTTACTAAGTTGATTAGTATTCTGTGATTTATAGTGACCACATGCCTACATACTAATATTTTCTTATCATGTTTGACAGAAACACTATGTATCAACTTATAAGTGTTACCAACCTGATATTTTGATAAATATTTCTATTAAAAGATAAATTTGACCTCAAATTGGCAAAATAATTCTCATTTTGCTTTATATCCATGTAATTTTTTACAAGGCACTTCATATATTTATTTGGGCCACATTTTTTTTTCTTTGTAGTCTTAACTAATGCCTACTCATTAAAACATGTTTGTGTAGCTTACTTATAAACATGTGAAAAAGTGTATGATAAAATATGTACAGTAGAGATATTACAACAACTAGAAATTATTTAAAGTGGGGGAAAAAAGCCTAAGATCTCTTCTCTTCCTCCTTTCCCCACTGCCAGTGATCATAGTTTTCTTGAGGAAGGTTTGCAAGAAGGAATAGAGAGAATTTCTTCATCTCTCACAGTGGGACACTTTGAATGTCAGAATAATTAAACTTATCGTCCTTTCAGAACATATTTATTGAATTTTACATGCCAATGAACTACCTACATGTTAAAGATACAAAGATGAATTTAAAGAAAAACATTATCTCATCATATATAGGGAAGAAGTAATTATAAACACAGGTTTTGGAATCTGGGACATCTGAGTTCACATTCTGACTTGTTTTATTTGTTAGGTGTATGATTTGTGACAAGTTACTGGACCCTGTGTAGCCTCAGTTTTCTCATGTGTAAAAGACACATTTTATAGGATTTTGGGGTTGAATGAATGCATGTAAAATGTTTAGCACGATTTCTGGCATACAGTTAGGAGTTCAATAACTATTATCTGCTACTGTATTGAAGATGTAGTAGGGGGTAAATATACAACCGAGGGGGGAGAGAGTGAAGGGTTTTTTGGGAGGGGGGAGGGCAGGAGACTAAAATGTAGGAATGAGAAGTAACATGATTAAAAAAGTATTGAGAAAAATTAATATTCTCCATAGTTTTATAGTCATTACAGTAAGTCTTATATGATCTTGAAGATTCACCTGTAATATTTTTGCTTGGTGAGAGCAATAGTTTTTATTGCAAGAAAATAAGGGACAAATATCTGGGAAATCAAATTATATTGTTCTTAGGATGTCTTAGACTAGACATACTTTCTTGCTCTAATTACTTTTTTGTAGATTTTCTTAAGCACTTAAGCTTTGTTCATACTATAGCGAGGCTTTCTCTGATCATATATGAGGATAGCAATGGTGTTCATGTGTAAAAATGATTTATTTTTCAAGGACATGCTTATTGATTATTAGAGGGAGAGGGAAAGAGAGAGGAGGAGAAACATCGATGTGAGAGAGAAAAATTGATTGGCGCCCTCCCGTATGCTCCCTGACCTGGGCTGGGCTGGGAATTGAATCAGCAACCTAGGTATGTGCCCTAACCGAGAACCGAACTCATGACCTTTTGGTGTAAGGGATCAACTGACCCACCTGGGCAGGGCAAGAATGATTTTTGAAGTTTAAATGTTGATGTACAATGAGATCATGTATTAAGGCAAAGTAACAACTGCTTTGTGTGATAGTACAATATAGGCAAATCAGGAATTTGGAGGAAAATAAGTAAGGAAGGGAAATTTTTAAAAAATGGCATACAATTTTAGGGCCATAGAATTAAGACAAAAATAATAATAAGATTCTCACTGAGTGTGACTTAGTTATCTCAGATTTACAAATCCAGCACCCAGGCAAGACACAACTCTGAACGTCCTTTCAGAAGACAAAACCAGTACCAACTCTAGTTTTTCAGTATTCCCTGGGAACTGAGCATAGAGACAGAACAAAGCAAGATCAGACTCTACTTTTCTTCAGGATGGGGAAAAAGGAGCCATGGTTTTTGTGTAAACTTTCCCTTGAACTTTATCTCAGAGAAGCTCTGAGAAATTATTTTATTTATACAAAAGTCTACTTCTAGGAAGGTCACATTTTTAAAAATAAGTCCGAAGCCAGTGTAGTTATAAACCAAGAAGGAGTTTAGAAAAGTGATGATCAGAGATTTGGAAAAAATTGATGATGGTTTGTATCAATTAATACAGTGTTTATTGATTTCTTAGTAGGTGCCAGACTGTGGTAAGTGTTTCACTTATGTTAGTTCCCTTAATTTTCACAACACATGAATGGATAGGCACTTATATATTACTAGAGCCCCAGTGCACGAAACTCGTGCACTGGGGTGGGGGGGTAATCCCCTCAGCCTGGCCTGCGCCCTGTCACAGTCCAGGACCCCTCAGGGGATGTCCGCCTGGGGGATCAGGCCTAAGCTGGCAGTCAGACATACCTCTTGCAGTTCTGGGATCCCTCTCGCAGTCTGGGACCCCTCACTCCTTACCGCCCGCCTGCTCACTGCTCCCTAGTGCTGCCACGGAGGTGGGAGAGGCTCCCGCCACCGCGTTGTGCTCACCAGCCATGAGCCTGGCTTCTGGCCAAGCAGCATTCCCCCTGTGGGAGCGCACTGACCACCAGGGGGCAACTCCTGCATTGAGCGCCTGCCCCCTGGTGGTCAGTGTGCATCATAGTGACCGGTCATTCCGCTGGTTGTACTGCAGTTTGGTCGATTTGCATATTAGGGTTTTATTATATAGGATTAGCCTCAGTTATAGGATTATGAGGAAACTGAGGCTTTGAAAGGCTAATAGTTTGCTCACACTCAGAAAACTAGTAAGTGGCAATGGAGAAGATTCCCCAAAGCCCCAATTCTTACCATTTGCACTAATACAATTAAATCTCTTATTTGTTTGGTATAAAAAGAGAATCAGATATGGCAGTGATGATGATATTGGGAAACTTGATTCCTAATGCTGTTTCTGATTTGGTGAAAATACTGGGATAATTTAACAGTCTGCCTTATATCTTCTCCTGAGCCATTTCGTAATCATGCTTGACCTCCTTTCTGGTATCTTCTCTTTCCAATGTCTGTGGGCTTTAGGAACTGAATAATTTTACTTACTTACTTATTTATTTGTTAATCCTCACCCGAGGATATTTTTCATTGATTTTTAGAGAAAGTGGAAAGGAAGGGGAGAGACAGAGAGAGAGAGAGAGAGAGAGAGAGAGAGAGAGAGAGAGAGAGAAACTTTGATATGAAAGAGACACATCGATTTGTTGCCTCCTGCATGTGCCCCAAGCACGGCTGGGGATCTAGCCTGCAACTAAGGTACATACCCTTGACTGGAATTGAACCCTTCAGTCCCAACTCTCTATCCACTGAGCAAAACTCACTAGGGCCCGAATAATTATCTTTAAATGTTCTAACTAGACAGCTGGGAATAGGGTAGAAGCCAAGTAAAGGTTGTATGTAGCATATTTGAAATTTTTAAGATGGTTCATATTTGGAAGATTAATCAATTTTTTTAATTGATTTTTTTACAGAGAGGAAGGGAGAGAGATAGAGAGTTAGAAACATCGATGAGAGAGAAACATCGATCAGCTGCCTCCTGCACCCCCCCCCCCCTCCCACTGGGGATGTACCCGCAACCAAGGTACATGCCCCTGACCGGAATCGAACCCGGGACCCTTCAGTCCACAGGCCGACGCTCCATCCACTGAGCCAAACCGGCCACGGCGGAAGATTAATCAATTTAACTATGTCTATATTTCATGATGAAATCATTGAAAAATTTGCTTTGGAAGACAGCTATCCTGATAAGAGTAGTTAATTTTTTACTATAACTAATCATCATTATAGTTATCTCTGCCATTAACTGTGTTGGTCAGCAAAAGTGTTCTTGTGGGTAACTTATTTTGATCTCCTCAATGATAATGTAACTATTCTACTAATTACTTACAAATTTATGAGTTTTTTTACAGTCTTTGATTTTAGGTTATTGCAGTACCTGAGACTATCCAGTCATTGCTTTCTAGGAATGTTGATTAGAAAAAAGTAAATTACTTCCTATCCTCAATACCCTAAGAATTAGGATTTGAGTATTTTCTTCCTTCCTTCCTTCCTTCCTTCCTTCCTTCCTTCCTTCCTTCCTTCCTTCCTTCCTCCCGCCCTCCCTCCCTCCCCCTCCTCCTCCTCCTCCTCCACCCTCCCTCCCTCCCTTCCTTCCTCCCTCCCTTCTAATATTTTGGTGGATCTAAGCACATATATAGTCAATTCTGCTATACTACTTCTTTTGAAAATGTACATTTATCCTAATGTGATTGATATATCAGGGAACAATTTGAGCATAATGGGAGTTGCATGTGTTTATGCACAATTTTCTCTGTGAGAAACACTAGGTAAATGCAGAAAAATACCCAGCTGAAACAAATTGCATAGGAATACACAAAATGCACACACCTCAAACATCTATCAGCTACCTCAGTTGACTTTTTGTGTTATCAGTTATACCCATCCACATTTGGTGTTACAACTTTATACTGGGTGGGGCAAAAGTAGGTTTACAGTTGTGAGTATGCAAAACAATTTTTTTCTTGTATTATTATTTAGTAATTATTGTTTTCTGTATGAACAACTGTAAACCTACATTTGCCCCACCTTGTATGTGGCATCTGATAACCCTCCTTCCACCACTTCATAATAATTCACATGTTGCAACCCTTGTGGTACTCAGTTCCACAAGCAAATCTCAGGTAAAGGTAAAGTGCCATATTTCCTATAGTGTTTATTTTTTAGTCATTTAATATGTGTAAAATTGTTTTTTTAAGGTTCCTACCATTGTTTCAAATGTATCACTGATGTAGTTTTGAGTGTTCTTTTACCCCCATTTTTTTCATAAGCCCTCTAGTTTTTATTGCATGATTTTGCATAAAATTCTAAGATGGGTTTTTCTATTCTGCAAGTCTACTATTTTTATAGTTTAGGTATTTAATAATTTATATTGTCTTTTTGATACATCTAGAATTTATTTTTGTGTATGGGTAAAAGTAGGATTCCATCCATTTTCCCTCACCCCCCTTTTTTCTTTAATGGCTAGCCACTTGAGTCAACATTCACTGAATTCTCTTCCTTCCTTGATCCTGCCTCAAGCTGAACATTTTACCTTTATCCTATACTTATTTTTTTTGGATTCTCTCTCTACCTATATTAATTTAGTTATAAGTTCTATTAGTGTTTGGACATTGAGAATGTTTAACTTTGACAATTGCTGTCTTGCATAAACTGCTCTGGATGCCATCCTTAGGTCTAGTAACCATGCATATAAAGATCACGATTTTTGTGATTGTAGTTTTAAAATAGGGAATATGATGAGAGAATGTCACTTATATTTCTTTAAGTACTAGGGGCTCAGTGCACGAATTCGTGCACCTTGAAAGGAACTGTGGACCACGAGGCTGCAGTGGGCATAGGGGTGGGTCTCGGCCCATCCTCTATGGACCCCGGCCGGGCCCTCTTGCACAGGTCCCCGGTCCCCTGTCTGCTGGCAGCTCCACTCTCGCCACCGCCGCTCCCACGCACTGATGGGACCGGCCCCACTCGAACCCGCTGATGGCGTGGACCAATTGGGCCAGCACCAGCAGTGGGTGTGAGCGGGGGCGGCACCATCAGCAGGTGCGAGTGGCTGCCCCATTCGCCCCTTAGGAGCAGGGGGAGGTGGAGAAGCCCTGAGGGCGATTGGGGCCAGCAGCTGCCACTTGCAACCGCTAATGGCACCGAGCGATTGGGGCTGGCGCCATGCGCCAGCAGTGGGTGCGAGTGCCGGGCAGGACTGCGGCATGCAGGAGCAAAGAATTTTCAGTAACCACCAGAGGTTTGCCCCGATGACAGCCTTGGTCTGGCACCCCCACTCACCTGTTCCACCATCCAGCCGCAGCCAACTCCCACCATGTTCTGTGCGTGCCCCCTGGTAGTCAGCACGCGTCATAGCGACTGGTTGTTTGGTTGTTCAGTTGTTCCACTGCCATTCGGTCTATTTGCATAGTAGCCTTTTATTATATAGGATTTTTAACTTTTAAAAATTATGTCAGGCCCTAACCGGTTTGGCTCAGTGGATAGAGCATCGGCCTGTGGACTCAAGGGTCCCAGGTTCGATTCTGGTCAAGGGCATGTACCTTGGTTGAGGGCACATCCCCAGTGGGGAGTGTTCAGGAGGCAGCTGATCGATGTTTCTTTCTCATCGATGTTTCTAACTCTCTATCCCTTTCCCTTCCTCTCTGTAAAAAATCAATAAAATATATGTTTAAAAAAATTATGTCAGAAAACCAGCAGAATAATTTTATTTTAACTCAGTAGAATAATTTTCACCCCCTATCTAAAGGTGGGTAGATAAGCATTTGTAGTTTTTTGGTACTACCTTGTGTTTTGTGATTACCTCTATCACAGAATTTCACATTATATGAAGCCATTTATAATAGAGTGTCTTACTCCCCTTCTAGGCTATAAATTTCTTGAGGGGAGGACAATGTTGCTATCCTTAGTACCCAGTATGACACTGGGCATATAGTAGACACTTAAGAAATGTTTGTTTAATTAACCCTCTAAGTAGTTTTTCCCTCTTATAAACTCCCATTGCACTTTGCATTTCTCTTGTAGTACCATCCAGGCTCTATCTTAAATTGTACTTGGGTTCATTTTTCTGTAGCTCTCATTACCAGACTGGATGCACCTTTTAGACAGGAACTGCTATTAAATTTTAAACACTTTCTCCAGTACCTGCTCAAGGCGTTATACTTAATTTGTTCATAATAAACATTGAATAAATAGAAGATCAGGAGACATTTCATTTAAAATTTTATTTATAAGTTAATTCTAGAAAAGGATTTGAGACAGTCTTGCCATCTGTATTTTTTTAAAAATATATTTTATTGATTTTTTACAGAGAGGAAGGGAGAGGGATAGAGAGTTAGAAACATCGATCAGCTGCCTCCTGCACACCTCCCACTGGGGATGTGCCCGCAACTAAGGTACATGCCCCTGACCGGAATCGAACCTGGGACCCTTCAGTCCGCAGGCCAACGCTCTATCCACTGAGCCAAACTGGTTAGGGCTTGCCATCTGTGTTTTATGTGTTTTAGAAATAGAGAAGCATTCCTAAGCCCAAGAATATAATTTGCAAAGAATTTTAGCTAATACATGTTACTAAAATAAAGTTTTTGTGTGTGTATATGTGTTTTGGCTGTCTTAATGTTATTTATAAGAATTCACATTGCCTCTAAAAAAAACAGTTTAATTTTAACTAAACAGGCATGTTGGACCAGTTTATTATATGGTTTGGAGAAACCAAGGGAAAGCAAATGATGGAGGAAGTTGTGGTGGTAGTTCTGTAAACACACCTCTTTTCATTTGACCTTTTACTGCACTGGTGACAAAACAGTTCTGTAATGTAACTTGAAAATACAGTGGGGCCTTGACTTACGAGTGTCCCGACTAACGAGTTTTTTGAGATACCAGCTGTCTCTCGGCCGATTTTTTGCATTGAGTTGATAGAGTAATTTGAGTTAACGAGCTCCTTAACGAGCTTGGTCTCTGAACGAATTAAACTCTGTAAGTCAAGGCCCCACTGTATTTTATTAGAAAATGGGTATATTAAAAAATATCTACATTTTAAAACTTCTTTTGTCATGATTTTGGATTTTTTTGGTATATGTGCCACTGGGTATGCATTGAGACATTGTAGGTTGGTGAGATAACTCTTTGAGGAGGCAGTCATCTTGAAAGCCAAAGATTTTATAAAGTGCTCCCTCATTCTTTGCTCTTGGAGTTCTTGTCTGCTTTGTGGGGATTCAGAGAAAATTTATACTCACTTAATTAAACATTTATACTGATATCAATAATGAATAAATACTTTTGGGGTGATGAAAATGTTTTTGGAACTAGACAGATGGTGAATGTACTATCTGCCACACTGAATTTTATTTATTAGTTTTTTTTAAATTGTAAAAGTATATTTAATAATAATTTCACTTTCCTCTTCCTGTCAAGACTGTATTCATCTCCTCTGAGAACCCATGTAAAATTTTTGTGTATTCTCTCATAAATTTTACTTCACAGTTCTAAATATACTAGAGGCCTGGTGCACAGATTCGTGTATGGGTGGGGTCCATTGGCCTGGCCGGCAATCGAGGCCTATTGGGGGGCCGGCCGGCCGGGGGAAGGGACCCCGGGAGGTTGGCCGGCCAGGGGGAGGGGCTGCGGGAGGTTGGCTGTGGGGGCTCACTGACCACCAGGGGGCAGCTTCTGCGTTGAGTGTCTGCACCCTGGTGGTCAGTGCGCGTCATAGTGACTGGTCGATCGTTTGTTCTGGTCATTTGGTCATAATGGTTGCTTAGGCTTTTATATATATACCAGAGGCCTGGTGCACAAAAATTTGTGCACTGGGGGGGGGGGGGGGGAGTCCCTTAGCCCGGCCTGCGCCCTCTCACAGTCTGGGACCCCTCGGGTGATGACCACCTGCTGGCTTAGGCCCGCTCCCCAGGGGATTGGGCCTAAGCTGGCAGTCAGACATCCCTCTGGCAGCCCGGGAGCCCTCGGGGGATGTCCACTTGCCAGCGGGGAGCAGGCCTAAGCTGCAGTTGGACAGCCTTAGCGCTGCTGAGGAGGCGGGAGAGGCTCCCGCCACCACCACTGTGCTGGCAGCCGTCAGCCTGGCTTGTGGCTGAGCAGAGCTCCCCCTGTGGGAGCGCACTGACCACCAGGGGGCAGCTCCTGGATTGGGCGTCTGCCCCCTGGTGGTCAGTGTGTGTCATAGTGACCAGTCATTCCCAGTCATTCTGCTGTTAGGATCAATTTGCATATTACTCTTTTATTATATAGGATATCTCATGCAGGTCCATAAACACATAGTTTTTAAAATTATCATAAGGCCTTATTTTACAAATTGCTCTGTGACTTGCTTTTTTTTTAACTTCAGGATAAAATTTGGAGAATTTTTATTTTAGAATTGATGTACAGCATACTGTTTAAACCATACATAATATTCATAATCCACAGTATCTCCTATGCCAAAAATATAATCATTTCCCTATTAATGGCTCCTCTCTTTCCCCTCCTTCCCTCATTCTCTTTTTTTTTTCCTTCTGTTTTTTAAAAAACAAACTTTATTTTTTAAAGCAGTTATAGTTTTAGGTTCATAGCAAAATTGAGCAGAAAGTACAAAGAGCTCCCATGTACCCTCTGTCCCTACACACATACAACCTTCTCCATGATGAACATTCTGCACCAGAGTGGCACATTTGTTAAAATTGATGAACCTACATTTGACACATTATTATCACTCAAAGTACACAGTTTACATTAGGGTTCACTCTTGGTATTCATCCTATGAGTTTTGACAAGTGTATGGTGACATGCATCTACCATTGTAATATACAGAATAGTTGTACTGCCCTAAAAATCCTGTGCTCTGCCTGTTTACATCCCTCCTTCCCCTCTAACTCCCAGCAACTGCTAATCTTTAGAGTTTTGCCTTTTTCAGACTATCATGTCATTGGAATAATATAGTATGTAGTTTTTTCAGATTGTCCTTTTAGATTTCTCTTGTGTATTATCTCTTTGTATAATTTGGCCTGAAACAGTACTCTGACTTCTGGGAGTTGTAACTAGGAAGTGCTGCTTACTTACTGCAGTGAAAAGCAGCAGAACCATTGGCATGATACTGAGAACACTCATGGTAGGATATGGAATCTGTAATTTCACCATCCATGTCACGGACTGGTGGATAAATGTACAGAGATAAAGAAATAGAAAACAAGAAAGAGAAGTTAGAAGACATATCGAACAGCTGCAACTTACATGAAAAGTGAATTTAGAAGGCAAGAATAGAAAAAACACATTCAGAAAACATAGGAAAATAAACTGCTATGAATTATGAATAATCGGAAACAACAAAACCGAACCTACAAGATATTCAGATACTGGTATTAATGGAAATAAGATAAAAGTTACATTTATAAAATATATTTCTTGTATATTTATTTATATTCATATATAATATTAAAATGTTTAAAGTAAGATAATTAAGAGAAAAGAGGAAGAAACTATAAAAAATCAGATGGACTTGAAAAACATTAAAGAGGACAACTAGAAATGAAAAATATAATTAGGATTTTGAATGTGAGAAATGTGCTAACATCATTCAGAAAAATAATATACTTCAAAATGATACTCAGAGTAAGGAGAATGGAATAATATAGGGGAGGGGCAAAAGTAGGTTTACAGTTCAAGTACACAAAACAGTTTATTCTTGTATTGTTTATTTATTAATTATTGCATTTGAAAGTGATACCACTGTAAACCTACTTTTGCCTCACCCTGCACATGTTGCATATTGGTGTTACGAAAGATGCAATGGTTTGTCAGCTGTCACTGTTATAACATAATTTGCTTGTTTTCTTGTAACAGCATCTTTGTAACAGGAAAGATGGAAGGGGAAAAATGCTCAGTGGAAGGGTTAAGTTAGCAAAGTAGAAATAGCTGAAGAGAGAATTAGTGATTTGCAGATAGATTCGAAGAAATTGTTCAGAGTGTAATGTAGATAGATAGAAAATATAAGAGTAGTTAAGAGATAAGGGCTTTTCCATTCTGTAGTTAACACCATTGATTCCTGCCCATATTCCCTTAAGCCTTTTTTAATACTTAGATGAAATAGATGGCTCAAGAAATAGAAAACCTGAATAGACAAATTACCATTAAATGAGCTAAATCAGTACAGATAGATGGATAGAAATCAGTGAGACAACTCAGTCCTGTTACTCTCTTCCCCAGTTGAACCCTGTGACTCCTTAAGAGAATACTTATTTTCTACTGACTTTAATCAGTAGAATGATTGCTCCACTGGAACTATGTGGCATTGTTAGGCCACATAGAATGTGTCCTTTCTGGGCACCCTCAGTTTATGATAGATCAAAATTTTGGTTGGATTCCCTGTTCCAGAGGAAATGTTGCCATTCTACTAGATTTCTCTCCACCCTTCCCACTGTGTCTCTTATTCAGTCCGTACCCATCCTTCTGCAGGATACCATTCTCATATTCTTGCCCCTAGATATATAACAGGCACAATCCCCAATCTGAGGCTGGTGCATTAAAGTCTGTAGAAGGGAACTCATTGCTTTCATGTACGGTAGTGGGAGGTCTTACTTTTCTTTGAAAAGGACCCCACTCTATGGCCTTGTGTATCCCTTCCCTCGCCTTATGATCACTATGTCCTGCTTTCTTGTGGAAAGGTGATGTGTGTTGTTAAACATGGCCAGTGAATGAGGCTCTTCTCTGGTCCCTCTTGGAGCACTACTGGCTAATCTATATTTATTGGTGTCAGTTGGCAGGCAAGGATGGCGCCCCTCCCTATTCTCTTTGCCAGTTCTGGCCCTGGTTTGTTTGTACTATACATAAGCTGTGAAGTATCCTTCTGCATCATTGGACAGTATTTCTGAGATAGTATACAGCTGTTTCCAAAACCCATTTATTGGAGCACTGTAGTACCTTATATAATATCCAATTAATTAGTGATAATTATTTCTGCCATTACTGAAATAGAGAATATTACCGTTAGTCTTTCCTATCAGAAGGGTTCACTGTTCATTTTTTCCTCTTTACTACTGTAAGATGATACAGATCTTCCCATTCTATACCAATATACCACTTTCATTTGAGAGCAATGGCTGAGGTTGTAAATGAAGGCTGCCATAGATATATATATATATATATATATATACAGAACCCACTTGACCTCTACTCTTCCTAGATATTGCCTTAGTGGTCTAGGGCTGTTGAGTATGCACTGCCAATAATGAATACAGAGATCATAGTTTAAGGGTTACTATTGCTGCCCTCTGATACTCAGTTTAATGCTGGTAAGGACATGTATGAGGCTTTTTTTTATCAACCTATATAAAGGTACCTCTATACATATTCCCTACATTTTTGGGTAATAATTTACCTCAGTCATAAAACTCAAATGGTTGGGGTGTGTACGGGAGGCAACTGATGGATGTTTCTCTCTCACATCGATGTTTCCCTCTCTCTCTCTTCCTCTCTTTCTAAAATCAATAAAAACATATCCTCAGGTAAGGATATATAAAAAAAAAAAAAAAGAAAGGAGATTTTGTTGTTTGCCTGGGTAAGGAAAGATGGCACATCATCATTTGGATCAGTATGCATTCTTGTTTTTGTAATTAGAGTTCTATAGACAGTATCTTAGTTTATTACTTATTTTTTTCTTAAATATTTATTGTTGAAAGTATTACATATTGCCGAAACTGGTTTGGCTCAGTGGATAGAGCGTCGGCCTGCGGACTGAAAGGTCCCAGGTTCGATTCCGGTCAAGGGCATGTACCTGGGTTGCGGGCACATCCCCAGTAGGAGATGTACAGGAGGCAGCTGATCGATGTTTCTCTCTCATCGATGTTTCTATCTCTCTATCTCTCTCCCTTCCTCTCTGTAAAAAATCAATAAAATATATTTTAAAAAAAAAAGAAAAAAAAAAGAAAGTATTACATATGTCCCCTTTTTTCCCCATTGACCTCTTCTAGCCCACCTACCTCCCACCCCCAAGGCCTTCAACACCCCACCCTATTGTCTGTGTCCATGGGTTATACATATATGTATACAAGTTTTTTGGTTGATCTTTTCTATTATTTTTTTATTTTCTTACTATTTGCAACATTTTCTTCAGATCCTATCGGAGTTTAAAAGCATTTTAATTACAATAATTAACGTATTAGGCAGAGTTCTAATGTCAAGGGACTTGTTTCTAGAATTGTAAAACAAAGAACAAAGTAAGAATAAATCATTCCCAAAAATGAGAATAAAAAATAATACCAAGCTACTCAAAGTGGAAAAGAATATAGAAAAAGAGTGTTATTGTTTTTAAAACTGATTAATAGAATGGAAAATATCCTGCAAAGAAAAGTTAAAGGGAGTATTGTGGTTATTTAGCTTGAATAGTGCAGAAGTGCTTAATTGTTAATTTGATTACATTATCCTATATAATAAAAGCCTAATATGTAAAAGCTTAATATGCTAAGTGTCCGGTCGACCAGTCGGCCGTTCAACCAATCAAAGCGTAATATGCTAATGATATGCTAAGGCCGTTCAACTGCTCGCTGTGATGTGCATTGACCACCAGGGTGTAGACAGTCAACCAGGTTGACCAGTTGCTATGACGTGCACTGACCACCAGGGGGTAGATGCTCTGACTGGTAGGTTAGCTTGCTGCTGGGGTCCAGCCAATTGGGACTGAGCGAGACAGGCTGGACATGCCCTGGAGACTTCCCCAATAGTGCACTGGTGGGGTCCCTTGGCCTGGCCTATGCCCTCTCGCAATCTGGGACCCCTCGGGGGATGTTGGAGAGCTGGTTTCGACCCCATCCCACAGGCCAGACCACGGGATCCCACTGGTGCCTCTAGTTTTACATAAGCGCTTAATGCAGGAGAGATATTGTGCTCCTGTTTTGAATAATAGGATAAGAAAAGGCTTTAGATAGGTAGGAGAGATGAAGATTGAAGATGAAAATTGATTGTCTACTAATAAGATAGTTCAAGAAGATGTTGAGATAAGAGATGAGTATCCAGCCTTGGTGGACCATTTAAATGAGAATAGTTAATACTTCTCCTAAGTGGTTTAGACCAGGTGTCACAAACATAAAAGCTTAGAGGTCACATAGATAACAATATGTTTGTATCAATTAAGTATATGACAGTTAGAAATGATTGGGGCCTGAGAATGGGTTGTTTGTTGTTATTCTGCCAGAGATTCACTTGTCAGGTATTTAATGATTTCTCCTGAGAGAGTTATTTTAAAATTTGGGTATAAAATTTGGAAAAGTAAGATATAATTTATCCTTACATTGCTGTCATTAATCCAATTAGCTCAAACTGCCATTTTCCACTTAGCTTCAATTTTGTGGAATTTCTATATTTTATTACAGCAAATTTCCTAGTGATGTGTTAATTTGAATAAGGAAGTCATATTACTAAAATGTAACTATGAGATGGGTAATTAGCTTTTAATAAGTATATGTTTCATTTCATTCTTTATGCATTTCAGTCAAGTTTTATAGAATGTTTTAGAACTAGCGAAGAAAAAACCCTCTGTACTTCAAAAAGTGATCATCATTATAATTAATTTATTCCACCCATCAGCATTTTTTTCATTTAAGTTAACTTTAGAATGTTATCTTGGTTTATTTTTAGATGTGAGATTTTTATTCTTTTGACTCCTATTCTTAGTAATTTAAAATAATTCTAATAATCTGTGCTTATAATTTTTTTCATTTGAAACTTTGAAGAAGTATACATATATATTAGTAAGGTCTGATTGAGGCAAAAGTTTGAAGTATGACTAGAATTTTCTTGGGTTTTCCTCAGATAAAAATTTGAACTTGCCTGGAATTTCTTTGCCATTCCCTATCTCTGTTGCATGATCACCCTAAGTATTCCCCATTGTTCTAGTTAATTCATAACCTGGTCTTGTCTAATTGAAAGTTACTTATAGTGTATCTCCTTACGTCTTTATCAGGTTACTAATCTGATGAATCAAGTCTTTGCTCAGTTATTCATTCATTCATTTACTCATTCAAGAAGTGTTGAGAACCTCCAGGAGATAGCATTGAGGATAAAACGAGTAAGATCAGGTTTCTCTGTAAGGGATTTGACTTGGACAAATCAAATACAAACTGAGGAAATATAATTCATTAATTCAATAAATATTTATTTGACACCTACTATTTAGCAGGCACTATTGTTCTCTGGTTATGGACTTGCAGCAGTGAATAAACAAGCAGCTCCCATGCCATTGTGGAGTTTATATTCTAGTGGGGGAACTGATAATAAACAAATAGGTATATAACATTATTTAGAGATAAGTATTTGAAGAAAACTAAGAGATAGGAAGAGATGGGTGAGAGCAATGGAACGTAAATCATACCACCAAGTTGTGTATCACTGAGTTAAAGCAGCTAGGCTCTTGTACCCTTGTGTGAAAAGCCATTGGTGTCTCTAGTCAGCATAGAGCAATTCTCGAGAAGTGGGGGCAGCTATGAGCCATTAACACCCGGAGGATGGATGTACTGATACTGTAATGGGGATCTGTGTTGGACATCATAGTGTCCACTAAACCAGGATATCTTCCTCCCCCTCCCCATACATTTTAAATATATATATATATATATATATATATATATATATATATATAATTTTTATTGATTTCAGAGAGGAAGGGAGAGAGAGAAACATCAATGATAAGAGAGAATTATTGATCAGCTGCCTCCTGCACCCCCCCTACTGAGTATCAAGCCTGCAACCTGGCTATGTGCCCTTGATTGGAATCGAACCCAGGACTCTTTAGTCCCCAGGCTCTATCCACTGAGCAAAACCAGCTTCGGCCCCCTCCCCATAAGTTTTTTCATAATTTTCTTGGTGCATTTGCAGACAAATGCCAATAAGTAACAGTCCTTTTTTTTTTTTTTTAAACTCACTAGATTAAGGTAAAATGTATTAAAATATGTGATAGTGCCACAAAAGAAGCATTATACATATTTTTAAAAACAAGAACTAAATGAAATAATACTTCTGAGACTTTTAATTTGGATCATTAGATTTAGAAATTTCATAGTCTTAGTTAAGCTTTAGGTAGATTTACTGTGTTCCCTATTTAAGAATAGGCACTGAGGAGGAACACAAAGAGCATAGGTTCAAGTACGGCCTTAAGCATTTATTACCTTAAAACTGTGGTCATGCTATCACATTTCTTTACCTCAGCTTCCTCCTCCATAAAATGAAGCAAATACCACCCATCCTAATGTGGTTTTGATGAGGACTAAATGAGATCCTATATGTAGAATTTTTTTTTCTCACTTGTATCCACATAGAGATTCTGATATATAAGAAAATAGTTCTTTATTATCTTCTAAGAAAATACAAATTGAAGAGTTATAAGATTTAGTATTAAAATTTTATGGTAAGGGTAAATATTAAAAATTCTCATCACAAAAAAAATTGTGTAACTTTGTATGGTGACGGATGTTAACTAGACTTATTGTGGTAATCATTTTGCAATGTATAAATATCAAGCATATTGTACACATGAAACTAAAGTAATGTTGTATGTCAGTTACACCTCAATAAAAAGATAAATTTTATGATATATTTAAAATTATGAAGTATATTTCATATATATCCTTACATATAATACTCAAATATTTCAAATATTAGTGAAGTAAATACTTACCAAACTTAGAAATTTTTTTCTCAGTCTCATAAAGTAAAATTAAGGGGAAAAAATTGGAATAGTTCTCAAGATGAATCTCTAAAAGGAATATTTAATAAATGCTTGAAATGTTCTTTTTAGGATTCATTGCCATATTTATCTTTACTGATAAAAAGGGTAAGTTAGTTTTTGGTTTTCACCTTAGTCTTTATGTTTTACATTATATCTTTTGATCTTGCTAAATTCACTTAATTCCAATAGTTTATAAATTCTTTTAGGTTTTCCAAGTAAATCATATTGTCTGTAGAAGTGGCATTTTTTATTTTCTTTCCACTCTTTATACTTTCTGTTTTATGTTCTTACCGTTTTGTACTGGCTAAGACCTCTAGGACCATGTTGAATGCAAATCACATTCTTCAATCTTGGGATATATTTTCAATTATTCACCATTAAGTACGATGTTTGCTATTATAGTTTTTTTTTAAAATATATTTTTATTGATTTCAGAGAAGAAGGGAGAGGGAGAGAGACATAGAAACTTAAATGATGAGAGAGAATCATTGATTGGCTGCCTCCTGCATGTCCCACACTGGGGATTGGGCCCACAACCCAGTCATATGCCCTGGCTGGGAATCAAACTGTGACTTCCTGGTTCATAGGTCAACGCTCAATCACTGACCTATGCTGAAAGATACACTTTTGTAATATGCAAATCTATATGAACCGAGTTTAAGACGGCTCCCGCGGAGTACGCGCAATTCACGCGAGCCGACTTAACTCGTTTCCCGCAACCCAAGTGATATTAAGGAACTTCTCTTTGATTTCTTATTTTGTACTAGTTTTTAAAAAAATCATAAATGAATGTTAAATTTTATCAATTGCTTTTGCTTCATCTATTGATGATTTCTCTTGTTGATTGGTAAATTTTATTAATTTTATGTATTAAATTATTTTTGCATTTCTGGATTAAACCCCCACTTAGTCCTGATCAATGTATTGATAGATGTGATTTTTGCCAATATTTTACTTAGGATTTTTGCATCTGTGTCAACAGAGAGGTCTGTAACATTTCTTTCTTGGACCTTGCTATCTTTTGTTATCAAGCTTACGCTTTTTTTAGAAAACACATTTGGAAATATTCTCTATTTTTCTACTCTCTGGAACAATTTGTGCAAGATTGATATTATTTCTTTCTTAATTGCTGGTAGAATGTATTGTTGAAATCATCTGGGCCAAGAGTTTCCATTGTGGGAGTGTGTTTTTACATTACATAAACAATTTTAGTTCACATATATATATGTCCACTAGTTGGAATCTACTGTTAACATTTTGCTATGATTGCTTTATTACATATATAGTCTTTCAGTGGAGTGCGTATTTAACATAATAATAGATAATTTTGAGTTTAAAGCTACCATCTTACTATTTGTTTTATATTTTATCCACATGTACTATACTTTTTCTCTCAATTCTTACCTTCTTTGATTCAATCAGATATTTTAACTATTCTTTTTGTCATCTTTATTAGCTTTTAACAGCTATCCTAGAAATTACTACATGAAGTTTGAGTTATCACAGTGTAGTGTAAAATTGTTACTTCTGCCACTTTCTGCACAATGCAGGTATCTTAGAAACTTTAATTCAATTTACCCCACTTCTGAATTTTTTGTTATTGTTGTCATATATTTTAAATCTACATTTGTTTTAAACTTAAGCTAGTAATATTATTTTTACAGTCATTGTTTATTCATATTTGTCAACATATTTACCTTTACCATGGCTCTTTCTTTTTGCATTCCTATGGTGTTTTTTTCTTGTATCCTTTTTCTTCTGTTGGAAGAACTCCCTTTTTGTATTTCTTTTACTGATAAATTATTTGAATTTTTTTCTGAAATCACTTTTATTTCATTTTCAAACATTTTTAACTGTGAATAAGTTTTTTGATTGGCATCTATTTCTTTCAGAATTTTTAAGAAGTCATTTAATTGTCTTTTGCCATTCATCATGACTGTTGAAAGTTATCTTTCAGTATACTGATTCTTGCTTCTTTAAATGTGTTTATTTTTTCTTCTGGCTGTTTAAAGATGTGACAGTATGTCTCTCATCAATGTTAAAAAAATTTTGGTTTTTACCACTGCAAATGTTTCTTTCTTATTTTCTCTCTCTTTCTGGAATTTCAATGATATGGATATTAGAACCCTTCAATGGATTCCATATGCCCCTTACACTGGTTTCTATAAATTCAACCGTTACCTCTGCTTTGGTTTGGATATATTCTGTTAACCTTTGTTTTAGTTGATATTTACTCTGTTCAATCTGCTTGAGACAGCAAGTACTGACAACACTTTGGGGAAATTTTGCTCTGAAGAGCAAGGATATAGGAGCAGTAATTGGACCATGTGGGAATAAAGAGAGGGGTTTGTTTGTTTGTATTTGGTTAGGACATACTAGCATGTTTATGTTATTATTGGAATGACTCGGTACAGAGAAAAAATTGAGTGAGAAAGAAAAGGAAGATTATTTTTGGATAAAAGTCTTTGAGAACATGGGAAAGGACAAAGCACAATTGGAAGGATTTTTCTTTGATAGGAGTGGGACATAAAGAGGAAAGGCACTGATTCATGTATATCAGTAATCTTGTGAGGTGGAATTCTGGCTTGACCAGTGGAAAATCTGCAGCAGCTGTAAGTTTCTAGACTCTTAAACCTTTGGGTGTCTGTATTGGGCATTTGGGAAAATTGTCCAAGAAATGGAGAGTCAAACGAAAAAAGGTAGACTGTATTGATAGCTACCTAATTCTGTTTTCTGTTTCTGTGTACCCTCAGTGACAGCTACCTTTATCTTTCTCTTTTTAAAAATATGTTTTTATTGATTTCAGAGAGAGATAGAAACATCTATCTGCTGCCTCCTGCACACCCCTACTGGGGATTGAGCCTGCACCTGGGCATGTGCCCTGACGGGCAGTTGAACTGGCCACCTCCTGGGGCCTGGGGCAAAGCTCAACCAACTGAGCCACACTGGCCAGGGTGCTACCTTTATCTCTTAGGGTACTCAAAGTACTATGATATACTTGTAAGGAAATGTTTATACATTAAATTAATATTAATTAATTAATTAAATGTTTTTGTCAGTTATAATTTTTGTACTATGTTTTTAAACATAGTTAATTCCTTATAGTACATTCTAAAATATAAGCATAACCAATGGACGCAAGACACGGGGCTAGGGGTGGGGCGGTGAGGGCATGTACTGGGGGGTAGGGGAGGCCGGAGGAAGGTCAATGGGAAAAAAAGAAAAAAAGGAGACCTGTGTACTACTATTTGTAGTACTTTAAACAATAAAATAAAATTTAAAAAAATTAATTCTGAATTTTGAATAGAAAATCGAGTTTCCTAACGTATTTTCCCACATTTTATTTTGTAGTTTTGTGAGTACCAGAATAGCACAACCATGTTTCGGAATAGTCTCAAGATGCTTCTTACTGGAGGGAAATCAAGTCGTAAAAACAGATCAAGTGGTAAGTGACTAGACTACATTTATTTGGTGTGATATTTTAGAAAAGCAAGTTCTTTCATTTAATAAACAAACAATTTATTTGTTTATTAAATGGCTTATTTAATTTAGAAAAAAAGAAAGTTTACATTCCTATAGGCTATTATACTCTACTAGAGGCCCGGTGCACGGATTCGTGCACAGTGGCGTCCCTCGGGCTGGCCTGTGCCCTCTCACAATCTGGGACCCCTGGGAGATGTCAGACTGCTGATTTCAGCCCAATCCCCGCAGGCCAGGCTGAGGGACCCCACCGGTGCACGGATTTGTGCACCGGGCCTCTAGTATGCATATAAGATCTTTGGTTAATCTCTTCTCGCCCTCCCCCCTTCCCTCTGAGATTCATCAGTCTGTTTCATGTTTTCATTCCTGTGCGTTGAGCATCTGCCCCCTCGTGGTCATTGCATGACATAGCTACCGGTCAAACAGTCACTTAGGTTTTTATATATATAGATTAAGAGGTAGGAACACTTGAATACTTACCAGGAACAGTCAGGTAAAAGAAAAGTATGTGAAGACAAATATTTACCTCTAATATGTGAGAGAGTAATACTTTTGTGCACTACTTATTAAAAACCTTCTAGACCTAAATTTACTTTTTGAATTAACATGTGAAATTATTTTAGCCCTAGACACTCTGGGGATTGAGACTATAAAAATAGGAACTGTCCTTAAAGGGTTATATAGAAAATGATATATAAATTGAAGATTTCTACAGTCACTAAAATAAAGTTTATAAACTTTTTTTTAAAGAACAAAGTAGTTCCTGGGCTTTTATGATAAAAATAAACCTAAAATTTACATGTTGGGAGAAATAGTGAAGAAAAATATACTAAATGATTTCTTTGAATGGGTTGTAGATACTTATTATATTCTTTTAATACTTTCAATTTTCTTATTTTTCTGCATTTTACAAGTTTACATTGGTAGTATATTCATTATCATTCATTTAAAACTGTTAACTCCCCTTGTGATTTCTTCTTGACCCATAGATATTTAAAGGATAATTGTTAATTTCTAAGCAGTTGATAGTTTTCTGGTTATCTTATTATTAACATAGCTTGACTGTACTGTTATCAGAGAACCTATCCTATATTATTTTACTTTTTTGATATTTTTTGAGATTTGCCTTACAGCTTAGCATATGATCAAATTTGGTGAATGTTCTGGATGCACCTGAAAATAATGTGGATTCTTCAGTTATTGGGTGCAATGTAGGTCAATTTGGTTAATGTTTTATATCCTCACTTATTTTTAAAAATATTTATTGAGAGAGTTATGATTAAATCTCACACTATGATTGTGGAACTGTCTGTTTCTCCTAGTTCCTGACACTTTTGCTTTATGCATATGGAAGCTATCTTATTATATTCATTGAAATTTGGAATTGTTATCTCTTCCTGTTGAAATGACTATTTTACAATAATGGAATGTCCCTCTTTATTTCTAATACTGCCTTTTGTTTGAAAGTTGATTTTATACAGTATAGGTTAACAGTATAGGTTATACTGTTAATACCATATAGTTGAGTTTCCTTTTTTATTCATTCAGACAAGTCTTTTAAGGGTAATGTTGGTTCATCTATACTAATTCAATCAATGTTATATTTGGGTTTAAATATAACATATTACTATATGCTTTCTTCTTGTCCTACCTGTTCTATGCTCCCCCCCTCCCCTTTCATGCTTTATTTTGGATTGATCAAAATATTTTTTATTATTTTCTATCTCCCCCTATAGACTTGGAAATTATATGCTATTATAATTCTTTCAGTGGTTACCTTAAAGATTTAAACATCAATCAGTTTGATATCAATTGGTACTTTTACCCTCTTCTTGGACAATGAAAGAACTTTAAATTCTTTTCACCTATATGTATTTTAAACTCCAGAAGACATTAATATTGTTGTTTTATGTGGCCACTATTATTTAGATTTACCCAATATTGACTTTTTCATTGATTTTCATTCTTTTCGCCATCCCTCATTTTCTAGATGGGATAACCTTTCTTTTTGTCTGGAAAACACCCTTTATAATTTCCTTTAGTTGGTATTTTCTTGTGGCAAATTTCCTTTAATTTTGTCTACCTGAAAATGCCTTTATTTTTCCTTTACTTCTTGCAGAATATTTTTGCTGGGAGTAGAATTCTAGATTGGCAGTTTATTTCTTTCAAATATTCTTCATTGTCTTCTGGCTTCTTGAATTATTTCTGGTGAGAAGTCAACTGTCAGCTTAATTGCTGCCTCTTTAAAGGCAATCTATATCTTTTTCTCTTTGTTTTTAGTTTTCTAGATTTATATTGATGTGCCTAGGAGTGTTTTTCTTTTTACCTATCCTTGTTTGTCTTCTATTTATTTATGTTTGTAGGGTTTCTTGAATCTGTGGCTTGATGTCTTTCACAGTTTTGAAAGCAATTATCCATTCTCTCTTCAAATTTTCAATTTAAAAAATTTTCTCTCTTCTTTCTATACATTTGGTAGACCATATGCATATCATCTATGTCTCTTATATTCTCTTTTTATCCTTTTGTCTCTGTGCTTTAGTTTATGCTGGGTATTTTATTTTGACATATCTTACAATCATGAATTCAGTCTTCACTAGTATACTAGTATAATCTATTCTTAGCCATATTCAGTTCTTAATTTTAGTTTTTATATATTTCAGTTCTTAAACTTCCTTCCATTTGCTAGCTTAATTTTTTAAAATTTAGAAATAATTTTATGCTTATTGAAAGGTTGCAACAATAGTATAAAGAACTCCACAGATTCACAAATTACTTACTTTTCACTGCATTTGCTTTATCATTCTATATACATACACACACTCTGTTTTCCCCTCTCCCTCACTCCACCTTCTTGCTCACTCACTTTAAAAAAAATTACTTGAGCCTGGCCAATGTGGCTCCATGGTTGAGCGTTGACCTATGAACCAAGAGGTCATGATTCCCAGTCAGGGCACATCAGGTTTCAGGCTCAATTCCCAGCAGAGGGAGTGCAGGAGGCAGCTGATCAATGTTTTTCTCTCATCATTGATGTTTCTGTCCTTCCTCTGAAATCAACAACAACAACAAAAAATTAAAAACTTTGTGCTTTAGCAGTTACAAATTAATGTGTTCTAGACTTTTGACTAACTGCTGCTTTAGTAGATATATTATTAACTCCACACATGTCAAAGCTCTGTAGTATTAAAGCTAATTCCTTGGATTTACTAGGTAGTTAATGATATCAATAAGGATTTGGGAGTGTCTTATTCTAGTATTTATTTTTCTCTGTGGTTTTTCTTGTCTAATGTTTATAATTTAGAGTATAAATTATGTAAATAGTGATTTATATTTTGTATGGAAAGAACCCTATTTGTAGAGAAGCAGTATGTTTTTTCAAACATACTCCAAAGCAAGAATTTCAAACACAAATAAATTGTATTTTAAAAAGAAAAGTGTATTTATGGAATGATATCATTAGTGTTTTTATCATTACAGTTTTTTCTGTAGTCATTAATGAGTAATTGGATGATTATTTTGTTCTTACATTAACTTTGAATCATGGCTTATTTTTAAGATTAATAAGGTCAGATTTCTCATAGGTATAATCATTTTCTTGTTTTGTTTGTGTTAGGAAACCAACTTAATATTTAGTTTAAGAAGCATTTGTAAAAAAAGGTAAATTGCCTGTTCTAATTTGTCTTTTAAATAGTTGATCTGAATTTCTGTGTAGGCCACTAGATAAATATTTTAATATTTTTATTTTATATCAAGTAATAGCAAATGAATTTTCTCAGGCAAAGTTTTCCCTCTAAGGACAAGTGAATATCAACTTTGAATTTTATAACTTAATTCAGATTTATGATGTGAAAATTGTTTCTGATGCATGTAGGACTAGGTACTCCTGAATTTTGTGCAACCACAACCAGATAACTCTTGAATTATGAGTTATAAGAAAAATATATGTATTTCTGTGTTTACTAAAATTTAAATGTCTATATATATTTAACTCATAACTTTATTATTTAAAATCATGCAAGTAATAAAAGTTCAAATGTGTTTCTTTGATATAAGTAATGTCATTATTTGGTATCATTTTCTCATTGTTTTGGTAAAGCATCAGTTAGGTATGAGGGGGAAAAATACTGTCAATTTCAGGTATTCAAGAACTCAGAGAGTACCCTAAGTATAACACAGCTGTTAGGAGCAAAATAAAATTACTAACCAATTATTTTGCTAGAAGTCGTCTTCTAGCAAAATAAAAAATGTGAGGAAGGCAGAGATGCAGAATGAAAAGCAAGCAAAGCGAGTAAAACTTATAGTTAAATATAAATGCTGATACGGTTCTGCAACAAATAGAATTTATTCCAGGAGTGCAAAGATGTTTCTATATCAGAACATTAACAGAAGTTTTTAAATTAGAAAAAAATTTAAAAGTCACGTTATTGTGTCATTCTATTTGAAAAAGAGCATTTTATAAAACTGAGCATTAAAATAGAAAAGGGTGCTTTAAATATAATGAAAAATTTTCACCAAATCCAACATCTAAACATCATACTAAACAAGGAAATGTAGTGGCCAATTCTTAAAACAGAAACCTTTAGCGATTTCTCCTGTTACCACTCTTTTTCAAAATTGTTTGGAAGGTTCTAGTATACAATTAGGACAAGAAAATAAAATGACTAGTATTAACATTGGAAAAGAAAAGACAGTCATCTTTATTTTAAAATAAGGTGAAAATCCCAGAGAATCTAGTAAATATCTACTAGAGACAATAATATAACTTGGCAAGGTGATTGGTACTTTCAGCTCTACCAGTATTTACTGATTAGAAATATAAATGAGGAAAAAATTGCATTCACAGTGATAATAACCATCAAATTCTCATGAAATTTGAGAAACCTAATTGGAGTTGGACAAATGGAAAGGCATATCATATTTCTTCTGGGTTTACACATAAAGTAAATTTTCTTTTTCAAATCATTTTTTATTTTTCCATTACTATCCTATTCCCATATAATAAAGAGGTAATATGCAAATTGACCCTCACACCCTCACAAGATGGCTGCCTATGACCAGGCTGGCAGGAGGGTTAGTGAGGGACGACCAAACGACTGAACAGCAGGCTGCGTGGGTCGACCAGGCTGGTGGGGGGGGGGCAGTTTGGGGTGACCAGGCCAGCAGGGGGACAGTTGGGGGCAATCAGGCCGGTGGGGGGAGGCAGTTAGGGGCAACCAGGCAGGCAGGGGGGCCACTAAGAGGCGGCCAGGCTGGTGGGGGGGGGTTGCAGTTGGGGGCAACCAGGCTGGCAGAGGGGGGCAGTTAGGAGTGACCAGGCTGGCAGGGAGGGGACAGTTAGGGGCAACCAGGCTGGCAGGGGGGTTAGTTAGGGGTGATCAGGCCAGCACGCAGAGGCAGTGAGGGGCGATCAGGCTGGCAGGGCAGGGGCAGTTGGGGGCGATCAGGCAGGCAGGCAGGTGAGTGATTAGGAGCCAGCAGTCCAGGATTGTGAGAGGGATGTCCGACTGCTGGTTTAGGCCCTATCCCTGAGATTGGGCAGTCGGACATCCCTCGAGGGATCCAGATTGGAGAGGGTGCAGGCTGGGTTGAGGGACACCCCCCCCATGTACAAATTTGTGCACTGGGCCTCTAGTATAATATATTAATTTCAGGTGTACACCCCAGTTATTAGACATTTTAAAACTTACTAAGTCATCACCCCCCAAAAATCTTATACCCAGCCCATCTTATACCCACCTGACACCACGCATAGTTAGAATACTAGAGGCCCAATGCATGAAATTCGTCCAAGGGGCTCGGCTCCCACCACCGCAGCGGCTACCTCCTCTGCCTCAGCCCCCTGCCCACCGTGGCGGCTGCCTTGGCCCTCACAGCCCCGGCTTCGTCCGGAAGGTCGTCCGGAAGGACGTCCTATCTAATTAGCATAATATGCTTTTATTATTATAGATTATTGACTATATTCCCTATGTGTACTTTATACCCCCATGACTATACTGTAACTACTAATTTGTACTTCTACTGCTAAATCCCTTCACCTTTTTCACCCATTCCCCTAACACCCCTCCCATCTGGCAAACATCAAAATGTTCTCTGTATCTATGAATCTGTTTCTATTCTTCTTGTTTATTTTGATTTTTAGATTCAATTGTTGATAGACATCTATTTATTGTTATTGTATTCTTCATATTTTTTTTATCTCTTTTTGCATTCTTCATAAAGAAGACCTTTTAACATTTCATGTAATACTGGTTTGGTGGTGATGAACTCCTTTAGCTTTTCCTTTAGCTTCCTATCTGACCTTCAATTTTAAATGATAACTTTGCTGGGTAGAGTAATCTTGGTTGTAGGTCCTTGCTGTTCATCACTTTGAATATTTCTTACGGTTCCCTTCTGGCCTGCAAAGTTTCTGTTGAGATATCAGCTGACAGTCTTATGGGAGTACCCTTGTAGGTAACTAATTGCTTTCTCTTGCTGCTTCTAAGATTCTCTGTCTTTAACCTTTGGTATTTTAATTATGATGTGTCTTGGTGTGGGCCTCTTTGGATTTATTTTTTTGGGGACTCTGTGTACTTCTTGGACTTGTATGCCTATTTCTTTCACCAAGTAAGTGAAAAGAATAAAAGAGAATAATCAAGGATGAGAAAAACAACTGATTTTGGTGGAGGTTATGACTTATTAGGTATTAAAACTAACTATAATATGTGGTCACATAGTTAGACTAGATATGTCTAGGACAGAGAGCCAGGAAAACCATGGTATTAACGAGGCAGGAGCATTGTTGCTACTTCACTTTGTGGAACTATCCAAGGCATTGTAGGATACATTTCCATTATGATCAAAAGATACCTTTTAATTTTTCAAATAATCAGGGTCTGCCCTTGATTGAGACCTGAGCTGGAGATATAATGGAGATGTTAGATTTTATGTTTTCTTGCATCATTGTATTACCTTAAATGCTTGGGGTGCTGATCCTTCTGTGTTTAATGACTTGTTCATGGTGGATCATTTCCTCATGTGTTTTTTAAGGTTTCTTTTTAAGCTTATCTCAGGTAGGAATTGCTTTGTGTGGGGATGATGTACTGTTGACTGTTGCACTGGTATCACAGGCCATCGATTGATTTTTTTAAAGCTTTTTATTGTGGTAAAATATATGTAACATGAAATTCACTTTATTTTTTTTTAATTCTCACCCAAGAATATATTTTCCATTGATTTTCAGACAAAGTGGAAGGGGGGGAGGAGGGAGAAAGAGAGAGAAGAATCAACATGAGAGAGACACATTGATTGGTTTCCTCCCACATGTGCCCCAACCAGGGTCTGGGATTGAACCCAAAACCGAGGTACATGTCCTTGACTGGGAATTGTACCCGCAACCCTTTGGTCTGTGGACTGACGCTCTAACCACTGAGCAATCGGCCAAGTTTGAAGTTCACCCTTTTAACCATTTAAAAAAAAATTCTCACCTGAGGATATGTTTTTTTTAAATTGATTTTAGAGAGAGAGGAAGGGGGAGAAAGAGAGAGAGAGAGAGAGAGAGAGAGAGAGAGAGAGAGAGAGAAACATCGATCTGTTGCCTCCTGTACATGCCCGGACCTGGGATCGAACATGCAACCTAGGTATGTGCCCTGACCAGGAACAGAGCTTGCAACCTTTTGTTACCTGGGACAGTGCTCCAACCAATTGAGCCACCTGGCCAGGGCTGTTCCTGATTACTTTTGACTTCATTTTCTGTAAAAGTAACTCTTGTTCACTTTTTTCCAGCCATATCAGCCTTCTGCTTTAGGAGTTTTATGCTTTTTGTGCCCTTAGCCTGGAACATTAGCTTCCTTTCTTCATTGGGGACTTAATTGAGAAGCCACCTCCTTGAGGTCTTTGCTGGCTACCAGATTTAAGACTTTAGCCCCTTTTTTATGTTTGTCCTTTTATTTTGTCCCCCCTCTTATATTGTGACTCTTGCAATGATCACTATCTTATTATTTATCTTGTTTTTCTGTTTTGTTATCTGTCTTTCCAACTATAATAATGTTCTCTTTTCCACTGTATCTTTAGCACCAGACTGGCACATAGTAAGCAGCCTGACTGGCTCATAGTAAGCACTCAGTAATATTGTTTCATGAATGAATGACATTTTAAGGAAGATAACTCCAGCATCAGTATATAAAATGGAATGGACTGGCATCAGTGTATGAAATGGACTGCGATGAGTAGAATCTAAGAGATGATGAAAAGGCTAAAGGACTAAAGAGGATGATACACAAGGAAGATATTTTTGAGGTAAAATAGAAAGGATTTAGTTACTAGAGTGGCTAGGAAAAGGAAAGAATGAAGGCAATAATTAGTTCTGAAATTTCTGGCTAGAGAGACTGGCTGATGTGACATTGCATTATTCCACACCCATATTAGGTACAAAATGATCATATATTAAATGAATAATTACCCAGAGAAATTACCTTTTGTACTAAATTCTGCTTTCAAATGTAATTTATTAACTCCATGGTTTCTTTCCATTCTTCTGGGTCCTTTCTAATTTACCTTTGTTTGAGCTTTGGGATTATGCTTCCTCTGGACTTTAGGACAATTTAATGCTATAAACCCTTTAGCAATGCACTGCAGTATTTCACCCTAAAGATTTATTTCCATGATTATCTACTTCCATAGTTTACTGTTTCCATCTGTGTTGCTGAAGAAGGAAGCAAGAGAAAGCTATGTAGGGTTAATGCTGTCAGTACAAGCCCTTTTGTGACTATATAATTCTTTACAATTTAAAGGAATTTTCATCTTCTGTTTAGTTGCTCCCTATCCTCAACTTGTACAAGTTGCTTGAAATTTAAAATAGTGATTTCTTAGATTAAAGTTCCACTGATAAAATTGTCTTTGATTATTAATCCAAGATTATATTAAAACAATTTAAAAAAAACACCAACATAAAACATTGAGCCCTGGCTGGTTGGCTCAGTTGGTTGGAGCAGCATCCTGTGCACCAAAGCGTGACAGGTTCAATTCCTGGTCAGGGCACATACCAAGGTTTGATGCTCAATCCCTGGTTGGTGGCACATGTGGGAGGCAACTGATCAATGTTTCTCTCCCTTCCCCCTCCCTGCTCCCCTCTCCTCTCTCCCCCTTTTCTCTCCCCTCTCCCTCTCCCTCTCCCTCTCCCTCTTGGCTAGGGCTGTTTTAACTATTTTAAATCTTTTGCCTTTCCATATAAATTTTAAAGTTTATATCTATTAAAAAAAAAAAAAACAACCCTCTGGGATATTGCTTGAAATTGCATTAAATCTATAGGTCAACTGGAATAGAATTGAAATCTTTATCATGTGGGTCTTTCAGTGTATAAGCATATGTGTTTCCATTTATGTGAGTCTTATTTGATGTCTGTCATCAGCATTTTGTAGCTCCAGCATACATTGTATTTGTTTTGTTAGATTTATACCTAAGTATTTCCTTTTTAAAAACTATTGTTGGCCCTAGCTGGTTTGGGTCAGTGGATAGAGCATGAACCTGTGGACTGAATGAAGAGTCCCAGATTCGATTCTGGTCACGGGCATATGCCCGGGTTGTGGGCTCGATCCCCAGTGAGGGGCATGCAGGAGGCAGCCAATCAATGAGTCTCTCTCATCATTGATGTTTCTATCTCTCTCTCCCTCTCCCTTCCTCTTGAAATTAATAATCATGTATTAAAATTAAAAAAACTATTGTTGGTAGTATTTTTAAAAAGTTTTGGCTTTTAATTGTCTACTGCTAGTGTATAAATACATATAAAACTATGATTGATTATTGTTTTTTGACTTTGTACTATGACCTTGCTAAACTCACGAAGTTCTGAGAGTTTTTTTGTTTTGTTTTGTTTGTTTTTGGTAGATTCCTTTGAATTTTTTAAGTGGACAATAATGTCTTCTGAGAATAGTCAGTTTTATTTCTTCCTCTTCAGTCTGTACGAACTGACTAGTTTCTAGTAAGATGGTGGCTAAGAGTGGTGAGAGTCAGTGTTCTTGTCAGTCTTGGACCACTAAGGATGACTGATGTTGATGGTAGATGTTTTTTATCAAGTTGAGGTAATTTTCCTGTATTTCTAATTTTTAATCATGAATGGATGTTGAATTTTGTTTAAATGCTTTTTCTACATCAAGTGATCTGATCATGTGATTTTTCTTCTTTGAACCATTAATATGATGGATTACAATGAATGATTTCCAAATATTTAATTAACTTAGCATTCCTAGGAGGATAAACCCCTCTTGGTCATAGTGTGTGCGTATGTCAGAGAGTGTGTGTGTGTGTACATTACTGGATTTGATTTGCTAATATTTTATTGAGGATTTTTGTTTCTATGTTCATGAGGGATATTGGTCTGTAGTGGGTGTTTTTTTTTGGTAATGATTTGATCTACTTTTACTGTATTAGAGTAATGTCATCTATGAGATATTGTGTAGAATTGGTGATTTTTTTTTTTTAATGTTTGGTAGCAGAATTCATTGAAATCATTTGGGCTTGGAGATTTCTTTTTTGTAAAGGTTTTTAAACCACGGACTTAGTTTTTTAATAGTTATAGAAATATTCAGGTTACTGTTTAATCTTAGGTGAATTTCAGTAATTTTTATTTATTTATTAAAAGGTGTGTTTAGAATGAGAAGATCAAGGTTTGCTACTGACCAGCTACATGACCTTGAGAAAGGTAGTTTAGCCTTAACTTTTGTGGTCCTTAAATTGTTCATCTGAAAAATTAGAGTTAGACTTATTTGTCTTCTTTAAAGTTTCTCAGAGTTTTAAAATTCTCTAATTCTGGTAGGATAAGAGTGTATATGTTTGAAGTTTGTATGAAAGGATGGTGAGTCTCTGTTTCTTGTTTCATCTGTCAGTTTTCGAAAATTGGTTTACGTAGATTCACTTTGCCTTTTAACATATCAGTTCCATATTTTCTTCTTATAAATGGATTATTTGTTGATGAAAAAGGTATGGTTAGAAGCAAACCTCTTTCTGCATTTATACATGATATACTGTGTTATTTGAAAAAAATTACTTTCATAAGCTATGCAAGAAGATGTAAGACAGTTATATGTTAGTTTTTAATGTCGTTCTTTCTTGAAAAAATTAAATTATCAGTTTAGAATTTAAAATGTTAGAAATGAGTTTCTCTTTTGGTAATTATTCTTCTGAATCTTCATAATTTGTGATTATACTTCTGATTTTAAAAGTCATTTATTTTTGGCTACTTAATAGAGACAATTTCTGTGTAACTATTTTATGTAAAATTCATTTTTAAAAGATGGCACATTGTTGTGCATCCTGTTCATTTATTGGGTTAAAGCAAAGTGAAACTAGCATACAGATCTGCTGCTGAAGGAAACATTAAGTTGCAGGCTGCAGCTGGAGGATTTTACGTAGGCACCTGTGGGTTTGAGTGCGTTCAATATACAGACTGCAGTAGGAGGCTGGCACTGCCTCTGCTGACTCCAGTACACTCCTTCACTGCTGTTCTGCTGAATTTTCCACTGTCCAGAAGACAAACAAAATGGTGCAGCAATTTCAGGGCATGGGAAAAAAATAACCGTCAATATGACTCAAAGGTGGGTTTGCTATACTGAATGGCAAAGGAAACTGTTTAACGAGATTAAAAGCTTGGATATAGTTCAGTATGTCAGATATCCTTAGCTGTTTTAATATTTGATTGTGGCCACTTAAGAATGAAAATGTATAGTTTTGAAATCTGCATGGCTTCTAATACATAGAGGTTTCGGGTAAATTGCATGTGTAGCATTAATAAATGGATGCATGGTAGCTTATGAATAGTTTTTTATTTGTACTATATATGTGTAATGTGTATACATGTACACACATTTGCATATATATGAAGGGTTTTTCCTGTTAATACTAGACTTTTTTAAAAAGTACTTACAGATTTTATATCTTCTCTGTTACGCATTTATTACAGTTCCTATCGATGTCTCTTTTCTTATATTGTTCATTTTATAATAGTAGAGAGCATTAGTAGAGCATTCTCTGGTGAGGTGGCAAATAAGTAGAATGAACACGAGTTGGCACTTATATTTTATTGATGACTATAATGCAGTGAGTTCGCATTGCACATAGTCATGATTTAAATGATTACCTCTTTTATGAAAGCAAAATGTTTGTAAGAATGGCCATGTTATAGACAGTGAGTATAAAATAAGGAAAGTAGGACAATTAAAATTTCTCTGTCCTTGGTTCTTTGAGTAATGCTCAGTGTTTACTCATGACATTTTGTCATTTTAGAAGTACAGTATAAGAAACAATTGAACACCAAGTAGAGAAAAACATGGAGGTTTAGTTTCCCACCCACTCCCAGAAAGCACTTTAGTTATGTACTCATATATTTTGGGTTTCGGTGGTAGCATATTACTGGGGAGCTGTCCAGTTGAAACAAGATATATTTACTTAAGCCACACCCAACAGATTCAGGTTTTTTATGCATTCAGGCACTGTTTTAATCCTGTGCTGATTTGAACCATCATATGTATGATGCTTTTGAGTTGTAAAAAGAAAGAAAATACTAGATTCACAGGTTCCAGCTTAATGTATTCTTAAAAATCTGAGTTCTATATTAATAGCACAGAACAACTATAAGTTATGCAGCATTAACTCTGATACACACACACACACACACACACACACACACACACACACACGGTTCCAGTACAAGTGTACTGCAAGTATTCTGATCATATAGGTAACATTGCTGCTGGCATACTATTTTTTTGGTTAGTATTTTAGGTGTTAAATTGGGGTATGACATTTAAAGTTCAGATTTTCTTATTTGAGAAAATGTTTGTCCAGGCATTTAAAATGCTTCACTGAGTTTTCTTGTGCTTTTAAAAAAATTGCAAAATATTAAACCAGAGTTTAAAATCTACTTGTAATGTTTTATTCTATACTACTGACACGTTGTGTGTGATAAGAATTAACGACTGTATGGCTGTTTGCCACTGTGTTGGGTTAACTTACCCACTTTACTGTAGACAGAAATAATAAGAATCAGCATTAATCTCAGTAGTCTGCAAATTGCTCATATTCTATATTTTCAAAAACTATTTCTTTTAGACAAAGCAAATCCACTCTCTCTTCTCACCCAAGAGAAAACAAATTATCCTCTCTTCTGTACTATTTTTCCTTTACTTTTATTGAATAACACAGAAGAATCATTATGGGATTTTGTGCCAGATTTAGTGGCCACAGATTGCTAACCATAGATTGAAATATGCTATAATTATTAGGATAGTTTATGTCTCTAAAATGTTATATAACCCTGATGGAATGTTGCAGATGAAACAAAGAAATCTGATTGGTTCCTCACAAGACACGGCAGCCTTGAAATCCATTCTAACCAGAGGCTTTTACAGCAGCCTGGATGGTTAGTTGGCATCACAGTAAAAACACAAATAAGCCTTGGAGGTGGGGAGGGGTTTGGAAGAGAAAATGAAGTTGTTAAAGCACTTCAGCAATTCTAATCTTTGAGCAGTTTATTTCTTGCAGGTTATTTTTTCTCTTTTAGCCTTTTTTTCCTTTTTTTGCTTATTGTTACTTCAAGAGAGTGTTATATTCTCTTAAGTTAACAAACTTTAAAAATAGTATTATTAAACGAATTGCAAGGGAACCCTAAAAGGAGCTTTATGATAAGTGATAGAATGGGTTAATGAATAATATAATTTCAGAACTTATTAATAATGGATGAATAGGACTTGCGTGTGGGGGGGAGTATGTGTTGGAAAAGAGTTCTGAAGAACAGGACACTAATCGGAACCCTTGGCTCTACCCTTCATCATTAAAATTGCATTAGACAATGTGTCAGCTAAGACTTCAGTGATGCTTGGTGAGGGCACATTGTTACAGACATTCAAACAGCAGCCTATTGCAAGTCAAAACAGGTGGAGAATTGTTTGCTGTCTGCTAGCTATTAGAAACACCCTTGAGATGTAAGAACAATATATGTTAGCTTTTTATTTATTTATCATTCTTGGCTAGATGGTCTGCTGGAATATAGTTGTAAATTACAGTATTCAACCCTTTTATAATTTTACAGAAAATATTTAAAATACACTTGTAGTTCATTCTATTAAAATTTGAAAATTCTTATACTTAAACAATAATAGGTCAACCTCATTTACAGAATCTGGGAGAGGGAAAATTACTGTGAGCAGGAACGAGTATTTAAATTAAGAAAATAAATTCTATTGAAAGGAAGAAAAGCATCAAAATAAAAGATTTAAAGAGTCATATATAATGTATAGATATAGTCTGATAATAACCAATTATATCCTTAGATTCCATTTCTATGCTTATTTTCTAAATTATTCAACATGCTAATAGAGTCAGGCTGAAGGCAGCTGGCTGCTAGTGTTACAAGCAGAAAACAAAATGGCTGGCAAGGATTAGTACTGTAAATTTACAATAGAGAGCTCGATGCAATTAAGATATCTTTTGTTGAAGGCGAATATTACAAAGTAAGTTGATGAGAGGATGATTGTTATATGAGATGCTTTTGACAATAAACATAATTTATTAAAGAAAATGATAATCTCTTACTGCATAAAATAAAAAAGATTTTATGCTATAAATAGAGTAATTCATTTTCAACTAAGCAGTAAAAAAAACCCTCTTGTTAATATTCATTTAACCATTATTGTCTTTGCAATTCTAAGATCCAGGTAGTTTCTGAGGGTATTATTTATGGATCTTTTAGATTAAAAGTGTGATTAAGAGTAAAAGAAATAAAAATAAATATATCCTTAGAATAAGGGGGGAAATTTAGAGGTAAGTTTTTGGGAGTTTTATTTATTTATGACTCTTTTAGATTAGCATTAGATTTATTTATGATTCTTTTAGATTAGAATCTTTTAGAAGGATAGAAGAAATAGAGTGATGGGAAAATTTAGAGATAAGAATGAAAATATAGTTTAGAAAATGACAAATCCATATATTTGTATATTAGTAAAAATTTTTTCTCTGTATAACCATAAACCTTTCCCATGGATTTTTATCAGTTGTTGAAAGATTAAATGATGTTAACATTGTTGATAGGCTCAGACAGATTGAGAGATAGCTCAGGAATTGTTAATTACTTAGGTTGGAGACAGCACATTAGCTCACGTGCCTATCACAGTGTAAGAAGGCAAACAATGTGAAATCGTTATCTCTACTTCTTGAGCACATAGTATGATGCCCCAGCACTTAATGGGTATCTAGTAACTGATGAATGCATAACAGCCAACACTTTGTGTGTGCACAAAGACGCACACATACATAAATACATACATAATTATATTAATTTAATTTTCACAACTTTATGGGATAAATTTATTAATTTTTATTTATTTAGTAACAGGGGCAGAGAAAAAGAAGTTAAATGATTTGACCTAAGTCATACAATAAGTGTTGGAGCCAGGATTTGTACTTGTGTAGTCCCGAACTTTTGCATCATCTCTTCTTCCAAGAACTGAGTATTAAGATGTGTTGGTATTCAACAGTATTGTTAGCCCTCAGGAGCATACAATATGTATATTATCTGTCAGAATCTGCAGAGGGGAGAAAACCTTTCTACTACATCTCTTCCAAAATTGCTTTAACTGACATTTTGTTTTCTAAAATTCTTTTTCTATCACTTAGCTATAACTGATGGTTCATTATCATCAGCTAATGTAGATGTCAGTTCTAAGAGCTACTTAAAAGCCCATAGCAAGTATATTCAGGAAGCAGTTAGAAAACACATGAAGCTTTCTGTGCTCCCCAAAATGGCTGCCAACATATAATGAGCCATCAAGTCCAGTTCATTAAAACTTCTGAATATTTCCTAACCTTGTCTTCTCTTTTTCTTATTTTAGGATATCTTCTTTTGTCACTAAAATTACCATGTCTTTGGTCTCAGGACCTTTTAGTCCATTCTGTATTTTGCTATAAGAATGAATTTTCACAAATATAAATCCCCATAACTTTCAGAATAAAATATGGCATATTTTTCTCTAATTCTCATTGTTATTACCATAGCTTAACACATGTACACAGACATAGATAATTCACAGACTCATACAAACAGATTTAGAATTTGAAAAAAAATTAATGTTTGAATCTTATCAGAGATGAAATATCTCAGTATAAATTTATCCATGAACAATTTTTCGTTTAGTATTGTGTGTGTGTTTTAAAATTTATTAAGTGGTATCATTATCTCTGTATCATTCTACATCTTGTTTATTTTGCTCTTGCTGTATATAGACTTGGTTTATTTCTTTTATATATTGTACAGTATTCAATTTTATGAGTGCATTTCTTTAATCCTTATTCTCCTAGTAGAAATTTGAGTTTATTTCAGTGTTTGTTTTTGTTTTGTGTTATTATAAAAAATGCTGCAGTGAATATTCTACACATATAAGAGTTTTCCTAGAGACTATATCTAGAGATGGAGTTGCCAGGATGTAGACTATTTGCCTTTTCACTTTTACTATGTAATTCCTCTCCTGTGTTACTGTACATATTTACACACTTCTTAGAAGTGTTTGAGAGTTCCTGTCCTGCTATATCCTTGCCAACATTCAAATGGTCAGAATTCTTCATTTTCCCCATGTTATACTGATTTAATTTCTGTTTCTGTAATTTCTAGTGAGGCAGAATATCCTTTCATCTGTTTATTGACCTTTTATATTTTCTCTTTTGGTACTAGCTTCCTCATATCCCGTATGCATTGTTTCTCTTGGATTATTTATCTTTTTCTTATTGATTTATGGATATTCTTTCTATGTTCTAGACAGGGTTCAGCAAACTGTAGCCCATGGGTCAAATCCACCCACCACCTATTTTTGTGCAGCCTGTGAGCTAAGGATTAATCTTACATTTATTTTAAATGAATCAGGGAAAAGATTAAAGAAAAATAAAATGTGACAACAATGAAAATTATATGAAATTCAAATTTCAATGTCCATAAGTAAAGTTTCATTGGAATGTAGCCACACTCATTTAATTACATATTGTTCATGGCTGCTTTTGCAGTACAGTGGTAGAACTGAGTAGTAACAGCAGAGAACATACGGTCTGCAAAGCCTAAAATATTTTAGTTTTAGGTTTTTGCAGAAGTTAGTAGACCCTGTTCTAGGTTGATCCTTAGTCTGTGATGTTTTTTGCAGATATCTTCTCTCCTTTCTGTCCTGTCTTAAACTTTGCTTTTAAGACTGAAACTCTGAACTCCTGTTGAATGAAGTTTAAATTTTTGAAAAAAAATCTTTATTGTTTAAAGTATTACATATGTCTCCTTTTTCCCACATTCCAGGCTGTTCCCACCCCTCTACTGTCTGTGTCCATGGTTTATGCTTATATGCATGCATGCATACAAGTCCTTTGGTTGCTCTCTTACACACACACACACACACCCCGGCCCCCCACCCCCCGCCCCGCTTTCCCTCTGAGGTTGGACGGTCTGTTCGATGCTTCTATGTCTCTGATCTATTTTTGTTCATTATATCCCACAAATGAGTGAGATCATGTGATATTTATCTTTCTCCAACTGGCTTATTTCACTTAGCATAATGCTCTCCAGGTCCACGCATGCTGTTGCAAATGGTAAGAGTTCCTTCTTCTTCTTTTTTTTTTTTTAACAGCAACATAGTATTCCATTGTGTAGATGTACCACTCATCTGCTGATGAGCAGTTAGGCTGTTTCCAAATCTTAGCTCTTGTAAATTGTGCTGCTATGAACATAGGGGTGCATATATTCTTTCTGATTGGTGTTTTTGATTTCTTGGGATATATTCCTAGAAGTGGGATTGCTGGGTCAAATGGGAGTTCTATTTTTAATTTTTTGAGGAAACTCCATACTGTTTTCCACAGTGGTTGCACCAGTCAGCATTCCCACCAGCAGTGCAAGAGGGTTCCTTTTTCTCCACATCCTCACCAGCACTTGTCGTTCGTTTATTTGTTGATGATAGCCATTCTGACAGGTGTTTTAAAATTTATGGTACCTCATTGTTGTTTTGATTTGCATCTCTCGGATGATTAGTGACTTTGAGCATGTTTTCATATGTCTCTTGGCTTTCTGAATGTCCTCTTTTGAAAAGTGTCTATTTAGGTCCTTTGCCCATTTTTTTTATTGGATTGTTTATCTTCCTTTTGTTAAGTTGTATGAGTTCCTATAAATTTTGGAGATTAAACCCTTATCAGATATAACATTGGCAAATATGTTTTCCCATGCAGTGGGCTTTCTTGTTTTGTTGAGAAGTTTAAGATTTTAATTTATTCATATTTATTACTCTTTCCCTATGTTGTTTCACAAATCTTTCCTGAGAGATCACAAATATATTATCCTATATTTTCTTTATATGGTTAAAGTTTTTTGTTTTTTTTACTTTCAGATTTTTTTCCCCAGATTTTTAGCACATTTTGATTTTTCTTTTTTCACTTACTATTTTTGTAATAGTATTGTGGTGTGAGAAGGGGATCTAATTATTTTTCTCATATGGAGAAGGCAGTTTTCCTAACTTGTTGAGTAGCCATTCCTTTCTTCAATATTTTATAATGCTACTTTCTCACATATAAAGTTTCTTTGCTTACACGAGAGTCTGTTTTCTGGGTTCTTTGTTCAGTTCTTTCCTTGTTCTTTGATTAAATATTTTCATATTCCACTTGATCTTAATGATTCCTATTATTCAACCACATAGTCATTATTATATTCATGTTTCCTACTTCCTTAGGAGAAAAATACAAAAATGTAATAATCTAGTAAGAGTCCTACAATGACAAGTTTTTGAATTTTGTATATTACATATACCAAGGTCATATTAGCTTTAATAGCATTTTTTTTTAAAAAAAAAAACAACACATTTTGATCTAGAATTTTTATTTTCATTGCCATTATTATCACAACCACATAATATAGTAAAGATTAGGTGCTTACAAGTTCATAAATATAAACAAAGTAGGCATAAAGAATACATAAAATATAATTTACTTGAAAAAATTTAAGGCGTATTTAAATAATATGATTTTTGTTACTTTGGTTTTTAATTGAGTATCATTACATTTAAATATACTTAGTCAAAATAAAAAAGATACTGTGCCTTTTCTTGGGAGTTGGAGTGGCGAGGGGAAGATTTAACTTTTAGTCTCTTAGTAGCATTTATTTTATCTTTTTAGGGAGTAAGAGAAATGAATATAAGGGTTTATTTTATTGTGGACTATTTAACATAAAATAAAAAATCTCTAATACCAGTCCTTTTGAAACTTACCCACATATATGAAAGTATTTTGGGTGAAAACCATCTTATTCTGACTCTCCAGATATATAGTAGTTGTTTCTCAGGTTTCTGTTCTAGACACACTGAGTATAGAGGTCAAGAACCGAAAGAAAGACAGTATTAGGAAGACAAAGGGAGAGCTCATTAGAAATGAGCTGGAAAAGTAGAACCTTATAAACCATGTTAAAAATTTTAAATCTATTCTGATGGGAGATCCTTTAAACATTTTAAACATTAAATGGATAACTATTAGATTTCTATCCTGTATAATAAAAGGTTAATATGCAAATAGACTGAATGGTGGAACAACCAAACAGCCGGTCACTATGATGTGCACTGACCACCAGGGGGCGTGCACGGAACATGGCGGGCGTTGGCCACAGACGGGTGGTGGAGCGGGGGGTGGGGGGATGTCAGACCAAGGTGGGGCACTGGTCGCTGTCATGGGGCAAGCCTCTGGTGGTTACTGAAAATTGTTTGCTCTTGCACGCCGCGGTCCTGCCTGGCTCTCACACCTGCTGCTGGTGCCTGCCCCGCTTGCACCTGCTGCCAGCACAGCCCCACTTGCGCCCGCAGCCAGTACTGTAGCCACCACTCGCACCCGCTGCCGGCGTCTGGCACCGGTCCCAATTGCTCAGCACTGTTAGTGGGTGCAAGCGGGGCTGGTGCTGTCAGCGAGTGGGAGCGGCGGGAGCGAGGCTGCTGGCAGAGAGGGGCCGGGCAGGGACACAGAGGATGGGCCAAGACCCAACCCTGTGTTCATTGCAGCCTCGCAGCCCATAGTTCCTTTCAAGGTGCACGAATTCGTGCACTGGGCCCCTAGTTTCTAAATAATTAGTTGCTTTGTGGATAAACACTTAGAAGAGAGTGAATATAGGAATGGATGGAGGTTGGAAATGGAGACAGGTGGATGGATTCAAGAGACATTTAGGAAGGAAAATCAATATTATTTGGTAATGAATTCATTGAGATGGGGAGCTCTGATAAAGTATATCAGGTTTGAAGGGGTGAGAGGAAGGTTAGAATTTTATGTTCAGACTAAAGGCCCGGTGCACGAAATTCGTGCACAGAGGGTGAGTCCCTCAGCCCGAACTGCACCCTCTCCAATCTGGGAGCCCTCTCCGATCCAGGAGCTGTGACGGCTTAGGCCCACTCCCCGTGGTTCTCTGCTCTCTGCGGGGCCTGGCTGCTCTGCACCCACTGCCCAGAGGCTCTCCGCAGCCCAGAGGCCCTCCATGGCCGGGGCGGGATACTTGCCTCGTCATCACAGCGACAATGCAAGCTTCCTGTCCCGGCCACTCCGCATCTGAGTGCAGTGCCCAGAGGCCCTCCACGGCCAGGGCAGAACACTTGCCTTGTCACCACAGTGACGAAGCAAGGATTCTACCAGGTCGTTCACTCTGTCCACTCTCAGAGGCTGCCCCCCACCCCCAGGACTGGGGGACTCTGGCGGGGCTGAGGGGACTGGGTGCCACCATCTTGTGGCTATGGACGCCACCATCTTTGTGATGGAGTGACAGTTAATTTGCATATTACCCTTTTATTAGCTAGGATATTTTGAATTTGAGACATTCAAGTAGATATTTCAAAAAGGCAGTTGTTATAGATGGACCTTTCCCATCTATTATACTAGATGAATTGGGAGCTTCCTAGTATAATAAAGAATTTAAAAGTGAAACATAAATATTTGGGTTGAGAATTGAAAATCATTATAGAACTCTAATTTGAAAATGACATTTGGTTTTCAGAAAAAAATCAAGGGATTAAATAATTTCACTTCTGGCTGTTCATGTTTCCCCCCATCTAGTTCTAGATCTAGAATTAATGAGGCACTAAACAGAGGCTAAGACTTATTAAATTCCTGGAGTGTTTAAAGCAAGAGGGAAACCAGTATGCTTCAGTTAAGTCCGAGAGGCAGAGTAGGAGAAGAAGTCAGAGAGGTAATGTAGTATCTTGATTTAAGGACTTTGAATTTTACTCTTATTAAGATGAGAAATCTTTGAAGGGTTTTGAGGAGAGGAGTGTTTAGATCAAATTTGTGTTTTAACAGAACCATTCTGATTGCTGTGTTAAGAACAGATTGAAGCCAGGCTGGTGCAGAAGCAGAGAAACCAGGTTACAGACAAAAGTTGGCTTGGACCAGGGTGGTAGTAGCAGTGTGAGAAGTAGTTTGGATGTATTATGAAGGTACAGCTGACAGGGTTTACTGTTGGATTTTATGTGCTAGTGTGAGGGGAAAAGAGGGATTAAGGGTGACTCCAAGGCTTTTTGACTTGAGTGACTAAGAATGGAGTTGCTGTCTTGCAGAGATGAAGATTGTGAGAGGAGCAGGTTTATGGAAGGATATTAAGTATGTTAAATTTTGAGACAATTGTTTGATATTCAAAGTAGAGATGTAGGGGAGGCAATTCCATATGTATTGGGTTAGTTCATGAATAAGGTCCAGCTAGCAATATAAATTTGGGAACCATCAGCATATAGATGAAACATCAAGCCATGAATCTGTTTGAGATAACCAAGGGAATGTACATGGCAAAGAGTCAGTAAGAAAAGTGAGCCCTGAAATACTACAACATTGAGAGTTTGGGGGAAAAAGATCAAGTCAGGGAGACAAAGAAAGAGGAGCCACAGGGGTAGGAAAAGATGAAGTTTTGGAAAGTAAATGAAGAGAGAAGTGATTAACTGCATCAAATATTGTTGATAAATTAAAAAATAAGAAAACTGCCCAACCAGTGTTGCTCAGTGGTTGAGCATCAACCTATGAACCAGGAAGTCATGATTTGATTCCTGGTCAGGACACATGCCCAGTTTGCAGTCTCCATCCCTTGTGGGGGGTGTGCAGGAGGCAGCCAATAATTCTCTCTCATCATTGATGTTTCTAACTCTCTCTCCCTCTTTCTTCCTCCCTCTCTAAAATCAATAAAAACATATTTAAAACAATAAGAAAACAGAGAACTGACAATTGAATTTAACAATGGACTTTATAGGAGATCTTAAAAGTGTGAATTTTCTGGACTGGTATGGGCAAAAGCCTGATGGGAGTGGCTTTGAGGAAGAAAGGGAAAAGAAAATTGATAATAGTGATTAGACATAACTCTTTCAAATGGGTACAAAGTCTTTGTAGTTCTGCATCCTAAATATTCATTTTTATTCTCAATGTTTGTGCATTTACTCAGGCTTTCCATTCCTTGGGCTTATTGCAGTGGTCTCTGCCTTTAGCCTGTGACCCCATAGTGCCAAGTTATGTACACTTGCCAAATTTATCTTTTGAAGAACACTAATTTTTTTTACCCACACTTAAAAGATAAAGTTCAAATTGATCATCATGAATAATGGTTATGCTTTTTGTGATTATGCCTCTGCCAACTTTTCTACTTTCATATCCTGCCTCTTCCCAACAGTTCTGTGCTCTATCCATTGCCAAACTCTTTGAATTTCCCCAAATGCATCATGTTCTTTTATTCCTGCCTGTCTTTCCAAATAAAATCTGGTACTGTTCCTGAACATACCTTCTCAATACTTTAGCAGCTGTGGCATCCCTGAGATCCAGGTTAATATGAAGAAGAAGAGGATATTCTAGCTTTCAGAATCTTAGGAATCTTTTCATCCAGATGACATCATCATCTTTTTTTAAAATAAATCTTTGTTGTTCAGATTATTACAATTGTTCCTCTCCCCCCCTCCCCCGCCATAGCTCCCTTTCACCCGGTTCCCACCGCACCCCATGCCCTTACCCCCACCCCCCATTGTCCTCGTCCATAGGTGTAAGCTTTTTGTCCAATCTCTTCCTGTACCCCCCACATCTTCTCCCCCCCCCCCAAGAATTGTCAGTCCACTCCCTTTCTATGCCCCTGATTCTATTATATTCACCAGTTTGTTCTCTTCTTCAGATTTTTTTTATTCACTTGATGTTTAGATTCACTTGTTGATAGATATGTATTTATTGTTACTTTGTTGTTTATAATTTTTATCTTTACCTTTTTCTTCCTCTTCTTAGAGAATACCCTTCAGCATTTCATATAATACTGGTTTGGTGGTGATGAACTCCTTTAGCTTTTTCTTGTCTGTGAAGTTCTTTATCTGACCTTCAGTTCTGAATGATAGCTTTGCTGGGTAGAGTAATCTTAGCTGTAGGTTCTTGCTATTCATCACTTTGTATATTTCTTGCCACTCCCTTCTGGCCTGCATAGTTTCTGTTGAGAAATTAGCTGACAGTCGTATGGGTACTCCCTTGTAAGTAACTAACTGTTTTTCTCTTGCTGCTTTTAAGATTCTCTCTTTGTCTTTTGCCCTTGGCATTTTAATTATGATGTGTCTTGGTGTGGTCCTCTTTATATTCCTCTTGTTTGGGGTTCTCTGCACTTCCTGGACTTGTAAGTCTATGTCTTTCACCAGGTAGGGAAAGTTTTCTGTCATTATTTCTTCAAATATGTTTTCAATATCTTGCTCTCTCTCTTCTTCTGGCACCCCCATAATTTGGATGTTGGTATGCTTGAAGTTGTCCCAGAGGCTCCTTACACTATCTTTATATTTTTGGATTCTTTTTTCTTTTCTGGTTGGGTGTTTTTTGCTTCTTCATATTTCAAATCTTTGACTTGATTCTTGGGATCCTCTTGTCTGCTGTTGGATCTGTGTATATTATTCTTTATTTCAGTCAGTGTATGCTTAACTTCTGATTGGTCTTTTTTCATATCCTTGAGGGTCTCACTAAATTTCTCGGAGGTTTCTAGAAGATTCTTGAGTAACCTTATAACCGTGGTTTTGAACTGTATATCCAGTATTTTGCTTTCATCCATTTCTTTCATTTGTGACTTGTTTCTTTGTCTCCGCATTTTGGCTGCCTCCCTGTGTTTGTTTCTATGTACTGAGTAGCTGCTAAGTCTCCTTGAGTTGATAGAGTGGCTTGTGTGGTGGTGTCTATAGGGCCCAGGCTCAGCCTCCCCAATCACCTG
>NW_005871147.1:560606-586954 GCF_000147115.1 Myotis lucifugus | reverse complement strand
TCTGCAGATTCCTCCTCTTTGTATGGGGTTTGGAAGTGCCCAGACGAGGCCCAGCTGTGAAGCAAGGCTGCTGCTGCTGCCAGGTAGTGGAGCCTTCTTTTGGAATCTCTGGGGCTCTCTGACCCAGCTGCAGTTTGTTTTAGGGGAAAGGACAGGCCATTCATATGCAAAAGCCGATGTGCACAGCTTGGGTGGGGTTGTAAATTGGTGGGGCAGGGTCTCTGGGAATCACCAGGATGGAGCAAACAGTAATGGCTTCCCTGAACCGGAGAAGTCCCTGGTTCTCTGGGTCCCGCGCACCCATGCAGGAACAATGATTGCTGCGAGCACCTCTAAGAGTAAGCCGCCCTCACGTTCCTGTCCCAATGCCAGACAGTCCAGTTTCTCCCCATATGTGTCTGGATCCCCCAGAGTCTCGCCCATAACTGGAATTCAGAGCAAGCGGGAGCTTGTATCTCCCTCCCGGTTTAAAGAACAGCACATCAGGTGCCAGCACTTTCCGCGCCTCTGCACCTCTTACCAGTCTCAATGAGCTTTCTTTACCTCTCTAGCTGTAGAATTTCCATTCAGCCAGCTTTCCCACAGTTCTGGGTGGTAGTTCTGCCGTTTAGTTGTAATTTTGATGTGGTTGTGAGAGGCAAGGTTAGGTGATTACCTGTGCCGCCATCTTGATCTCTCTCTGACATCATCATTTTGATGGTGTAACTGAGAGCCCAGCTCAAAGGAGTACATTTAGATTAGTTTACTGTAGGTTAAACCGTTCTCCATATTACACAATGTTATCCCAGTTTAGTTCACAAACTCACAAAGTCACCAAAATAAAGCACAATCAGTTATAAACAGAAATTATATCAGAGAGTGAATCTGTGAATGTAGCCTTTGTCCTCAATTTAGAGATCACATCCTTCTGTACCATTAGGACCTTTTACCTACAACATCTATCTGTCAACACTGGAAAATTTCAGATAGATCTGGTTCATCATGATACCATAGCACAACTTAATCTCTAATATTTCTAAAGTTTGGCTACACATTGTGATCATTCATGGAGTTTTAAAGAAGTATTTATGCTTGGGTCTCACTCTCAGTGATTCTTATTAAATTGATCTGGGGAATAACTTCACCAGTAGAATTTTTTTAAATCCCTGGATTCCTAGATTATCTAATGTGCAGCCAAGATTGAGACCCATATGTATCTTCCTCAGCATCCAGTTTCAACAGATAAGGACAAAAATAAATAAAATAAGTATGTATATATATGTGTATATATGTACTTAGTATTGCTTTTTACCTGTTGGAAGTTTCTATGCTGGACTTTTTTTCAAAGCTCCAATTTCACAGAACGTTAAAAAAGTATAAATTGCCCTGACCGGTTTGGCTCAGTGGATGGAGCATCGGTCTGCGGACTGAGAGGTCCCAGGTTTGATTCCTGTCAAGGGCATGTACCTTGGTTGCGGGCACGTCCCCAGTGGGAGGTGTGCAGGAGGCAGCTGATCGATGTTTCTCTCATTGATGTTTCTAGCTCTCTGTCCCTCTCCCTTCCTCTCTGTAAAAAATCAATAAAATATATTTTTTTAAAAAAGAAAAAAAAGTATAAATTGACAAAAACAAAAAAACTCAAAATTCCTGCTAGCTCTGCCGTTTTCTGAATCTACTAGTATGTAGTGCTTATGTGTAGAGATATCTGTGCTTACTAAGAAACTCCAAAGAACCACATAGAGGAAATTGTGAAATTAAGCTCAAATAGAATGACTATACTGAGTAACCAATGTGAGGGGAAGTTTGAAATCAGATTATTTCAAATTCACCGTGGAATATTTTATTTCTTTGTTCTCCAACTATACTGTTAGAGCTCTCTAACATGTTGTTGTATGTTTGTGTCTAGATGTGAAAATAAACTATATGTATTCCCTTTTGCAAGGAGGTGATTTAGAATGATAGAGAAGAGATCATTGAGATTGATGTGGAGGATAAGATCATAGTACTTTGGATTAATACTGCTTGTGGGTTTTGTTTTTTGTTTGTGTTTTTGTTTTTTTGTAGTAAGAGTTTGGATAAAAATAAAAGGAAAACACTGAATTCTTTAAACTATGTTTCAAACCAGACCAATACTACTTATTGGTTTTTTTCTTGAATTTGATTTGATTTGATGAATGCATTAATTTTACAGCTGGTCCTTGACAAAATTAAGTCAACAATTTTTTATAGTACACACTTTATATAAGACTCCAAGTTGGCACTGAAAATATTATGAAAAGGGCTTTCAAAGACACACTTTGAACATTTTACAGTCCAGAGATAGTCATATAAATAACTAACTATTATACAGTGTGATAGTATTGTAAAACAGGTATGTATAATGTGCTATGGAAGCACAGAAGAGGGAACAATTAATTCTTTCTGGTAGGCATCCAGAAAGTCTTTATAGAGAAGATAGGAAATGACATTTAAGCAATCTTTTGGTGAAAGGATGTTGTTCATTGTGATTATGATAGGTGAAAATTCCAGTTATCATTTAATAACTGCTCACTTAGTGGCAGATAGCATGCTGTATTTTCTGTACATTACTATATTTGTTTCTCACCATAACTCCATAGGGTATTACTGTGTCAACTCATAGATAAGGATGCTGAGGTACAGAGAATTTAATTTTCCTAAGATCTTATAAATAATAATAGTTCAAAGATGGAGTCCAACTGGGCTGTGATAGACACCCAACACCATTAATATATATTGAGTATAGTCTTATTATATTGTCAACTGGAAGTATTCTAATTTTTTTCCGTTATTTAAAAATGTAAAATTCATTCTTAGTTCACGGGCTGTCCAAAATAGATGGCAGGCCAGATTTGGCTTGTGGACTAGTTTACTGACCTTTGGTTCATATGATGAAGAGGATTTATTAGATTATATAACGGTAGTCCAAAGATAGGGTACTTTTCTTTTTTTTTCAATCTTTAATTTTTTTATTGATTAAGGTATTACATATGTGTCCTCATCCCCCCATTAATCCCCACCGCCCACCCCCACTCATGCTCTCATCCCCCTGTTGTCTGTGTCCATTGGTTGGGCTTATATGCATAGGGTACTTTTCTTGAGTAATTCAGTGTCAATAAGGACCTTGGTATCTTCCATCTCTCTGCCCTAATTTTCATAGTGTTAACTTTATCCTATGGTTTATTTTCCTTGTATTTACAAGATGGCAGCCAGAATATCCAGGATCCCCATGGGTTGTCTTTCCTGTCTAGGGAGAGACAAGACCCTTTCCAGAAGCTCTTTCTAATGTCTCATGAACTTGATCCTTTTAGGTTTCACTCCTACCATGCCACAGGAACCATGCTAAACATTGTACATTGACTAAATTTAATAATCAATTCTTAGTCTGTATGTTATTTGACCTATCAACATCTGTTCTTTTTTCAGTCCATAAAACCCTTTCTTTTCTTGACTTCTGTGTTCTTTAGTTTTGTTCCTATTCTCCAGCCATTACTTCTTCTTATCTGCTGATTTATTATCATTTCCCCAGCCTCTACATGTTGGATTCAGCCCCAAGGTTTGGTTCTCTGACCTCTTCTCTCTCTTTCTCTCTGTGTCTTTTATCTATACTCTTTTCCTTGGGGATGTCATACAGTTTAAATATGATTTATGTACTGATGACATGTATGTCCATCTCTGCTTGTCTAAGGCATCTCAAACTTAGTGTGTGTAAAACTGAGCTCCAAATACTCTTCTCATCCCCAAACCTATTCTCTCAAAAGTCTTTCCTATCTCAGTAAATTGCAGAAACATTGTTTGGGTCCAAAATATTTGATACCCTTGACTTCTTTCTTTCTCTTTCTCTTAGATTTTCTTCACTGTACCTTCAGAATATATTCAGAATCTGACTACTTCCACTACGCACTTAGCCCAAGTGTTCATTCTTCTGGATTTTCACAGCAGCCTCTTAATCGTCTCTGTCTGCTTTTGAATTCTCTTCCCTTTTCTGTTCCCCCCATCCCCACCTTAATAGGTGTTGTTGTTGTTATAATAGTGGGCAGTGGAGAGTCTTGAAAAGAATGCGGAATTTTGAAACCAGACAATTTTAATTTTAGGATTGCTACTTACTTACAGTGTGCTTTTGGGAAAGTCATTTACTTCTCTGAATATGAATCTTATATTTAAAACTAGAGGCCCGGTGCACAAAAATTTGTGCACTGGGGGGGGGGGGAGGTCCCTCAGCCTGGCCTGTGCCCTCTTGCAGTCGGGGACCCCTCGGGGGATGACCACCTGTTGGCTTAGGCCTGATCCCTGGGGGATCGGGCCTAAGCTGGCAGTCAGACATCCCTCTGGCAGCCCGGCAGCCCTTGGGGGATGTCCACTTGCCAGTGGGGAGCAGACCTAAGCTGCAGTCGGACATCCTTAGCGCTGCTGAGGAGGCAGGAGAGGCTCCCACCACCACTGCTGTACTGGCAGCCATCAGCCTGGCTTGTGGCTGAGCAGAGCTCCCCCTGTGGGAGCGCACTGACCACCAGGGGGCAGCTCCTGCATTGAGCGTCTGGTCCCTGGTGGTCAGTGTGTGTCATAGTGACCTGTCATTCCGCTGTTAGGGTCAATTTGCATATTACTCTTTTATTATATAGGATAGAGGCCTGGTGCATGGGTGGGGGCCGGCTGGTTTGCCCTGAAGGGTGTCCCGGATCAGGGTGGGGGTCCCGCTGGGGTGCCTGGCCAGCCTGGGAGAGGGGCTGATGGCTGTTTCAGGCTGGCCACAGCCCCTTTAGGCTAGGGGTCCCCCCTGGGGTGCCTGGCCAGCCTGGGTGAGGGGCTGATGGCTGTTTGCAGGCTGGCCACCAAATCATGTCTGTCCTTGTTGGCATTAAGTGTATACTATTCATATCAGAATAGTAAAACTTTATGTGTGTGTGTGTGTGTGTGTGTGTGTGTGTGTGTGTGTATTTGTATTCCATTCAGTTTTAATACCTCCCCATCCCTTCTGTTAGGGTCATATATTTAAGTTCCTAAAGGAAGATTGAAGACAACTTCCAAAGTTGTCTAATCTAATCTAATATTTATTCTAGCTGAGAACACTAAAGATGGGTTTGAGCTGCCACATTTAAAGTCACTTAAGTTGTTTATTTTTCAACTATAATGTTTTGATCCTGAATTGAAAAGAATAAATCATTTAAAGTATCCCTTACTTACAGGAAAGAAAACATTTTTCTTGGAATTGTTTAGGCACTTTCCTATTAGACTTCCCCTAAGTTAAATTCCTTCATAGGAAATCATTAAATACTGAATATTCCCTATATGGTTGGTATTTCTTTACTAGGAATGTATTAGTGCTCTAATACACCTGAGTGGACAGCTGTCTATCCTATGTGGTAATTCTCCTATGACATTATTCATAACTCTTTGAAATAATGGGAATTTAAAAATCTATTAACAATGTTTCTCAGTATTAAAGATATGTTGTTTTATATTATTTGCTGGATTTAAGTTAGTAAGCTGATTAAAAAAACAGATGTTCTCTGATGATTATCTCAAATCCAGGAAATCTCAGCTCTGATTTGAGAAGTTAGTACTTGGGTTGGACAGTCAGGTCTTTCCTTTATTATTTCTGTACATGTTACATCAGTGGGTTTTCCTCTCTTAAGTTCACAACACAGGGTGGAGCAAAAGTAAATTTATAGTTGTGAGTATGTGAAGTACAGAGTTTATTCTTGTATTATTATTTATTACTTATTCTATTATTTTCCATAAGAACAACTAACTTACTTTTACCCCACCCTGTATATTTGTAGTAAGTCTTTAATTCATTTTTGGTGAGTAAATTCTAACTTCACTGATATAGTCCTGCTATACCTTCTACACTCCCCAATGACGAAATCCGTATTATGCAAATAACTTGACTTGCTCTGTATCTACATTGTCAGGTCTTATAGCCATTACATACTATAATCTCTCTGTTTTAAAACCTTCATTTAGTCTTAATTCTACAATCAATTGTATGTTTTATTCTTATTGCCAGTCCTTATTTTGATGTGTCTCTAGTCACTTTGATTGCCCAATGTTAGTCCTCTGTTAGACCTAGAAAGAGATCATGAGAACAATATTTCCTAAATTCTTGCATGTTGATAACAGTTTGTCATTACTCTTTATACTTAGAGGTAAATTTTATTTCATGGAAAATCTTCAGCTCAAATATGTCTTTATGTATTTTCAATATATTATTCCATTTTCTTCTATTACTTTTTTTCTTATAAATCATGTGATGTTTTGCCTAAATGCCCAAAGGATTTTTTCTCCTTTTTTCTTTAAAGTCCAGGAATTTTAATAGAAAATACCTTGGTGCATTGATCTAAGTTGATTGTCTCAAGTACACATGGTGTTCTTATAATATGTAATTTCACATATATATGTATATGTTTGTGTGAGTATGTATACATGTATTTACGCAGACATATAACCATATATATTACATAATGCATAGACATTTTTTTCCTGGGAAGCTTTCCTAAATTCTAGTTGTTATATTTGTCCATTTTTTTTACTTTGGTTTTCTTCTTTAGGGACTCTTATTTTTTTTCATATCTGGATCTTCTTTGTCTATTTCCAACATTTGTCATCTTGCAAATCCTTTTTAATCTTTCTTCTTTTAAAAATAATTTGTTAAAGATTTTCATTTTTTTACCTTCTGTCTTTTAAAGATTTTTTTGTTGTGTTTATTTGCTCTTGTGTTTCTTAATAGTTTAGTCTTCATTACTGAAATGATTTTTGTTTTATTTCTAATTCTTCCTTGGTTTCTGTCTTCTCATTTCTGAGTTTTTCTGATTCTGATTTACATTGCTCTTTTATGTATTATACTAGAGGCCTGGTGTTTGTGCACTGGTGGGGTCCCTCAGCCTGGCCTGTGCCCTCTCGCAATCCGGGACACCTTGGGGGATGTTGGATAACCGGTTTTGGCCCGATCCCCGCAGGCCCGATCCAAACAGGAGGGAGCCTGATCCTGTGCATTGAGCGTCTGTCCCCTGGTGGTCAGTGCGCGTCATAGTGACAAGTCGACCAGTCATTCGGTCGCTTAGGCTTTTATATATATAGATAATAAGTATTCTTATCACTTATAAAACATGTAAATGTAATTTTTATTATAGTAAAACATATAGCCCTGGGGATTATTTAACATATTTTAGATCAGCTGTCGCCAACCTTTTTGACCTCATGGGCCACCAGTGGTCCATGGACCACTAGTTGGTGACCGCTGCGCCAAAGGTTTCCTTTAACCAGCGGTCGCCAGCCTTTCGGACCTCACAGACTACCAGTGGTCCGTGGACCACCGGTTGGCAACTGCTGCTTTAGATAAATAAGCAGCTGTAATTAATTTAGGCATTGCTTTAAATCAAGGCTTCTAAATTGCAATTCTGTGAATGAACTTCAGAGTTGATGACATAGCTTTATTATATGCAAAGCAGAGTGTATATGTATGTGGATAAGGAAAGAATACCCTTTAAGAGGGGAGAATAAACTATCCCCACACAAAAAATATTTAAGGATAAGAACCTTTGGTTTATATAGGAAATATCTTCAAATATTTTAATGATTGAAATGATAAGAAATGAAAACAAATGATAGATATAGTAATTTTAAGATATAGGCAGAACCAGAGTCTATATTACATCAATTTTATTATCTATTTGCTTATGTTTTTTCTAATTTTATGCAGATGGAGGGAGCGAGGAACCACCGGATCGAAGACAGTCAAGTGTAGACTCTCGCCAAAGTCGCTCTGGGCAAGGTAAATTAAAAAGAAAAGATAGCAGCTATACCTTCCTAGTACTTAATCTGAGGACTGGGGTTTTCGCTGGGTCTAGTTTAAATATTCTAGGGTTTAGTTGTTACAGTTTAATTTAATTTAAAACAGTTGTATATGAATTTGTTAAAGGTAAAAGAAAATGAAAAATAATCTCATGTCATTTTTAAATGATATTAAGGTTTTAAGTAATTTTGGAGCATTGTGGTATATGTTTGGGTAACACTTATGAAATATAACCAGAAGTAAATTTTTAAAAAATATATTTTTACTGCTTTCAGGGAGGTAGGGAGGGGGAGAGGGAGAGAGAGAGAGAGAGAGAGAGAGAGAGAGAGAGAAAGAAATAGAGAAACATCAATGATGAGAGAGAATCATTGAACGCCTGCTTCCTGCAGTTTTTCCCATTGGGGATCAAGCCTGAAATCTGATCATGTGCCCTGACCAGGAATTGAACTGCAACCTCCTGGTTCATAGGTTGACGTTCAACCACTGAGCCAAGCCAGCTGGGCCAGAGGTAAATGTTTAACAGTAACATTTGTTAGAGTATCATCACACTGGCTTTTAAATATTTGGTCAATGCTATATTTGTAGTCTTAGCTCTCTCAGAAGAGGTGGCTTTTGTTTATAATTACTGTCTTAAATTAGGATCTTCTTATTTTCTTTTTCTGTTTAAAATTTATTATCATAGGCTTTTAATTGTTTTTTGTTGTTTTTTTTTTAAGTGACAGCTTCCAAACTAGGTTAAAATGTGATGTACCAGTGAAATTTTTAGATAGGCCTTCCCTTGATTACCTTATTTAAAACTAGAGGACTGGTGCACAAATTCATGCATGGGTGGGGTCCCTAGACCTGGCCAGCGATCAGGGCCGATTAGGTCTGGGCCGATCAGGGCCTGCCAGATAGGGGGAGGGATTGCGGGAGGTTGGCCAGCCTGGTGGAGGGACCGCGGGAGATTGGCCGCCGGCCCCAAGGAGGGAACTGGCCCTCGGCCCCCCTGGGAATGGGACTATGTCTGCTGCCACCCACCCCCGGTTCCCCGTCCCAGCCCGGGGCCTGAAGGGCCTGGTGGGGTTGGGAGAGGAGGCGATGGTTGCGGGCCAAGTGCGGAAGGAACGGATGCCAGATGCCGATGCTGCCATCGGTGCTCTGCCACCGCACGGTTCCCTGCCTTGCCCCCTCCTCCTTCCCTCGCCGCCACTGCTGCAGGCAGGTGGCCCTCAGGGAAGGGAGAGGATGGGAGTGAGACAAACTCATGTGTCAGGGCTGACTTTCAATAGATTGCAGTGAGGAAGCTGCTCTGCCAAGTACGAAACCCCAACCCAGAAGCAGGTTGTCTACGAATGGTTTAGCATCAGGGGCTCATAGTGGCTGGCTGGCTGGGGGAGGGACCGCGGGTGGTTGGCCAGTGGGAGCGCACTGACCACCAGGGGGCAGCTTCTGCATTGAGTGTCTGCCCCCTGGTGGTCAGTGCGCATCATAGCGACTGGTCGATCAGTCGTTCTGGTTGTTTGGTCATAACGGTCGCTTAGGCTTTTATAGATATAGATATAGATTACACGAGTGGCACTCCCACTCTCTTTTTTATTCATAGTACTTATATCCTTTGTATTTATTTTATTTTCTATGTCCAAAACTAGAATGAATGTTCCATGATTGCAGAGATTTTGTCTGATTTGTTCATTGCTGTATTTTCAGTGCCAAGAATAAGTTTCTGGTATATAGTAATTACTGAAAAAAATCCTGTTGAATGAATGAAGTGATCTTGTAAGAGAATGAGAATTAAGAACCTAAATATATTACAGAATTTCAGGCAGTCATTACTGAGTTTGATTTTTTAGAAACTCTTTACTTACAAATAAAACAAAGCACACATTTACAAATGTATGGTGTTTTAATCCTATAAAAGCTCTTTGTCATAGTCCTGTTCCCTTTTTCTTCAATTTCATTCTTCCCAAGTTTTGGACTTGTATTATTTTTATAAAATAGTTTGTTGCAGAATAAAAAGAGGAATAATTTATACAGGTTGATTTGGAAATTTTAACTTACACTATTACTTAATTCTTTTGAGGAATCTGACTAAAAAGGAAGACGTAAATGTAGTCATCAGAGGTTTCTTCAGGAAGCAGCTCAGCTAGATCACTCCATATATCAAAGCTCCCAGTCATCCTTTGAGGCCTTTTCTCCTAAATATGAGCAGCTAATGAAAGATTACTAGATATTTTTAAAAATCCTCTTAAAAATGGAGATTAAAATAAACATAATAAAGCAACTTGGAGAGAACAGAAATTTTACAGAGGAAAATAACTGAACCATTATTAACATCCTCAGGGAAATAAGAGAAAATAATACAGCCACAAAACAAGGAGGAGGTACTATAAAAGAATAATATTCTGATTTTTAAAAGAGGCTTTCACCATTAACATTCTGATAGAGATCAAAAGCTATCAGAAGTAATAGGAAATTAATGTTAAAGAAATCTCTGAAAAAGTTGAGCAAAAAAAAAGATTATAGAAAAGAAGTGAAGAGTTAAGAAACTTACAGAACCAGTCCAGGAAATTTCAATTTTCAAATAATAGTTGTTTCCAAAAGAAAGAACAGGGAAATGGGAAATAAATCATCAGTAAAATTATTCAAAAAAATTTTCTTGAACTTGAGGTTCCTAGTTGAAAGGCTTACCGAGTGTTCAGTACAGTGGATGAATATAAACACCAACAAAAATACAGTGTGGTGAAATTTCAAATTACTGGGCCAAACAGATTTTTCATGCTTCCAGAGAGGGGAAAAACTTGTTATATACAAAGTAACAGGAATCAATTAGCTTTGGCCCTGTCAGTGGTAGCATTATAAAACTGAATGAAAATGAAACATCATTTTCAAAATTTTGAAGGAAAGTAATTTCAACCTTAGTATTCCATATGCATCAAAACTATTGATCAGATATAAGAATAAAATTGAGATGTTTTAAGATATACAAGGTTTTTGTGTGTGTGTGTGTTTTGCCTTCCTTTTCTAGGAATCTGTTGGAGGATGTAATCCATCAAAATGAAAAAGTCAGCCAAATAAAAGGAATGGGTTACAGGGAATAGGAAATTTAACAAAGGAGAAAGTGAAGAACTCTTCAGGGTAACAATGAAAAAACAGGGACAGAGGGCAATCAGACCAGATTGGAGTAGGTTAGAAGCCCCCAGAAGACTCTTTTTCAGGAAATGAGATCGATAGAAACCTGATGTATTTAATTATCTTTAGAAAATTTTTAGGCAAAGGCTCAGGTTTGAATTGGTGATAAATATATAAAATAATAAGTGAAAAAATTGTAAACTCAGTGGAAAACAGTGTGTAGTAAAGGAGATGTTATAATAAGTCCAGTCCTTGGGACATGGTGTGGGATAGCTGATGTCCATGCCATTTACCTCCAATAGTAAATCTTATCAGTTTACTCCACTTCGGTGTAATATTTTCATTATTTGATTTGGACTATTATGGTTAAGAAGCAGCTCTAAAGCAGGGACAGTATATCTGGCCTGTGTGGCCTGTTATTGTACATTTGATAGATTTTTTTTTTTTTTGCTAAGACAGTTTTCATTTTTTAAAAAATATATATATATTTATTGATTTCAGAGAGGAAGGGTGAGGGAGAGAGAGATAGAAACATCAATGATGAGAGAGAATCATCGATCAGCTGCCTCCTGCACGCCCCTACTAGAGATCAAGCCCGCAACCCAGGCATGTGCCCTTGACTGGAATCAAACCCGGGACCCTTCAGTCCACAGGCAGATGCTATATCCACTGAGCCAAACCAGCTAGAGCGGGCTTTCATTATTTTTGCATCCGTGTTCATCTGGGATGTTGACCTTAAGTTTTCTTGTCTTATAATGTGTCTGATTTTGTTATCAGGGTATTGCTGGCCTCACAGAATTAGTTGAAAGTTGAGGAATATTTCCTCCTTTTCAATTTCCTGGAATATTTTGTATAGAATTGCTATCACTTCATTCCTCTTTGTGGGAAAGTTTTAAAATACAAATTGAATTTCTTTAATAAATATAGGGCTATTTGAATTATCTATTTCTTCTTGAGTGACCTTTTAAAATCTGGAGAATCTTGGGGGGATGATATTCAAAATATTTAATAATGAGTATGCCATAAATATCAACCAACCAGAGCAGATGCCAGTCTAACTAATTTTATGTATTTATTTGTAATGTATCTTTGTTGTTGAAAGTATTACAGATATCGCCCTTTTTCCCCCATTGACTCTTCTTACTCCCCCAGGCCTTTACCACATTATTGTCTGTGTCCATGGGTTATGCATATATGCATATATGTTCTTTGGTTAATCCAACTATATGCCTGTGTAGGCGCATAATGCATGATAAACTGCCCTACCTGATTGTGAATACAGTTTCTGTTTAATGTCTCTTCTCCAATAATAATATTAAACATGTAAGGTAAGGTGTCTGGTGAGGTGTCTTATCTTTTGAGTATGAGTGCTTTTTCCTGTGTGTTAATTAGCTAGATCCGATTCTGATCCGTCTTTCGAGTATGATGGATTCTGACTTAAACATACCCACCCACACTCACCACTCTGCTTTAGGGGCAGAGACCTCTCATGTCTTCTGTTTATCAAATGTAGGAGATGGGAGATGGCCTGACTACTTAGACTGAATCAGGTCCCACCCCTCTTATTCAGATTGCTGCCCCTTGGCCCTTCCTGTTCCTTGTATCTTTTGCTTCTGTGCTTAAAACAGACTGGGAACACTCTCATCTTTCACAGTTTATCCTCCTGTGCATACTCTGGGCTATAATTTTTTCAGTCCAATTGCATCTAGGTTCTGTTTTCCATGGATTTCTCTTTTATTACTTTTTTTTGTTTTGTTTTGTTTTATAATGCTTTAAGAATTTGTTCTCTTTAAAATACATTTTCTGTTATTTCCACATAACCTATATTATATATTTTTGCTATTTTAGTCAGAACTGCCATCATTTTTTCCTTTACTACTATAATAGTGTCCTAACTTATTTTCTTTTTTTAAAAAAATATTTTTATTGATTTTAGAGAGAGAGGGAGGAAGGGAGAGGGAGAGAGAGAGAAACATCAATGATGAGAGAGAATCATGGATCGGCTACCTCCTGCACGTCCCACACTAGGGACATGCACTCTGGGCATGTGCTCTGACCAGGAATCGAGCCTTGACCTCCTGGTTCACAGGTTGATGCTCAACCACTCAGCCATGCCGGCCGGGCCTAACTTATTTTCATTCTTGCCAACATATAGTCTGTTGTCTATTTCATAGCTATAGTGCTCTTATTAAAACAAATCAAATCATTTCCCCAAACTTGAAAAAAAAATTCTCCAGTGGTTTCCTATCACATTCAGAATAAACTCCAAAGTCTTTATGATTCCTTACATGATCCTGTTGCCCTTTTCCTAATACTCTCTTTGTCCTAAACAATCCCTCCATTATCAATTCTGTTTAATCTATGCTGGCCTTTTTGCTTAACCGTTTGAGTCCCAAGCATGCGATCGCGCTGCTTGGTATTTCTCGACATAAAATAAAACAAGCGCTATCACGCTGTTTGGGTCTTTTCGTACTCATTTAGAGAAAGCGCGGTTGCGCTGTTTGGGATTCTTCGACAGTGTTTTTTCAATACCCCCTGGGACTCAAACGAATCGTATGTTTTCTCGACATAAAATCTCAGCAGCGCGATTGCGCTGCTTGGGACTCAAACGGTTAAACATGTTTTGAGTGTTTTCTTTGCAAGGCCTGTACACTTGCTCTTTCTTGACTAAATAGCTATAGATTTCTGTTTATGTGAAAGAGGCCTTCTCTGACCATCTACCTAAATACCTGGCCATAACATTCATAGGATCTATCACTACCTAAAATTAATTATTTATTTACTTGTTTATTGTCTCAACTACAAGAAAATGTTTCATTTGAGCAGAGACTTTGTCTTGTTCACCACTATATCCTAGAACACTTGCATATAAAAATTTGTCCGTATGTACTCAATGGAAGAATGAACAAATATCTAGCACTTACTGTGCTTGGGAAAGTATGTGGATGTGCCGAGGCCACATATTGATCCGATGTGCACTTCTGTTAGTTATGTCACTGGAAAAGTAAAGCAGTGTGAGAAATATGTTGAATATAAGTAGTTTGTCAGACTATCAACTCTCTATTGATTTGTATACAAATAAGGCTCTTGAAATATGACTGTAAAACTGATGTGCCAATTTAACCCTAGTATGGCCTTCTAAGCTTGGGTGGATATTTTCTGCTTTCCAGTATAGTATATTATATGTAATTGTATTGTATTATTTACTATATTTGGTCCTATTTGTTGGGTTTCTGGTTTTCAGGAGTTTATTCACAGTAGGATCTTTGGATCCTGCATTTAGGCTATCAAATTGATAAAGGAAGCTTATCAATTCTAGGAATTCTGGTTCTGTATTTTTGGGAATCATGGATTACATCATAAGAATTGGTGGTTGTTTTTTTGTTGTTGTACTAGCTCCATTTTTTGCATCAAATAATTTTTTCATTGGAGATCAGCTATATATAAACTTAATTTTTTAGTTCTAGGTATTAAATAAGTGCATGAGCCAGTGTAATATGGTGCAAACCAAATTTTTATTTACTTTTGCAAAAATCACATTGTGCAGGCATTAGGCTCTGATATACAAGGTGTATTAGTGTAATAATGCCCACGACCAACTCATACTGGAAGACTGAGAAACTGTACCATGTTTGGCTTTGCATGAGTCCCATTATTTAGAGCCCATTTCTTTGATAAGTACATTCTGGTGAATCTATAGTAATAATGTACTAAATTGTCAAATATGCTGTCTTCTGATTCTTTTTATTTCCTTTAAATATGTAAAATATTTAGTAGATGAGATGTTCATGCTCTTGAAAAATACACTAATTATTCTTCAGTTTGGTAAGTTACAAAGATTTTTTTTATTAAGCCAGCAGTGTTTTGTTATATAGAATGATAAGGAAAAATATTTCATTATTCAGTATATAATTTATCTCAGTGTAAGAGTATATCTGGAATAGGGGCATCACTAATGCACAAAATTATTTTGTTGTTTTAGTAGTTATCATTATGATAACAATTATTTAACTTTCAACATAGTTTGCTTTAAGAATAAAGAAAATAAACATAACATGTAATAATATATATGTGCTGGCACTAGGCTGGATGGTTTCACATCATCCTCATTTATTTCTTAGAGTAGTACTGTGAAAGTATTATTTTCAGTAGGAAATAATCAGGCTTTATACTGATATACACCCCAAATTTCATTCATATGAGCCTTGTTAGTAGCATGTATTTAGAATCTTTTTAATCTAATTCTTAAAATACAAATTTGTTTGTTGATGGTTGGATAAGAATTGAAAGACCTGACCTTAAGTGACAAATTCATTTGAAGTGTCATTATTTCTAGTCCTATATTCTTCAGACATTTAACTTCTTGTTGATTCTTCTTGGTGTAACACTTCTTTTTCCATAAAATTAAACTTGAAATTGGCCCTCTTCAGCAGTCACCAACCAGTGGTCCGCGAGGTCCGAAAGGTTGGCAACTGCTGCTCTAGCTAACAATTTCTTGTTCTCTTGGGGTGCTAGGGATGTGTCACTGAGCTCATACTGGCCTATGCAAGGATATAGTGGTGTGTGTGTGTATTAGTTTGAATATTTTAAAAAATAGAACACAATTTTTGTTCTGTTCTCCCGCAATTAACAGTGTAAAGTAGCCATATCTCCAGAGACATACTTAAATTCTAATTTCTTGAAGTCTGTATAATGGTCCATAGCACAACTAAGCCATTATTAGGTCGACTATTTCCTCATCTATGAGTGTTCATATTTTCAAAGTGATTCATAATACTATATTTAGTAATATCTTAAACTCTTGGAATATGCAGCCCCAAGCACATTTTGTGTGAGAACATATTGAGTATCTTACTTAGTATTATAATTGGCCTAGTTAACACTAGAAGCCTGGTAGAAGCCACTCCTTGCTTGTCCATATTTATGAAAGAAATGGAATAAAAGCATAGCAGCTAGAAAGGTTCAAAAATATATGTTGGACATCTAGAAAGATTCTGATTTATTATATCTTATCTGAATTTTTCTGCAAGAGATAAAACCTCTTTGAAAAATGTTATAAATTTTATTATTTAAAATTTTTTTTATTGATTTCAGAGAGGAAGGGAGAGGGATAGAGAGAAACATCAATGATGAGAGAATCATTGATCAGCTGCCTCCTGCACACCCACTATTGGGAATCGAGCCTGCAAACTAGGCATGTGCCCTTGACCGGAATTGAACCTGGGACCCTTCAGTCTGCATGAAGCTCTATCCACTGAGCCAAACCAACTAGGGCAAAAACTTTATAAATTTTAATGAAGATTCATAAACAGTTGGATAACAAAGGATGATGAAGGAACCTATTAATAAAGCCTTGGGTAAAATTATTATTGAGTGAATACATTTGTTTTCTTTCTTTCATTTGAGGAGTAGTTTGAATTTAATAAATTTTATTCCAATGCTGATTCCCACAAGGGGGCAGACTGAGACAACCTGAAAAACTTCATACTATAAACAATATTTATTTTAAATTCATAGTTGATTTATTAAGAAGGAAGGGGAAACCACCAGGGTCTAGAAATGAGTGGAGAGATAACTGGCTGACCATCCTTGAATGGTACCATATGTTGGTGGCTTCCACCTACCTCTTTCCCAGTGCATGCAACATTCATGGACTGTTGGCAGGTTGGTAACTCAGCTGTGGCTGTCATCAGATTTGCCTCGGTGAGTGGAAATCCATATTACCAAGCCCCTGTATAAATTCCATCCCTATTACCATGACCTCTTTGTTAATGAGCCCATTGGTCAAGCATAGAGTGGTTGGGTAAAGATACTGGCTGAGTCCTCCAAACAAAGCATCTTATTTACTGTGTTAGTATGCATCTAATCTGCAGAGTTTGCTATTTGGTAAGTATTCACATGGGACACAAGTTATATCATACTCTTTGCCCTTTCAAAGAGGTCTACCAATATACCTCATCTTCAGATTTCCTTGTCACCAGTTTTCTAATTATTCATTTTTTAATTATTCATATCACTAAACACTGTCCATGAGTTAGTGTAGAACTAGTACCTCTGTTCTCTCTCCTTGCAGGCAAAATGAATAACTAGGTACCCTGTTCACATTTTTGCCAAGAAGGGTTTTTCTTCACCACTATCCTTTAGGACTACCCTAGAGTAGGATTGTAGTGTTGTTGTCATCCTCATGTTGTTTTGCAGAGCTATCAGTAAACAAACATGATTACCCCACCCTCCACCCTCCACCCAGTGAGATGGTCACAGAGAATTCTTCATGAAATCAAATATATCCAGATCCAGATCGAGAGAAAAGGAGCAATATAGCAGAAGTAGAAACCTTGGGCATCTAGGCCACTTGCCATACAAGTTATTTATGCCTTCAGGACCTGCTCAAGCCTGATCTTATGTACACTTCTTTCTTTTCATAATGAAGTGCTGCAGTATACACCAAGCATATTGCTTTGTTGGTTCAACAATACTTAGTTCATGGTGGGCTGCCCAGGTCACATGGTAACATAGTGGCCCATGGTCAAGCATTCATTCTAAGGCTCTGTGGTAAGCCAAAAACTGTTTTTCAAAAAAAAGGACAATAGTTACTTGCACAGGATAGCATAGTTTTAAAATAAAATACTAGAGGTCTGCCCGAGAGTCAACTAAATTTCTATAATAAGCACCATACAAGATTCCCATTCGCCACAGATACTTCAAGCAACATTGGATCTGGTGGGTTATACTACCCAAGTGTCAAAGCAGCTTTCACAGCAGCCCATACTTGTTTCCAAGCCTTCTCTTGTTCTGGGCCTTTCTCACACTCAACAGTCTTGGTCAATGGTTCATAGTTTCATATACTGATATATATGAGGTACAAGTTGGTTCAGAAGTTCAAGTACATCTTTATCATTAGTGAGAGAGAGTAGGGGCAGCAACTTCTTCACTTTGGAAAGCCTATTGCTCAAGACCGTAAGGCTCACCGAAAGTTCACTGATGGGGAAGACCTCTGAATTTTTGTGGGATTTATTTCCCACCCTCTGACATGCATGTATTTTAACCACAATATCTAGATTAGTTGCTGCTTCCTGTTCACCAAGTCTAATCAGCATGAAATTATCAATGTAGTAGACCAGCATGGTGGCTTATGGGATGGAAATGCAGTTAAGGTCCCTGTGGATTAGATTATTACCTAGAGCAGGAGAATTAATAGGAGGTAGGGCAGTTAAAATGTGTAGCTAACTCTGACAGCTGAATGCATACTGCTTATGATGATCTCATTCTCAAGTCAATAAATGCAAACTAGGTGCCAGGGATATGTTGATTTGCTTTAGCAACAAAACCACATTTAAAACAGTAGCAGCAGCAGGAATCACACCTGAATAAGTTACAAAAATTCACTGTCATTCTCTGTCTTCTACATAGATCATACAGACAAATTGAGTGGGGATATGGTAAGAGTTATTATCCTTGGATCTTCCCAGTGTTTAGTGATTGGACCAGACTTTTTACCTTATACTCTAGAGACTGATTGAATTTGATTTTGGATATAGGTATGGAACTTTACTCTGCAATACAGTAGTCAGTCATTGGCTACATGTGGCTGTTGAATACTTGAAATGTGACTAGTGTGAAGGAAAATGTGTTGTATGTGTAAAATATACACCAGATTTTGAGATTTTTCTATCTCTGTTCTTTTCAAGAATGTTTGCCTTTATTTATTGAAGCATTCTTCTAATAGTTGCTTTAAGTTCTTTTTTTATTATTATAATATCTGTGTAATCTCAGGAATGACATCTTTTTATGGATTTTTTCCTTCTCAAGTTGAAATTTTCCTGTTGGATCATACACCATATAATTTTGGATTATATCTTGGACATTTTGAATATGACAGTATGAGACCCTGGGTTTTATTTAAAACCTAAGGAGAATGTTGAGTGTGTATGTGTCAGTTGCCAGTCAACTAGATTATGTTCACGACAAAGGTTCCTAACTATTTTCTAGGGGCTGTGGTCCCAATGTGTCAGTTCAGTTTTCTAAGCACTTGCAGTAGTACTCCTTAGTTCATTTCCACATATGTGATCCATTATCGATTCTGGGATCAAAGTGGTGGTATATCTTGTTGCTGTATTCTCAAAGCCTGTGGCATAATGTTTAGAACCAGATCCATGCATGCAGAACTCAGAGATGGTACCAGAAGTTCATACTCAACTTGATGGGATTGTTTTCTTTGCTATCCCACCTCACCCCAATCTCACCAACACATTTTACAGTAGGGTTTACTCTTGATGTTTTGTACATTCTGTGGATTTTGAGAAATGTATAATGATGTGTATCTACCATTATAGTATATAGAATAGTTTCACTGGCCTACAAATCCTCCCTCTACACCAGCGGTTCTCAACCTGTGGGTCGCGACCCCTGTGGGGGCCGAACAACCCTTTCACAGGGGTTGCCTAAGACCATCGGAAAACACATATATAATTACGTATTGTTTTTGTGATTAATCACTATGCTTTAGTTATATTCAATTGGTAACAATGAAATTGGGGTCACCACAACATGAGGAACTGTATTAAAGGGTCATGGCATTAGGAAGGTTGAGAACCACTGCTCTACACTCTGTTCATCCTTCCCTTCCCTCAGTCCCTGGAAACCACTGATCTTTTTACTGTTTCCATAGTTTTGCATTTTCCAGAATGTCATACAGTTGGAATTGTACAATATGTACCTTTTTCTGATTGGCAGCTTTTACTTAGTAATATACATTTAAGGTTCCTCCATGTCTTTTCATGGTGTGATAAGCTCATTTCTTTTTAGCACTGAATAATATTACGTTGTCTGGATGCATTACAGTTTATTTATCCATTCACTTATTGAAGGAATTCTTGGTTGCTTCCAAGTTTGACAGTAATGAGTAAAGCTGCAATAAACACCCATGTGCAGTTTTTTGTGTGGCTATAAGTTCAACTCATTTGGGTAAATACCAAGGAGCAGGATTGCTGGATTATAAGGTAAGAGTATGTTTAGTTTTGTAAGAAATTGCCAAACTGTCTTCTGAAGTACATTGTCCATTTTACATTCCTACTGGCAATGAATGAGACTTCCTTTTGTTTCACATCCTTGTCAGCATTTGGTGTGGTCAGTGTTTTAGATTTTGACTATTCTAATAGGTGTGTAGGGGTATCTCATTATTGTTCTCATTTGCAATTTAATGGTATATAATGTTGAATATCTTTTCATATGTTTATTGCCATCTATATACCTTCCTTTGCCTGTGTTTTACATTTTCTTGTTGTTGAGTTTTGTGTATTTTGGGTAACAGCTCTTTATCAGATGTGTCTTTTGCAAATATTTTCTCCCAGTCTGAAGTTTTTCTTATTTTCTTGACAGTGTTTTTCACACAGAAGTTTTAATGTTAATGAAGTCTAGCGTATCAGTTATTTCTTTCATGGATCATGCCTTTAGGGTTATATCTAAAAAGACTTTGCCATATCCAAGGTCACTGAGATTTTCTCCTAGGAGTTTTATAGTATCGCATATTATTTTTAGGTATATGATCCATTATGAGTTAATTTTTTTTGAGGGGTATAAGGTTTGTTTTTAGATTCTTTTTTAAAAAAAATGTGGATGTTCAGTTGTCCCAGCGCTATTTGTTGAAAAGGCTGTCTTTTCTGCATGTATTTCCTCTTTGCTACTTTGTCAAAGATGAGTTAACTATATGTGGGCCCATTTCTAGGCTTTGTATTCTATTCCATTGATCTATTTGTTTATTCTTTTTCACAGTATCACACTGTTTGATTACTGTAGCTTTATAGTATGTCTTGAAGTTTAGTATTGTCAGTCCTCTGTTTTTGTTCTTCCCCTTCAAATATTGAGTTGGCTATTCTGGTTCCTCGACTCTCCATATAGACATTAGAATTAGTTTGTTGATATCAGCAAAAATAACTTCCTGGGATTTAATTCCGATTGCTCTGTTAGGTTAGTTTGGAAAGAGCTGACATTTTGACAGTTTTGATTCTTCCTATCCATGAATATGAACTCTCTCCATCTACTTATATATTTGATTTCTTTCATCAGAGTTTTATCATTTTTCTGATATGGATATTGTACATTTTTTTAGAATTATATGTAAGTATTTTATTTTTAAAATTTGTAGCCTGGTCCGGCCAGTGTGACTCAGTGGTTGAGCGTCGACCTAGGAAACAGAAGGTCACGGTTTGATTCCTGGTCAGGGCACATGCCCGGGTTGTGGGCTTGATCCCCAGTAGGGAGCATGCAGGAGGCAGCTGATCAATGATTCTCTCTCATCATTAATGTTTCTATCTCTCTCTCCTTCTCTGAAATCAATAAGAAAATATATATATTTTTAAAAATTCATAGCCTGAATTTAAACATTCCTATCGTATCTGGGTCTGCTTCTGATGTATGTTCTGTCTCTTCAAAGTGTTTTTTTTTTTTTTACCTTTGAGTATGCCTTGTAAGTTTCTGCTGAAAAGTGGACAACATGTACTGGGTAATATAAACTGTGGTAAATAGTAATGTAAATGTAAGGTGGGGGAGGAAAAGCATCCTATAGTCCTATGATTAGGTCTCAGTCTTTTGGTAAGCCTATGTCCCTGGACTGTGAACTTCTTTGGTGCTTCTCAGTTGGGAGGTTGTTTTGTTTTTGTTTGTTTGTTTTTTTGTCCCTCTTGGGAAACTGGAAGTGAGCTCTGTGCATCCTTTCAAGGGTTTATATTTGCATTCAGTGGGTGAGTAAAGGTAAAATATGCTTGTTCTATCTTTCCTGGAACTGGAACCTAGTCAAGTTTTTCAATATCAAATCCTTGCTGGTACTTGTTAAACACTCATACTCTTTGCTTCTTTGTATTAATTCTGTTATGTAAAATTAGGGAAATTTTTGGGCTGAAGGCTTTCCCACATCTACACTAATAAAAGAGAAAAATGGTAATTGGCGTACGACCGCTACCCTTCCCATTGGCTAATCAGCATATCCTTATGCAAATTAACTGTCAGCCAAGATGGCGGCCGGCAGCCAGGCAGTTGGAAGCGAACATGAGGCTTCCTTGCTCCAGTGACTGCAGACTCCAACGTTCCCCACCTGACTTGCCGGGCTCTGTGCTGGCAGTTTGAAACATTCTAACAAATATAGCCGGCTGGGATCTCAGAGCTGAAGTTATACATTGTTTCGATTATAGAACGGCAAACAAACCAGAAGCGGAAGCCTCAGAGCTAGAGCCAGAGCTAAAGTTGGCCCAGAAGAAAAAAAAAAAAAGAAAAAAAGGAGCGGTTGGGAGCTTCCCGCCAGCCTGAAAGCAGCCCTCAGCCCCTCACCCAGACTGGCCAGGCACCCCAGTGGGGACCCCCACCCTGAAGGGTGTGTGACCAGCTGCAAACAGCCATCATCCCCTCATCCAGGCTGGCCAGGCACCCCAGTGGGGACCCCCACCCTGATCCAGGACACCCTTCAGGGCAAACCAGCCGGCCCCCAGGCCTCTATCCTATATAGTAAAAGGGTAATATGCCTCCCAGCACCGGGATCAGCGGAGCCGCGAGGCCTCCTGGCACCAGATCAGCATGACAGGGTGCAGCGCCCAAACCCCCTGATCGCCCTGCGACTCTGTGTGTGACAGTGTGTGGCGTCCCAACCCCCTGATCAGCCCTGCTCTGTGTGTGACAGGGGGTGGTGCCCCAACCCCCCTCCCCCCACCCACGGGCCCTGCTCTGTGTGTGACGGGGTAGAGCCATAACCTCCCCATCGGCCCTGCCCTGAGTGTGACAGTGGTGGCGCCCCAACCCCCTGATTGGCCCTGCTCTGTGGGTGATAGAGGGCGGCGTCCCAACCCCCTGATCCCTGCGGCTCTGTGTGTGACAGGGTGTGGCGTCCCAACCCCCTGATCAGCCCTGCCCTGAGTGTGACAGTGGTGGCGCCCCAACCCCCTGATCGGCCCTGCTCTGTGTGACAGGGGGCGGTGCCCTAACTCCCCTATCGGCCCTACTCTGTGCGTGACAGGGAGGAGCTCCCCAACCCCCTGATGGGCCCTGCTCTGTGCGTGACGGGGGCGGGGGGCAGTGCCCCAACCCCCTGATTGGCCCTGCTCTGTGAGTGACAGGGGGCAGCGCCCCAACCCCCTGATTGGCCCTGCTCTGTGCATCACAGGGGGTGGCGCCGCAACCTCCCCATTGACCCTGCCTTGAGTGTGACAGGGGGCGGTGCCCCAACCCCCCAATCAGCCCTACCCTGAGCGTGACTGATGGTGGCATCGCAACCTCCCAATCCGCCCTGCTCTGTGCATGACAGGGGGCAGCGCCCCAACTCCCCAATCAGCCCTGCTCTGAGCCCGACCAGGGGCTGCACCTAGGGATTGGGCCTGCCCTCTGCCACCCGGGAGCAGGCCTAAGCCAGCAGGTCGTTATCTCCCGAGGGGTCCCAGACTGCGAGAGGGCACAGGCCGGGCTGAGGGACCCCCCCTTCCCCCCCGAGTGCACAAATTTTTGTGCACCGGGCCTCTAGTTGTATATATTTAAAAGGTTCCTCTCCAGTGTGAATTCTTGTATTTCTATAAAGGTGAAAGGGATCATTGAAGCCTTTCTCACATTCATTACACATAAAAAGTTTCTCTTCTCTGTGTGTTCCCTTTTTCCCCATGGGATGAGTGACTTCTGATAACTTATCCATAGTCACTGCATTCATATAATTCCTAACCAGGATCTTCTCATGTGTTCAGTAAGGTTAAATAAAGTTCCTTTTAAAGAGTTTTCTGAATTCATTATAGATATAGTGTTTCTCTCTTGTGTGTATTCACATAGGCATTGTGAGCTTAATGTTCCTCCTGAAGGCATTTTCTCAGTCATTGCATTTGTAGAGTTTCTTCCCAGTGTGGATCAATGCTCTGGTGAATAGTAAACTGAGTGATTCAGCTGTAGGCTTTCCCATAAGACTTTGTGTTCATAGATTGTCTTCCCAGTATGTATTCTCTTGTGCACCACAAGACTAGAGATGTTCCTGAAGAATTTTCCACACTTTTTACCTTAATAAAGTCTGTCTTCAGTGTGAGATCTCATGTACATTTTGGGGATGAAAATAGCCTAGATGATTTCTTGCTATGAAATTATTTAAAGAGTTTCCCTTCATTTTTAAATCTCCCATGTCTGTAACAGGAATAATAGTTACTGAAGGCTTTCTTACAGTTCATACATTCATGATTTTCTCTCCTCTATGATTTCTCTCCTACAAAATAAGATTAGTATTCCCTCTAAAGGACTTTTTCACATAGGTTACATTCATAACATATATCTCACTAAGATTCCCTTTTACTTGTATCTCATTGATACAGACATTGTAAGGAAAAGCTGAGTTTTCCCTCTCTGATGCCTGCTTTCACTACTTTTTTTCAACTGTGTTGGGAGATCCTAGCCAGTGCATTCAAGCCTCTGTAAGAAAAGATGTTCTTTCTGTGTTGAGATCATGATCATGAGAAGAAAACACCAATAGGATACGTAGGTGGAAGGGTCAGCTCTGGGCCTCCACAGAAGACTAGAGGCCTGGGTCAGCTAAACCATCCCTATCCTCCCAGAGCCCAGGTTTCAATCAGACTGAGGGGCAAAAACAGTAAACAAGGCAGATAAAATACCTATTGTTAATGATGCTTTCATTGTAGAGCAGTGATTTTCAGCCAGTGTGCCACAAGAATTTTTAAAACATGCAGTCCCTGGCTATTTCAGGGGCACTGACCTCTTTTTCCTTAGATTGTCAAATAAAAAATAGCAACAGCCAACATAACAATAGCTGTCCAGTGTGAATGAATCAAAAGTATACCTATTTTTTATATCAGATAGGAAAAAGTATATTTTTTGGTGTACTGCAGAATTTTAGTAATTAGTTTATGTGTACCATGAGATGAAAAAGGTTGAAAATTGCTGCTTTAACTTTTGAGTTTGCTTAACTCATTTTTTTTTCTAGCAGCTTTTTTGTAGATTCCTTAGAATTTTCTACATAGGCATTCATGCTGTCTGACTACATGATCCTATACTAGCCTGATCCTATATGATCCTTCTCTTAGCCTGTTTCCTGCCTGATAGATCAACTTATGAGAATATCACCAACTCACAGAGTGGTATAAGCCTTGATTTAAAAGAACATTTAGAATAATGTAGGCAAAACCTCTTTGTTTCTGAATATGTAAGAGCTCTTGACTTTAGGAGTTAGTTTATCACCATGCTATGTTTTGTTTTGTTTTTCTGTGTACGTTTTAAAAATAAACTTTTATTGAAGTACTAGGGGCCCGGTGCACAAAAATTTGTGCACTGGGGAGGGGGTTCCCTCAGCCCAGCTTGCCCCCTATCACATACTGGGAGCCCTAGGGGATGTCCTACTACCTGCTCCCTGCTCCCCTTGGGGAGCGGGCCTAAGCCGCAGTCTGGCCTCCCTTTGTGGAAGGCGACCAGACTGATCAGGGGAAGGCACCAGCCCCATCACCGCACTGTTGCAGCCACTGCCAGTCACTGCAGCCACCAAGGTGTTTTCATCAACATGGACTCCAGTCCCTTTACCATGAAAAAATGACAACTTTCTTTAGGCATTTTCAAGAAGTGTCTTTCATAGGATATGACATTTCTTTCTTTCTTTATCCTCACCTGGGGATATGTTTCCATTGATTTTTACAGAATGTGGAAGAGAAAGGGAAAGACAGAGAGAAACATCAAAGTGAGAGGAACACTTTGACTGGTTGCCTCATGCATGAGCCCTGACCTGGGCCGGAGCCAGGGAGGAACCTGCAACCTAGGTACATGCCCTTGGTCAGAATTGAACCCAGAATCTGCGTTGGGCAGGCCGAGGCATTATCCACTGAGCCAAACCGGCTAGGACAGGATATGACATTTCTTAACCCTCCAGCAGCAGACCTTCCTTTTTTTCTCCAGGAGTGTGGTAAAAAAAACCCTAGATCACTTTTTGGACTCTTATTACCCAAGTTACTAAGAATATTACCAGTGGCATACAGGGAGCTTAACCAATCAGCAGTCAGAAAAGGTGTTTCCTCTGTAGTTCACACCAATTGCTGGTTTGGCCCCTGCCCAGGCCTAACGCCTCTGGCGAGTCATTAGCCCTGGGCCAGGGCACCCCCAGCTCCCAGCCGCCGTGGCCATCAAGGATCGCTGGCTGGCTGCGCCCCGGTTCCGGCCGCCACCACCATCAAGGATCACTGGCTGGCTCCTCCCCGGCCCAAGCCTAACGCCTCTGGCCGAGGTGTTAGGCCTGGGCCGGGCACCCCCAGCTCCCCGCCACCGCAGCCATCAACGATCCCTGGCTGGCTCCTCCCTGACCCAGGCCTAAAGCCTCAGGCCGAGTTTTAGGCCTGGGCAGGGGCACCCCCAGCTCCCCGCCACTGCCGCCACCAAGGATCGCTGGCTCAACGATCGCTGGCTGCTCCACCCCGGTTCCCGCTGCTGTTGCCAT